>NC_090950.1:22360873-22669392 GCF_040807025.1 Struthio camelus
ACAGACAACTTATAAACTGCAAAAAATTGTTTAAAAAAAAAAAAAAAGTGTAATCGCCTATACTGACTTGAAGATATAAAATAACACTACCCTGGTTCTTGATCAGTTTAAAAATCCAAGATATTGTATGGGCTAATAAGAAAAACATTCAAAATAAGATGTCCAGTCCCAAATTAATCAAAGAAAAAAAAATCTGAAAGGAGGCCTGAAAAGACTATCTAATCCATCATCATGTCCCAAAACATTGGAACTATACCATTACTGCATGCTTTCCAGTGGTGGGGAATCCCACATTTTTCAAAGTAACTTATCGTAGTCCATGAATTATATAAAAAAGTCAGTGAATAGCAACTAAGAAAAGTGTAACAAAGTTTAACTTTAAAAGAGGCTTACAACAGTACCAACCTCTCCTGGAGAGCTTATGGGGTCCGCGAATCGAAAAGGTTTGAAGTTCTACCTTTTTCTTCAGTGTGTTTTATTTGTTAGAGATACAGTAGGCCTTGCGCATTTTTTCACCTCCAAAATTTGCACAAGGAAATTTAAAACTTCAGCGTAAAAATACCATTTAGAAAACATCATACGATTTTTTGGACAGAACAATAACCTTTCCTTTGCATTCTGGATATTATAGTCTATAGTATCATAACATAATCTCCTAGAATATAATAAAAGGGGAAAATAGATATTCTATTTTTTCTTAAATAAGACATGAAACTAGCCTCATGCTGCTGATGATTCAATTGTTTTTCATTTCAGAGACTGCACACTGTGTAGATGTTTCTTCTATAAAAGAAACCACACAATAACTGCAGTGTTTTAGATAGGCCATAAATAATGCATCCTTAGTATTTTAATGTTGTTTAACTACTGGGAACTACAAGAGGTGTTAACACTATGCAAGACACTGGATATCCTTGGAAAACTGTTTTAGATACTCTAATTACCATACAGAACCAGTATCAATGCTAAAAGGAACAAAATGTTGAGTGAAGAGAGATCACAATTAGAGATGACAGAAGAGAGTAGGTGTGGCTTGGCTAACTGCAAGGGACCACATATTTCAAAGTTTTCTAAAGACTTCAGCTTGGGAAAACTGTAAACTGCATCAGAGAGAGACCGAGTGAAAGCAAGTGCTAAAGCAGGCAAATACTCCTTAGACTTCAGTGGATGTGAACTCATCTATACAACTCCAGATTTTCAGAGGAAATCATATGCAGAAAGAAAAACAGTGAGAGGCAAAAACTTCGATAAGATGTTGGGGATTGTTGATGTTTTTATAGCTCTGGTAGCATCTCTCCTGATTTTGCAGTTCCTAAAGTTGCAATGGATGCGTAGCCAGCTTCCTCCAGGACCAGTTCCCCTCCCCATCATTGGAAACTTGTGGCTGCTGGACTTTGAACTTCGTCGAGAAACTCTTGCTAAGGTATTTATTTATACCTGAATCTGAAAATTCATCTGAACGTATTTTAAATTAAATTATACATTGCATAGCAATGCTCTAAACTTGGAAAATAATTTTATTAACCTCAAGTTTAATTATCGGCCAATTTTAAGGAATACAAAGACCCTGCACTGGTAAACATATTTTCAAGAAAAAAAAATCTTAATTGCTTTATTCCTTGTTACTTTATCTTTTGGATACAGTAACATTCATATCTAACGGTATCACAAGTTCTAAACGTCAACAGCACAATATTCCATTGACAGCTTTATTTGCTGTTATATTTTCTGTTAATATTTCATCTTGTAAGTCATCTCTAGTAGAACTTCCTTTGCCCGACACTGATGTCACTGGAATGCCTCTAGACTGGGAGTGGCCTGATTTCCATTAGATACCCTAAACTGACCCCTTTTTGCTTATTTGAACAAAAAAAAAAAATTGCAATACCCAAATAATTATTGGGAGCAGGAAAAAATTCATTCCTGTTTGGCTCACAGTGATATTACTTTATAAAACAATTTAAACTTTTACAAAAGTAAGGAACTTGCTTCACACTCTATTTCAAGGGAAAATACAAGCATGATCTGAGGAAAGACAACAGCAAAAAACATGAAAAGAAAATCACTGAGAAGCTTTAAGAGTGCAAAAACATTTCCTTGCTTTCTTCAGAAGTTAGAGGCAAGAAAATCCAATAATTTTAGTCAAAATAAACTAGTAGCAGCCCTGGAATTTTGCCTTTATTCATTTGTTCTTTGATTCTGAGCTGACAGAGGAGATCTGTTTCTCTTTTTCTGATGTTTTCACAGAGATGTTCTTTTAAGAGTTGTCCTAAGTATCTTTTCCATAAGATAAGGTACAACTATCTTCTGTACCCAAAGCACGCAACAAGAGAAGGCTAAGTTCTGCTGAAACCCTTAATCCAATACGATGATGGCAAACAGGTTTAGTTACAATTACAGAAAACTCTTAAAAGGAATTTTTATATATGTATGCCTGTTCTTTTTCTTTTTAATGTGTATGTCCCTGATTTACATTTATTAGTTTACTGTTATTAACCCTCCAGTTAACCAGCATCTATGGAAATATCTACACGGTGTGGCTGGGACAGACACCTGTGGTAGTACTAAATGGATACAAAGCAGTGAAAGACGGCATAGTCACCCATTCAGAAGAGCTTTCTGGACGACCTCTCACCCCTTTCTACAGGGACATGATGGGCAAAAAAGGTACAAGACGCTACAGTACTGAAAAGTGAAGATGACACTGCAAAGAAGAAAGATGCTTTTCCCATACACACACATGCAGGATTTCCTGCCGCACAACTACGTAACTGGGCAAACAGGTTCCATGCAGAGCTGGCATATTAAGAAGGTGAAAACCAAAAAATGTGCCTCTTACACAGCATACCATTGCTTCTTTTCCTCCCAGTCGATTCAAAGGAACGTCTGCATAGAGGAGCTGCCCTTCAATTGTATCACTTCTAAAACAGAAGATTGTTCATGCTGAAGACACTTATAGACAAGCTGTTCTATCCCTACCAAAACCTGTTACCACTGAATTTTCAGGGTCACGTTTATAAGCAACTATATCACTGGCAATCATAAAAATCCAATTACAGACCAAAAGTCAATATCTGAAATCATGATTCTCTCTTTGTTCATTAAATAGATCTTAATTTAAATTCCATTTTGTCTCCTGTAATGAAAAGTTTCCCTTCCTAGCAATGAAATAAACATTTCTGTTTTCTTAGGTATTTTTCTGACAAGTGGGCACACCTGGAAGCAACAAAGACGCTTTGGCATGACAATTATAAGAAGTCTGGGACTTGGTAAGAACAACTTGGAGCACCAAATACAAATGGAGGCCTGTCACCTTGTGGACATCTTTGCAAACAAGAAAGGTAAATTCATCAAAAGAAAAAGACTTAAGAGCTTTTTCTGAAATGTAGTAGATTCTGGAAGTGAAAGTCTCAGAACACATTTTATGAGCAATACAGATACGATTTCCCATATTAGTGGGACTTTTACTGGCTTCTTAATTACATTCTTAGCAAAAACAAAAAAATGTTTTGTCTGCAAGAGTTGGCAATATAAAACTGTTTTTAAAATAAGGACAGTGAAAAAAATGTTTATTATCAACACGGTCTTGGGGACAGCTGGTAGCAATTCCTACCACTGAAGGGGTGTTGAAACAACCTATGTTTTCCTCCATAAAAAACACAATTTGTGACCTGCACAATCGTGACCTAGTAGTTCTATGGCAGCAGGCCTTTGGGATTTGGCAAAGGAAGAACTGCAACACAAGGAATTTATCATTCAGTTGTCTAAAACTTCTTATGAGATCTGGATGAAATGTAAACCAGTAAGATTTTAGCAAGATGCCAGAGTAAAGCAACTAAATATAAATATCCTGAACAGCCAAATCCCTCATCCACATCGTGTTCCATACTCATGAGAAAATGCACAGAAGTTGCCCTAAGGTCTCTCTCCAACTCTCTTTGCCCTAGTTACAGCCTCTCTCTCGAGAGCAACATATTTCTTAGAACTTTTAAGAGGCAAGAAACCAACCAGCCATCTAGTCGTAGCTCATGTACAGCCCAACTCTTTACCTTCCAGGCAATCCTTCCTCAATTTTATACTAAATATTTTTATTTGCTCTCTCCAAGAAGGATTACAAGGGTTGGACTGAAGTCAAAGAGACACACAACCCATCACTTTCCTTAGTAGTATAGTTCAACAGTTGTCCTTGCCATTAACATGCGTACTTAATTTGAATTTTTCCAGATTCAGCCTCTATTCATTTGTTCTTGTTATGCCTTTCTCTGTTACATTAAATGATACTTACATTAAATGATTCAGTATTTGCTTTATATGGTAGCTACATAAAGGTAGCTGCACAAGTGATCAAAGTCACCTCTCAATTTTCTTTTTCCATTATTTCTAGATTAGTAATATAAATCCTTAAAAGTGTCAGACTTTGAAGAGAATCTTGTGGAGCCCTGGTAGAAGTGTCCTCAAGTTACAGGAGTTCGAAAAGTGAATGAGCATTAGAAAATTAGTTCCTATCCATGTAAAAATATGCTTCACTGAAATGGTTTAGTATACCTACACCATTATGCTCAAAACTCATTATCTCATGAAGAATAAAAATCAAGATAGTTTTGTTCACGGCCATTAATTATATCTTTGTGCTTTAATTATCAGTTGAGCATCTCAGCTTTTCCACAGTTTTGCCCGCATTCACATTGGGTTAGCTAGTCTTTAGTCATCCAGATCTTCCCATCTTCCCTTGTAACATTTTGGCACAGAATTAGTACCCTTCCAATTGTTTAAATTTCTTGCCTACTCCAGGATTTAATACACACTAAGAGAGACAAATCTCAGCTGATTCTTTCAGGACCACCTAGTGCAACATACCCATTCATTTCAGAATATTTACTCCTGGTTAATGCTGGTTAGCAAACGGCTATGACTAAATGATTAAGGTGCTGCACCAGCAAGTTAGTTGGGCCTTTCTGAACAGCTACAGGATAGAGCCTCCTGTGCTACCAATGGAAGCAAAGGTATATCCTCCTAATACATTACATTTCTAAATATAGAGGGCCCTCTACGACTACTAGAATCTTGTTTCAAATACAGTTTTTAGATCCTTATGCTTCCTAGCAATGTGCTTTTCCTTACATTTCTTAGCACCGGCTTTCCAAATTTTGTAACATGTTTATATTAACATTATTTGATCCTTCCCCCTGCCCCATACAATACATGTTTTTCTTTATTTCGAATTGCTGTCTTCACTTTGCTACCGAGCCAAGATGGAAGCCACAGACTACCCTCAATCCTTTGTTAATTCATCTATACTTGTCCTGAAGAGATCCACAACAGTGTTTCACCATGGTGGATGGAATTCTTTTGCCTTATAATATTCACAAATACATTCCCTAGCTATATATGTATGTATGTGTGTGTGTGTGTATATACATTTTTTTTGCAGGCAGTAATAAAACATGATTAAAGTCTTTAAAAAAAACCTCACATTTGCCTTCAGATGTGAGAACATATGTTCTAATCCTCTGCTTGTGCTTTCACAAAACCCAGACCACAAGTCAGACAGAGTAAAAAGAGACCTAACACCTGTCTTCTCAAAACCAATATTCACTCTATCTTACAAGAGTTGGAAGTAGATTTAAAATACAGATTCCCTACACTTCTAATACTTCCACTTGATTTGTATTAAACTAGAGTTCGCTTGGTGAAATTTACTTAGTAGTGTGATCTTCTATTCTCTGAACTTTTGTCAGTGTTAGCGTAAAAAAAATTCCTCCTCTTCCTTCATTCTTCTCACTGTAGTATATTCAGAGATATTCACTAGTAATTGTTATATTCACAGGCAAACCTTTTGACCCTCATACTTTCATTGTCCATGCCATTGGAAACATAATCTGTGCTGTTGTTTTTGGTCATCGCTTCTCCAGTGAGGACAAATCTTTCAGCAAGCTAATCAAAGCTGTTCATTTTGTGATCTACTTCCAAGCTACTGTCTGGGGAAGGGTAAGAATTTAATTTCCTTGTTCTTTTTCCTTTAAGGTACATCTGTGCTTCACAAGTTTAAAAAAAAATGAATTAAATGCCAGTGACCATTATTCCCAAACCTTTCCATACCATTGCTTTGCAAAATACTGTACAGCAATAAATTAATAGCTACCTTGTATATCTCATGACTTCCTCATATTCCTTGTGTCAGTAACCCATGGGTCCTAAAGTTCAAATTCTAAGTAATTATTGTTTTCAGCAGAGCTCCAAAATATACAATGTATTTCAAATCAAGAACCATTTGCAGTGTACTGTGTGTGCACATAATCCTCAATTAAAGCAAACTGTAATAATTTTCATCTATACATCAAAATATAAAAGTTCAGTTAATAAGAACTACGCTTTCCAAGTCCTAACCTTTTGAGAAGATATCTTACTTCTTATGCACTTGATGCTACTATCAAGACCTGAGTTAATCTGAACTTCTCTGAGACATGAGCCACAAAATTTCATCATGACAGAAGAATATTTTTAAGTTCTTTAAAGCCTAAGCATCACTTCGGTTGTGCTGACATGGGACGTTAGCATTCTGTAACTGTAACAGGTTCTCCAACTCTTCCATATAGAGATGCCTTAAACATCAAGTAAAAAAATAAAATAAAAATAATAAAATCAAGGTTGGGAAAGCCTTCTGCTTGTGAGCCAGATTCAGCCCACAATTACTCTGACCCACCCTTTTGCAGAAACCCTTGTTGCAATATTAGATGCTGCTCTCCTGTGACCACTTATCACATGATGTTGACACTTCAGTTTGTGATAGGGAAGGAGAAGTTCCGTGGACTGACGTCCAGCCACAACAAAACATACACAACACAAACAAATGAAAAGAAAATGCTCTTCCTTAACAAATACACCTACCGGTCTCTCTTAGAGGAAACCCTTCTAAGATTGAAAGGTCAGGTCAGCTTCCACACAGCTTTTCAGTCTCTAACCTCTCTATAAGGATAAAAAGTTTGGCAATTGGATATTGACCCTAAACATAATCATTACAAATTAGACTACTGAACATCATCAATAGGTCATTAATGCATCTCCAGCAAGTTTTCTTCAATGCCAGTTTACTTACAGGGCAACGTAAAGGCTTCATAATCCCCATTAGAAACGCAGAATAATTTAGGTTGGAAGGCACCTCTGAAGGTCATCTAGTCCAGCAACCTGCTCAGAGAAGGTCAAACTCGATCAGGTTGCTCAGGGACTTGGTTTAGTCAAATCTTGAACACCTCCATGGATGGAGAGTCCACACAGCCTTTCTGGACAACCTGTTTCAGTATATGACTGCTCTCGTGGTTAAATAAATAAATAAATAAATAAATGAAAGCCCTTACATCTAATAAGATTTCCCATGCTCCAACTTGTGTCTGTTGCCTCTCATCCAAATTAGAAGCCCATGCATTGCAGTGACTCCATACAGTCATCAGGAAATCAGAATCAATTTAAAATAGCTCACGTTTCTTCCTTTCTGTTCAAAATCACAGATGTATGATGCTTTTCCATGGCTTATGCATCATTTCCCAGGACCTCATCAGGAAGTGTTTGCATACAATGAATTCATGCACAATTTAGTTATGAATGAGGTAGAAAATCATGAGAGACAGAATGCACGTGATCCACAGGATCTCATTGACTTCTACCTGGCTCAAATAGCAAAAGTAAGTATCTGTTTATCACACTAGCCTCTCCTTGGCTTTAGTGCCTACTACAAACAGTTGCTGTTCAAATATTGCTATACAATTTTTACACGCATACTTCATTTGTTTAGCACAGAAGATGTTTTCGTGGACTGCTCACCGTTTTCATCAAGCTATGCCAATTTCTACATGACCAGTAGTATGTTTAAAATTATCCACTTCACAGTCTTTTTGTGAATATTCCCTACAGACCGAGGATGACCCTACCTCTACATTTAATAGAGACAATATGGTTCAGACTGTGGTTGATCTTTTGCTGGGAGGGACAGAAACAACAAGTACCACCCTTCTCTGGGCACTGCTCTATATGGTAAAACATCCAAAAATACAAGGTGAGCATAACGCGTTGTCAGAGAGACCGGCATTCAACATTATATCATAATGAACATCATTACACTGTAAGTATTAGCTCAGCCACTTGGAAATACATCAAAATTAACTGTTAATAATGAATAACACAAATGGTGATACGTCAGTAATTGAGATCTAAGTAATTAAACTTAAACTTAAGAAACAAACATGAATTTTCCCCATCAGCTCTCTAAGAAGCAACACAAGCAGAAGCTTACAGAAGCTACTACCATCCACTTCTAGTGAGATAAAACAAAGGCAGAATAGCAAACTAAAGACATAATTTCATATGTTAATGAGACTTTTCCTAACCTTCAAAGTGGACAAGCTTTAAAGAGGAACCTAGTCTGATATGTACTTATACAGAAGAATGACGCCTGTCATTTCAAAGTTTAATCGTTTTTGGAAACGCATTCATCACCAAGTGGGATGTGTCTTAAGTCAGAGATCATCTTGTGCTTTGGGAATATGCCCTTTCCAAAATCAAGACAGCAGTCAAACCCCATGCCAAGGCATTTTATGGCAACACAATTTATTTTTTCCCCCAATCATGGATCACATCCAGAAAACTGCTAGGAACAAAGGAAAGTAAAAGAAGTTAAAATATTTTCATTCCTCTGCAGAAAGGGTTCAAAGAGAGATAGAAGCTGTTCTGGAGCCCTCCCAACTAATCAGTTATGAAGATCGTAAAAAAATGCCATACACAAACGCCGTGATTCATGAAATCTTGCGGTACAGCAACGTTACTTCTGTTGGGGTCCCTCGACAATGTGTGAGAAATACAACTTTGCTGGGCTTTCACATTAAAAAGGTACAGAGTGCATATTCATGTTTCTTATAGCTTTCACTTATTAATATTTAGTATTTATATCACATTATCATCTGCAATTCTTCACTTGGCTTTGGAAGCATATGGTAGCAGTCACAATCAGGAAACAAAGTTGACTGCCCTGAACCAGGGATAAGTCCACATAAGGACATGCAAAAGAAAATTTAAGAGAAGGCTAATGGCACAAGTAGCAAACAATTAACGTGAAAACTGAAGTCTCCTTTCCCAGTAGCCAAATAGGGTTGAGGAGCACAAAAAAAGGAACCTGATATGATTAGTCCGATGAGTACCTAAAATGATCCAAACTGCAATCTGGCTCAGATAGGAAGAGACTTAGGTAGCCCTGAAATGAGGTAACATATAGACAGAGCCAAACATGTAATACCTTACAACAAACAGAAGATACAATGGTTTGTTATGCTTGAACGCACAGGCTATAGGAAAAGGCAGAGCAGAATCCAGGCACAGACACAGGATGGCACACTATCTGCTACAGAGAAGGAAAGACCAACAAGGATTCAATAACACATGGAAAATACAATCTCTGATTCTTTTTGCAGGGCGCACTTGTATTGCCAAATTTGCACTCTGTTGTGTATGACTCTGAGCACTGGGAGACCCCTTGGAAATTCAACCCAGATCATTTCCTTGATTTGGATGGCAACTTTGTAAATAAAGAAGCATTCTTACCATTCTCAGCAGGTAATGCCCTGATATTTTAATCTTCTTGTTTACCGTGTCTTGGAGGAAGAACTAAAAATACTAATGTTTCTAAGTTTCTCAGCTCTACAACTTTAGAAACACTTTTATAAAAAACTATGTTTTACGCAAAGACTTAAAGTTAGGTGTTCTACTGCAAGGGCCTTGCAAGGATTTGTCTTGCATTTTATGTTTGCATATATTCAAACAGGACATTTATGGCTAG
Organism: Struthio camelus; assembly: GCF_040807025.1. Taxonomy (NCBI): domain Eukaryota; kingdom Metazoa; phylum Chordata; class Aves; order Struthioniformes; family Struthionidae; genus Struthio; species Struthio camelus. The sequence goes on from NC_090950.1 coordinate 22,370,697, forward strand.
GAGACATAACGCTATCTTCTTGGTATACGTACGGATACCCCACTATCAGGATATCTGAGCTTCCCACAGCCCTTAATCTATTAAATCCTCCTAAAACTCTCACGTCAGGAAATTGATTTACTCTCATATTACAAATGGGGAACCCAAAAAAAACAAAAGTAACATGACCTGTCAAAATATACACAGGAAATATGTGATAAGGCAGGAAATTGAACCTCTGTCTCCTAAAACCTATACTAATAATCTAGCTACAGCTTCTCCAGTATCTCCAAAAAACTATTCAGGAGAATATTATTTTGTAATCCAAAAAATTAAACTTTTCAAAAGCAATACTGTAGCGTTCGATAAGAAATACCTAACTTACAATGCAATAATACAAAGGCAAAGGGAAAGAAAACAAAAGAAAAAGAAGAGGGTGAAAAGCAGAACAAAACATAGCCTGGAGAATATTCTCATCAGCCTCTCCAGTAATCAGACTATAAGGAAAAGCAGCGCAACACAGGAAGCTGGCATTACTTACTTAAAATTTAAATATAAAAAGCAAGCAATAAAAACACTGGAAGCATATTTACTCCCAGAACCAATGTAGGCTGAGAACTTTTTATGTTATAGTGAAAGATTATACTGTTGTTCATTTGTTGCAGATTAAAAAAAGCAATTACTATCCTAAATAATGTACAAAGCAGTCAGATTAAACATAGTAAATCCAATTTTCAAAACCATGTGCCCAAATTGCCTGTAAATCCTAAAACCATATTTGCAAAAATAACTTAGCATCTTACCTCCTTTGCTCCCCAAATGTCCACCAGTTTACATGAATGAAGACAACTAATTTAAGTTACCATTTTAACCAGGGCATAGGAAATTTTCTGCTTTACTTTCTTTGGTGGTGGTTCTGTTGACACAGTCTGTGAATGCTGAAATACACTGTGAAAACAATAAGTCAAAATGAGTCACTGAGTCTACACATCACTCTGTATATGCCTAGGTTTCATTCCCTTACCTCAAATACCTGCTGCTGGACAGACGGAGAGGATACTGTGCTATGCGGACCAAATCCAGCAGTTCTTTCTTTCTAGCAACGTTGGAATAAGCCTAATTACATCCTTCTACTTATCTTCAGAACTGTATCCCACAATGCTCTGGTTCTTGCCCCTCAACCCCCAAAGACAAGACTCTAATATATATGAAGCATTTTAAAAATCTGGCTCCTTAACCGAGAAGCTCTTTGTAGTTGTCACAGAACTCAACACAGAGAGGACAAGAAGCAAAAATGAAAAGGAAGAATCTGATATATGCTCCAGAAAAGAAAAGAGAGGAAAAGAAAAAAAAAAAAAAAAAGGATTTTGGCATCACCAAAGATATCATTTCTCAATTAAATAAAAGCAAATATTTCCCTCCAAAAATCATCCTCTCTCTTTATATGAGAATAATTAACTTAAATCAACAGAGTTTATGGAACTCAGTAGAATTTTGTCTGGAGTTATTTTTCAGAACTTAGCTTTACACAACTAACTCCCTTTCCTTATTTTCTACAGGGCACCGCGTATGTTTGGGGGAACAGATGGCACGGGTTGAACTGTTCATCTTCTTTACCAACCTGCTTCGGGCGTTCACATTCCAGCTCCCTGAGGGAGTAAAAGAAATCAATCTGGAGTATATTTTGGGCGCAATATTGCAGCCACATCCATATAAACTCTGTGCTATTCCACGCTAGTCTGCAACATACTAAAAAACAGAGGCACTTCTGCCAGTCTATAATCATAAATATTTTTAAAACATGTATCTCATATGAATTCACATTTAGGTAGCTCAGTATAGCAAATTAACATGGAAGTTTTTTTTATTTAGGAGGTCTGACCTTGGACATTTGAGCTTTTTGAAATTAAAATAAATGTTTTTGCCAAAGCTCATATAATCATGTCTTAGGTATATAAAAGTACACAATAACATGTTAGAAAAAAAAAATAAAGCATTTACATACTCACAGTAGCAATGAGTTAGATGCAGTATTTTAGAGAAGTGATCTGTATCAAGCAGAGCTTTCTGCATGTGTGCTCAGTCAAAATAGCAGAACTGTTCTGATGCAGCAAGGACGTACAAATTAAAGTTTTATTTCAGCATGCTGTTATTCACTCCTCTGCATTCATAAAAGTTCTTTTCTTCACGGTTCTTTTCTTGTATCTTTTTGCAGAAGTTACCAGAGTACATACACTCAGTTTTGACTCCTTTTCCTTCCATACTCCCTAGGAGCATTATGTATTGTAACAAACGTCAATGTTTGCTGAATAAGTGTTTGCTGAATAGGGCCTATTCTATCACAGTTCCTTTAGAAAACCTTTCAACTACTTGTTCAGTATCTGTTTCCTATTTTACCACATCTCTCGGATCCAGGTGCTCTTCTCACAAAGCTTTTCTTCTTTTACTAGACCTCTATTGAGAAACACTATTGTTTCAATGATTTACTATTTGAGAGTAATAGCCTTTTCAAGAAATGAAGATAATAAAAGAAGATGCCAATATTTGTTAAGGCAAGCACCAGATACAGTCCTTTGCACATTAGAGATATGGTACTCGTGGTGTTTCCTTTTGTTACCTCATCCTTCCACAACAGATGTGGAAAGGTCTGACCACTTAAAATTCAGCTGCAAGATGGTTTTGGTTTTCAAAGTTCAATGGGACCAAAAGCAAATTATGCTGGGATGTAGTTAAAAGCGAAAGTAGAATATTAGTAATATTAGTGAGGAGAGTAAGTCTTCTATTTCCAGTGTTCATCTCCCATTTAGTAAAAACACCAGAGCTCCAACACATTGCAAAGTTTACTATCACAAAACAAAGACATCATCGGCAGTTTTCACCTTTTTAATAAAAGACATTGTAAAAGTTCATAACATTACTCCATTTTTATTGAGGAAAATATACTATCTAAAAAACCCTCCTTGAGTAAGAAATACTTTCTAACAGAAATTAAGGAAAAAATCTCTTAAACTTTGTTTTTCTTACAGTGAGGGCAAATCTTGCCTAAAACACCATTCTTAGAGATTTACAAAAGCAGTCCCACATGATAGTTCATAAATAAAAGTTTTCAAGTCTTAAATTTTTTCCTTTGTGGTGGCTCATTAAAGAAAAACTCACCAAAAATCTTCCTTCTCAACCTACCATTTACATGGTTTAGCAAAGGGTCCATGATAAAAGTGCTCAAGCAGCATGACTGGCAGTGTAGGATGCCAACTTTGACTTTCTCTACTCCAGTGTATTCTGACGGTTCCTGAGGTATGTTCTACCAGAAAAAAAAGACTCCAGTTTCTTTTCTCCATGTTCCCACTTTGGTCTCCTGAAGTTGCTCTGTAAGCACGAATATTTTTTCCCAAATATTATTTCACTATGCATATACGTTTTTCTGCTTTTCTTCTAAAACGGTAGCATGGATTAAAACATGCACGTATTCTCCACCTGCATTTGTGAAGAACTGAGGTACCTTATGAAGACCCGCTGTACAATGCTGGTTCCAAAAAGTACAGAAAGAACAAATATTCAGAGTGTGTATGATTAAGGAGGTATTTTTACAGAGAAGTCACTGTAGGCCTGACAGTTGGTATCAGTGAAAAACTGGGCTAAGATTATCTTCTTGTTACTCCATTTAAAACTGGAAACAGCAGGAGGTGAGACGTTCCTTGGCTTTCCAGTGTTTCCCAAAACGACAGTGTGAGAATTCCAGACTACCTTTTCATCACAGTTGTAAAGGAGACCTACAGGAAAATGAACAAGGCAGAAAGAAAGCTATTCCATGAGCTAACTTCTTTTAGATGTCAAGAAGGAAAGGAATTTCATAGAGAATTAAAGTAAAACAGAGAAAAGAAAGACTTAGAAATTAAGGCCAAATAACATCATGCCAGCTCTTCCTGTGAAACAACTTAATAAAACCAAAACTCATAAATCCCATCGCTTCAGTAGTTAGAAGTCATATAGACAAACTTGCAGAAAAATCCACTGACATCCAGCTCTGCTGTGATGCACATTAATAGCTCATCTTCTCAGTGAGGCAGACTGCCTAAACCCTTCAGAGGTTAAACCTCTGAAAGCATTAAATGATTTAAAATCCAGTCTTTAGAAAAGCCCTGTCCTCTTGGAGATGAGATTCAGAGATCAACAAGATCTGTCACTGGCACGGACAACTGCCACTTCCAAATTTTCCGAGTCCTGAAGAATCCTGAATTATTTTTTCCCTTGATTTCAGCAAGCCCAATTTTCCCAGGTCCAACCACTTTTATGGACTAATATTATAAAATATCTTTGCATATATCCTTTCTTCTGTAATAATAGCCTTGCAATGTTTTGTTTCCAAAACAACAATAATAAAGGATTCATTACATACTTTGGCTTCTAAATACTAAAACAACAGGCACCATGAGAAAAGTACATACAGGTCTTTGCCAGTTTCCGTGAAGCACATAAAATCCATACTGTTTGTGTGGTTTTAAGGACAAAATGTAATCACTGGTCAACATGACCTAGAACAGGAAAATTAGTAAGCCAGTTCTAATCTTGAGTGAGGAGAGTTTTTCCTCAGATTTTTTTGTTTTGTTTTTGTCAAAGCCTCAGAGAGAAAGGGCCAAGTACCTAGATGGTCCTGATCTCACGTAATAAGCAAAGAGTATCATCAAGACCATGCTTTGATCCACCAACCAAATCAGATATCTTTAAATAGTTGTTGAAGCAACACATTCAAAGCTCTCCTTTCCACCAAGTAAAAATACCGTAAGTGCTAACAAGCCAGTGCTCGCACAGCTAAATGAGCAAAATATGATCATCAAAATGTTAAATAGGTTAGGTTAACTTTATCGGAATAGTCCACACACCAGTGAAGATTACAATTATAGGATACTTTGTGTGCAGGCTTGTGAGGAAAAGCAAGTAAAATATGAAACCCAAATATGGCACAAGCTAGTCTTTGAACTGCCCATTCCCTTTTCTTTTATTTTTGCTGTGTTTTTTTGTTTTGTTTCGTTTTTTTAAAGTGTCTTCACAAGATTTTAGTATTACTGGGATTTCTAAATACCAACACCTAGGAGTCCCAACCAATACCAGAGTCAACCAGATGGAGGAAGACCACAACATATAACAAAGCAAGCAGATTTATGGTGACAAAGAAGAATGAATATATCAAATTACATCCAAACACAGAGTGTTTATTCTTTTCAAAGTAAATGCAAAATTGAAGTACTACCATCTACTCATCACTAATTATCCACTTTCTCACAGACATCACAGCGGAGCTAGGCACTGAGGAAGGACTCAAAGGAGAAAATAACGACTTCAGAAAATAGCCAGAGAAGCTTCCGCATATCTGAGTCGTGTGAGAAGACAAAGTCTAGTAGTTGCTTACAACTGTTATTTCACTGCTTGAGAAACCAAGAAAAACAAAGATTTTCTGAAATACTGATTTTTTTTAAAGCTTCACTGATTACCAGTGTGCAGCAACTAAATGAGAACATTCAAAGTCCTATCTGCTATTGCACAACTCTCAATATTAGCTAATACGTAAGCCTTGATGATGCCTCTGCGTCACCTTTAGAGCAACCGAACAAATGGAAGTGTATCACTCACTTCTTGTAACACCTGTCCAAGTGTCTCCTGGCTGTGAATGCGCTTCCTGTCAAAATAAATAAATAAAAATCAAAAACACACTTATTTCTACTCCAAGTACTGGGATATTTGCAAACATCCATCACTTCATCCCACTCCAAGAAGAGGAGAACGTTAAGCTAGGCTTTGTTCGACAACCTTACCCACAGGGAAGGTTAGGGAACCTACTAACCCTGATTCAGACCTATTATAACTCACACTAGGAGCAACTACCTGGAATAAGTCTTGCAACTCATTAGTTTCTCAAAAACAACACTGTTTGTTAAAAAAAAACAGCAAAGCTTTGACATAAATCCTAATATCTGGATATAGCTGATACTCTGCTGCTTCAGTGCCATCTTCTCCAGCAGCCTAGGGCACCTGTTACTCAGCAACTGCTGAAAGGTGAACAAATACTACTTTTTTAGTCATTCTTCCAATATAGTCAAAGCTGTATGTAAGTGGTGCTTGAGAATGAAACACCAATACAAAGACTAAATAGAAAAAATGTTTCTATAAAAAGTGAGAACACATTACTACAGTTACTGTACCCAAACATTCTGCAATACAAGCACTTAAAAAAATACTATAAACGCAAACAGAGGGCAATATATTTTTACCTGTCTATCTTGGTTGCTATGATTATTGTAAAATTGCCTTCTGTATTTGGCAAGTACGTAGAAGGTATAATTATGTAACTTCCTGCAGGAAGTCTGCAAAGTTGGCTTACTTCCTGTGAATAGCAGTGAGGTACACAGCTAACCAGTGGCTCCAAGTGTATAAAAGAGGAAGTATGTGGTTCCCAATTGCTGTTAGGTACCTGCCAAAAAGAATGAACACATGCATATCTTTTTAAATAGTCAAGATCTCGCAAGTTTAAAGTGTTACGTGTTCCACATCTATTCCACTCCAAACGCTCACCCTTATGTACAGAACCTCAGAAAATAAGGATGGGGGGGGGGGGTACCTTCAAGAAATCTTCTAGTTCACACTTCCTGTCATAAGGCAGTAGTAAATAAAGCTAAATCATTCCTAGCAGGTTTATATACAGTTTATGCAAGACACTACCCATATAGCTCTAAAGCTTGTTTCAAATGTCTAACCTCAATTTTCCTTGCTGCACTTCCACCTCATGGGTCAGGTGAATAAACTGTGTCCTTCCTCTTTCCAGTGGAATTTTCTGTACTAAAAACTTTTATTATACTTCTCATCAGTCTCCGATAAAAAAAAAAAATCATTCTTTCAATCTTTCTTCACATATATAATATTCTAGATATATGATCATCCTTGCTCAACTCCAGTCTCGCCGCTTGGGCGACATCTTTTTAAAACACTTTTTCAGAAAATAAAGTAAGCTGAAGTCAGACCTCTGCTGTGTAAAGCAAAAAGCAATAAATAAATAAATAAATAAATAAATAAATAAATAAATAAGAATCATTTGTTTTACATGCAAGTTTCTTCATCTTTACTGATTTCTTACCAAGCCTCATGAGATCGATTCATTTTGAGTTCATGCTCCACTATAGCCTATATATTTTTCCTGGCAAAACAGCCACCTAACCTGATGTTTCCCAGCCTATGTTTATGGAGTTGATCACTGGCACACACATGTAGAACCTGCACTTGTCCACATTAGATCACACCTAGTTTTGTTTCAGATCATCTCTTCGACCTACCAAAGCCTTTTTGAATTCTGATCTTGTCTGAAGGTTCAGTATCACTTGCCAATAGACAAGCAAATAATTACTAGAGATGAAGAAAAGTTTTTTTTTTTTAATAAAGAGTTACCAAAAAGTTTGGTCCTCAGTCACTAAGACACTGAGAATTCTTTGCATCTGGGCAAAAACTGAAAACAAAACAAAAACACTTTTTAAAAATTGTCTGCATAGTTTTATTCACGGTTAACCTGCTACAGCATTAATCCTAAAAGCCATCTTCAAGAGATCATCCTTTCTAAACTAATCTAGGATTTTGGAAGGATTCAGTGGAACCAGACATCTGGTTACAAGCAGTATGTAGTTATTTTCACATGCATTACTTCACACGATCAGCCTGCATTTTTCCTAGAAGCAGCATTTCCCTTGCCCAGGGCAAGATGCAATGACCTGACTGACAGGCTTACCTTTATACTTGGCAAATGAACAATCACTTTGACCAAAAGCCTCACCTGGAAAATATGGAAACCTATTGGACGACACTTGCTATCTTGACAGTGCTGACGGAGGGTAACTTTCACACTGCTTTTTCCCGGTCCTGCAGGAATGGAGAGGGGAAAGCAGGGATTGATATGGAAGGAGGGGAAGTTCCTGCTACCTCCAGCACTTTGACCATTTTTCCAGCATCCCTGCAGCTGCACCGTCTCCCATTCACCTGCTGGGAATTCTTCACAGAAGGTAGCATCAGTGGGTGGTGGTTTTATCTCACTATCAAATGTAAAACAGAAAAAGGAACTAAATGTGCAAAATTTGTGCAACTTCAATTCTCAAATCGAGGCACTCAGCTCACAGAAAATGAACTAGTATTGCAAAAGCCTATGTGAATACACTGAACTTCCATTTCCCCCCAAAAGAACCATAAAACTCCAAGTCCTTAGATAATTCACAGAACTCCAAAAGAACAACATTGCATGCACACACTCTCCCCTAAAGCCACATAGATTTTTGTACAATCATGCAATAATGCAATTTACACATTTTCCTCAGTACTCTTAAGCTGCTCTTCGTAGCTGAAAGCGACGCAGTTATAGTGTCTTGAGCACACATGACCACAGCAGTAAAACCAAACTAGCAACTGCATTCTTTTTTTTTAAAAACACTACATCTTTAACCAGAGGAGACTACCATTTTGCCTGCTGACTTCATCACTCTTTGTAACATTACCCCACATTTTGCTCTTAGTTCAGCACTGCTTCTCACAACCACAAGAAACTATTTAGTATCAATATCAGTTCTGTAGTGTTTGAAACCACACTTCAGCATAACTTCAAACATTTCATCTGTTCTTATTTCCAGTGTTCCAGGGAAACACATTTGTTGAGAACACGTTAACAGCTGTTCTGATGTTCTAGGGTTGTCCATTCTAGACACATATCGATGCCGGCACCTCTGTTTTAGTCTCGGGAAGAATGTTATACTTCACACCATTACTGCAAATTTTATCCCATCACCTAAAGTGCAACATGCTATACAGATGCACATTGTCTGGAAACTACATACTGCTGATAGAAAGTCTGGCACCCGTTCAGCAAAATTAGCATCATAGTTTTGCAGACCTTTATGTGGTCTAAATCTTGATTCCAAATCCTGCAGAGTAAATGATTAATGCATGTTCTGGCTTTGTAGCATGATTTGCCAGCTGCTGTCAAGGAGGTCTGATTTGACAGCGTATTACCGTGATATCAAAAAATGTTAACATCTTTTAAACATGTTGCCAACGGTACATTTTGCTTCTGTATATGGCTTACCTGGTGCAAGCTGCTAGATAAGATTTTTTTCAGTTTTATTGGATGAAGGTATAACTTTGCTAATTCCCATATCTTCTTAAGTATTTACTTCAAGGCTATGGTCATATAATTGCTCATGAATAATTGACTTAAAAGTGTTGAGATAGCTCTGTAGTCTGCTACAGTCAAAAAAATTAGAATCGATCAGAAGCTACATGGTTGACATTGCTTACGTCTCCTGTTGGATCCGCAAGCATTGCTATACAGAAAGACTGCTCCAAGTCCATTATAAAAGTCTATTTTGTGTTACAAGGTATGAGGAAAGATCGGACAGGACACAGTATGCAGTGATCCTTCCAAGTGTTTTATCATAATGGTGGGAAACTTCTCTAGGCATTCACAATTAGCAAGTTCAGTTGTACTGTCAGTGTTGAATGCTTTAATTCAAAATCCAATTCTTCATTCCACTAAAGACAACAGCGTAAAGGTCACTGCTATTTTCCATGCCTCTCCTGTGAGGATGAGCCGAGAATATTACGTCATCCATGTCCGCTGCTAATGCTCCATTTGCATTTAAAGCTGTACTGCTTGCTGTCAACAATATTGTGTGTCAGACACTTTTTTGTTAGTATGTGCGCCAAGATTTTTTCCAGCATACATGATAATATACTTACTGCTCTCCTTTTCTGTCACCGATTGTAGTAATAATAGCGGCTTTTAACTCCTGCGGTACATCTTAATTTCTCCATACATGAAGAACCAACTTCCACATATTGAGAAATATGCTCTGCAGAAAGTTACTCAGTTCCTTTAGGAAACATGAACTTTCTCAAAATACTACGCTACAATTGCTGGAGTCAAGATGCAACTCATCTAACTACTTCCATAGAGTGCCCTGAGGCACTCTGAGGTATTTAACAAAGGGTAATAGCAGCTTCACGCAAAAAACAAGGGGATAGCGACTACTTACCTGAATTCAAAGACAAAATAATGCTGTAATTTAGTACTCGGCACAACTTTCAAATCATTCTGAACATTTACACATAGTGCCATAATTCATGTACGTGTTCATGCCAAGAATTTTATGAAATTTTCTATTTCTTTTAAAACCTACCTGAGAGAGATCCTTCCCGTTGAAAACACACGAAGCAAGAAATGCCCTATTTCATCCTTCAGAAAAGTGCTGGGAACAACAAGATAATACCCAGGGGAAAGGTCACAGCATACATGTACTTCTCTGTCATAGGAATGGCATACAGTACCTACAACTGGAGGAGCAGAGAGGGTCTTTGGAAGGTTAAATCGCTTCTTCTCCACCTAGAATAGATGCATAATGATGCACAGTGTTTTAGGAAAAATTACGAGCTTTTATAAAATTGAACATGATCAAATATTGTTTAAACCATTTTTACACTGGTACACTCATACAAGAAGGAAAAAGTAAGGAAGAGAGTACCAGCAAACAAGCTGAACATCAGAGGGAACATAAAAAGTTAATATTCAGGAGAAGGAGATTTAGGAATCATGATCGAATAATCAGCCTGAAGCGTCATGCACTAATTTGGAACAGTCCCCAAAGTACTGCTACTTGGCACTCAGAGATGAGAAAAAAGTGCTAGTCCACTAATAGGTTGTGCAGACAGTAACTGCTTTATGAGATGAACAGGATCATTCTAACATAAATCAGATGTAAAACATCTGAACAGTTGAACCATATCACTGTCGTAGAAAATGAATGATTTAGTCAAATGTTTCAGTAATGTTTAAAACTTCCATTTGCCAAAAGAAAAACGTCACTTCCAAATTACCTTCCACACATGCAGTCCCACAGCCTGATAATTCTTTCTTTGTATATTTCTTTGTATGCCTTCAGTCAAAGATAGAGTCTCCTCTGCTAAGTGAGTCAGATTTTGAATTCTTCCAGCCCAGTCTGGACTGTATTTCCTGTGTTTCTGCAGCAGAGCAATGCACACCTCACTCTTCTCACACACTCTCAGCCAGAACTTAGGATTGGTAGGGAAGCTGCTGTTGTTACGGCAGCCACCCGCAGACTGGCCTCTCACCCAGGATCCAAAAAGATTCTGAGAGTGAAACAGCACTTTCTCTAACAAAATACAAAAAACATGGTGCAGAATTCAGCCACTGGAGATTATTTAATTTTATGTAACAGATTTTTCAGAGATTCCCCAGCCCAGAGAGAAATGCTGCAAGACAACCCTGATGCTTTCTCCAAACAAATATTCATGACCAAGATTTGAGAGCCACGAGAATAGCTGTCACAACTGGTAATGGCAGATTGAGGACATGATTTTTAGAGGTAACAAGCAAGCTGTTTTTAGAAATCTGAAGCTTATCTTTCATCTCAAAACAAAAAACCAAAAAACACTCAAGGCTTTCCAAAACAGCAGCCCTCTAGAGAGAAGGGTAATCTTCACACTAGCAAGTAACTAGATCTCAGTGAAAAATTAAAAACTCCTCTAAAGATCTGCAATATCCTTGTCCCTCTTTTCTTCCCAGCAGTAGAGACAGAAAAGGTCTACAGGTCAGGAACAGAGGGAAAGACTGGCAAAGAGAAATTATGGTCTAGTTACAGTATTTGCAATTCTAATTAGTTTCTCCCATTGAAATAAAATTATTTGTACAGGAAAGATCTTTTTATATACCACACCTGTATAGAGGCTCTGAAGTTGACCTTCCTCATTGATGGGAAAACTCACGGTAATCTCATCAAACTCCCTAAAAAATTCTTCTTCATCAACCCAGAATTCTCCCTCTTGGATCTGAGAGAGCATTTCTGAGGCAGCTACTGGATCCAGCTGGCTCCATCCTTGACCACTGCACATAATAAGACAGAAGTTAAAGTTAGTTCTTTGCCCACAAAGTTCCATAATATTATTTACTTCTATCAAATATTCTGTGTAGCAGGACAATAAAAATAGGTTTCTTCATTTTATTGTCAAATACTTGCATACGATATTTCCGGCATACACACTGCTAGTGAGTGAGATGGACAACAGAAAGTAGGAATCACAACATCTGAAAGAAAACTTAGAAAGAAACCAACCCAGCATCAGATGGAATAGAGTACCATACTTCCATGTGAAGTAGCTACTTTGCTTACAGAGGACAGTACAGTGTCCAAAGTGCATGAGCCAAAACAATGATTTCTAACAGCTTTTAAAAACAGCGAGGAAAGAAGTGAACCAAGCTGCGCAGTGACTAGCCTGGAAGACTTTTTAATCCTGTACAGTGAACATGAACAAACACTATTCATACGAAGCAAGCAGCAGGTTATCCCTATGATAAACCCAAGCCATGATGATAAACCTAAGCCAGGATGACAAACCAAGAATTTAAACAACTAATTATTTGGGGCCCACTAAAAGCTAGTACTTTCAACGTTTTTATTTGCTCCGCTAGCAACGAAGTGGAGTTCTGCACTTGACTAAGACTGGGCTCTAAGGCTGCTCAATGAAATGCAATCCTCTCGCAACTGTTTGGCGAGTTACTGTTTGACAATCAAACTACTACAAGAGACCGAGCGTATAACAAAAACTCAACAAAAATCAAAATACATTAAGCATCCTTTAACATGATTAAATTATCTTTTGAAGTCCACAAAAATCTAATTCTCTAAACTGCTTATTAACATCATCATATTACCATATTTTAATGCTGAAAGGTCCTTGGGTCAGGAACTGAACGTTCTTTCACACAGTCTAAATATCCTAACATTTTTTAAATAAACCAATAGGGTCTGCCCCTTCATTCTTGTTATTGCTAGCTATTTGACTACTAAATACAGTCTTGCATTTCCTTTAAAACATATCTCTTCTTTACGTGTACTCTGCACTGACTCCAACTTCTTCTACTCATGTTCATCAGCAACAACAGCTTCAGAACACACAAGTATCTTTCCTTCTGCTACATTTCGTGTTTTGTACGTATACTCTTCTTTATCTCTGGCAACTCTGAGACAAGATAAAATGAAAAGATCCAAGCGTGGCTGAGCGACTACAAGTCACAAACGTCATTTGAGCAAAGTTCCTCAGACCAACCGCAGAGCAAAAAGGACAAAAATCATGCCCAACAAAAATGGGAGACAGAAGAAAATAAAACCAACATATTAAGCCTGTAAGTTTATCTCTTAAAAAAAAGCACGATGCTTTGGTAAATAAAAGCTATTCAATATTTTAAAAAAAATTGAGATTACCAGAAGTAACACATCAAAATGATCACTCTTACAACTGAAGAGTTGTATGAACTACTGAACTCTCAAAAAGGTTACCTATAAACCAAAGTCTCTCCCCTCCACTACAGTCTATTAGCAACATTCACCTTTGCAATACATAGATATGCTCTGTGCTTCAGAACTCTTTCACAAAGCACTTTCCAAATAAAAATAAACCTACTCACCCCTCACACCAGGGACCCTTCCAGCATCGCCTCCCCCAGGGGTTTCGTATCCGTAGTAGGAAGATTTCCTTGCCTGACACTTTAGGAAGATTCAGCATGTCTATCACAATAAAGGCATGAAATTCTCCTAGTTCACTTGCGCCTGAACAGAAAAATAGCATAGCATTAGAAGCTAAACAAAAGAACATACCCAATATTTTCCAATGAAAGCCATTAAACTGTCTTGTGAAAGAAAACAATTTCGAGTTTTAAAGTTAATAAATCAGTATAAAAACAGCATAAAAAAAACAAACAGCTCATTTTATTTGTGAACACACAGAAATAGAATACTTCAAAATTTTAAAATGCATTAACTGATTTGTTGACTTCAAGCTTCTACAAACTCTTGGTGATGAAATTCATTTTTTTCACCGGAGAATTGATCACACTAGCTTCCCAGTCATCTTGTATAACCCCCGCCCCAACCTGAATAGTATCCTTAATTCGTTATTTAAATAAGGTTAGATATAACTGCACCATGAAACTCACATAGCAGCAGAATTAGCACTACACAACTACTGGCTGTCTTGCACTCTGAATACTGCTAAATTGAGAATTTAACTTAAAGATGCCTAGAACTTTACTATTACCTTGTCTGGAATTGAGGACGGAGCAGCTTATGACACACTGTTCTTTCAGATTCATTAATCTCCTAAACACCATCTTCTCCAAAACCATACCAGTCCTCTCTTTCTCCATGTTTCTTCCAGGGTCTTTCAGGGTCCATCTTTCAGCAATACCTCCAGTCAAATCAACTACAGCATCTGCTACCTGTCCTGCCCACAATTGTTCATAAGATCCATGCAGTCTATTTAAAAGAAAGAAAAAAAGTTTCTGTGAACATCACAACTAAATAAACGTGGTTCTTGCATATTTTCAATCCTGCTCCATACTCTAACCACAACTGTACCCTACCTCATACCCTAGCAGGCAAGGGAAAGTACATATTCTTCATATGTTATATGCTATAAATAAAATAGTATGCAAGCCATCAGACATTTAATTGCTTGATGGGAAATTTATTAAAATGTATTCCTTCGTATACAGAAACCGCTCATAGTTCTAGTCGCTTGTACCTTATAATCTGTGTACTACATCATCTTTCATGATACAATTACATTTTGTATAAGTAAATAACAGTTTTTCTTATTATTAGTCTTTGTTCACTCTGCACAAACCACCAAACTTGTGCTTCCTTCCAAAAGTTTAGGTAAATCCAGAGACTATCCTATCTGATGCAGTGACTGCAAAACAGAGCAAAATACATCAGAGAAAGACTACCAAGATAGAATGATAAGATTCTAGAGAAAACAAGCAAATAAAGAATACTACCTTTCAAACCTACAATACAGAGAAGCTTTAACATGCTCTAGCTGCTTCGCAGCTTAGGCTCACCATATCCACAGTTAAGGAAATTACTTCATGTTTAAAGTCTTTTTCTGCCCTCTGCTGGCAACCACAAACTTTCTTCCAAGTCCTTTTGGACACCTGGTGCCTATCTTACCAGCATGTTTCGTCTTCAAATTGTTTTGTCTGTCCGGACAAACATCAGCATTTTGCTAGATGTTTCATAAAATTTCAAATTGCTACATTTGAAAAAACACATGTTGTTAACACGTTTGACAAATAATAAACTCCTGCCAAAAAAAAAAAAAAAAAAGCCAAATAAGGGAAAGCAGCAGTGAAACAGGCAGAGCCTCAACTAGCATAAAGTGGTGTAATGTTGTTGCTTTCAGTGAAAATATTTACAAGCTGACTGACTGCTTTTCACTGAGCCCTCAGCTACCCTCAAATACTGCATTAGTAAAATCTTTGCCTTTCATAAATTAGAAGACCAATGGAGAGTGACTTAATGACCACCATCTAAATCCATAAGCCAATAATGAATTTCAGCTCTTACTTTTCACCCTAGTTCTCTCAGTAAAAGTATCTTACTCTACAGGCAGTTAGAAACGCATCTTGCAGATTTACAGTTTAAAGAGACCTCTACATACCCCAGCATGGAAAAACTGGCACCCACTGTACTTCATATGGAATTACAGGCAAATCTAAATACCCTCAAAGCAGTCAGATAAAATACATGAGGGGAAGATAAGGTAAACTGGTATTCTACCTCCCTTTACTCCCCCCAGTAACAGTGTTCACATACTTCGCGTAAGCTTTTTCCAATAGCGGAAGCCAAAACAAATCTTCCGTCTGACACTGGGAAAAGCAGAGTTTACCACCAAGACAAGGCAAGCGATCATCAATGGTTACTTCCACCCAGTGTCCAAACTGCCAGACTCGACAAGTGAAACAGCCTTGATATGACTCATCTGTCCAGCTAGGCTGACCTGGAGGGATTACCTGGAAAAAAAGATGACACAAGCCAAAGTCAAGACAAAGAGTGATTTTTTTCCTTTTGGTAAAGGAAATCAACATTTTAAAATGTACTGAATGTTTGGAATAAAGCATAGAAGAAAAAAAAAATCACAACAAAAGCAGTAAAAGCTGAGCATAAGAAAATTCAGGATGCTATAGATTCAAGAAGAATATACAAATGTAAATCAGATGAAGAAAACCTCTGAAATGCAAAACAAGAAACTTCTATATACCTTATTTAGTAGGTATTTACTCTTTTGCAAGGCTATACAGGCACACAGGAACCAACAGTCTCCCAAAATCCCTTGCTTTACTTGCACATCCTGTGGCTTGTCTGAAAATAACCGAGGGGTCGAACAAATTTCCTAAAATGAAAGAGAAGGGACTTAAAGCTAAATCCTACACGACAGTGTAAGTAAGATTCTGTTTCAGGGAACGGGAAGGCTCTAGAAACTCCTCACAAAAGAAGGCAGCTTTTACCTCTACAACATTTCTTCTTTAGACGCTGCCTAGGCAGGCAGTAACAAAACTACTGCCTCGTGGCTATTTTGTCCGTGCTTTATGTGAGGTAAGTCCAGTTCCCTCAGAAATCTTACTAAATAGATGCCACCATCAAGAGTAACCTCAACAGAGAGGCCAGTAAGCAAGCAAAAGATGACACTGTTAATCAGCTCCTTGTTAGATATTAGACGGTGACAGAATTGAGGTCATTCACACAGCATTGCATATCGCAAGCTACACAAATTTTAAAATTCCCATAAGAGAACAACCTTTCCTAGGACAATAAAAAATAGATTACTTGGCAGTGAAAGATGATTTCAAATGAAAAGTCCTAACAACACACATCTATAAATGCTTCAAAGGATGGAAATCAGTCCTCAACAGTGAGCAAGGTGTAAGGTAGAAAAGCAGAAAGTTGCACAATGGGCTCTGTGAAATCATTTGTTTGTTAATTCTATGTGGCCAAATTAAGAAAAGCTTTAAAAAAAAAGAAAAAAAGAAAAAATTTCGCTCAGAAAATCCAATTATGAGAGCCACACTGAGACCAGAAAAATTAGCTTAATTTTTCTTCAGTAGTTCTGATATCTATCAACACATAGGCCAGCGGCTCCATCACTGTTCTACCACCATCAAGAGAGGTAGGGGAGAAAAATAATACAACCAGAGACAATGTACTTTTTCTCTCCATTACATTTTTATAGCCTTAACTTTTTTCACACATCTAAAGCAGTATCATAAATATTTTAGTTTCAAAGAATGTACTGCGGAAATGCATTCTTAACTTTTCAGCTCTCATATGGCTTGCTCTGAAATCCAGCAATAACAGTTTAAAAGCAATACTACAGGTAAGAAACTTAACAGAAACATACAGCTTTCTCTTTTGTTATTGAAGCACAATATTCCTCAGTAACGGCAAAAAACAATATCCTTTTGACAACCTTTAAAATCCAACTATCTGCTTTCAAGCAGTTATGCAATATACTAAAAAAGCAGAGAGTGACATAATACTGTTTTTAACTTCACATGTATATTTGCATAATGAAATATATTGATAATAAAATATCTGAACTGCTGTTAACGCCATGGAATTCAGAAGTTCCACATCAGAATTTAAGTCAAACTTATGAACAAGTACACAAAACTTAAAAATCATAACTTAAATTGCTAACACTGACATGCACTGCCTTTATCATCGCTATGTTTCAAAATAACAAACACAGTCAAAAGCAATCACTCAACGCTAACTACCGTCTACTATCATTAAGTCCAGTTCTCCTAAAATCTCAGGCTTTTCTATCTTAAAACTCACCTGTGGTCTCAACCATGAGATCTCGCCTCTGAATTGTGCAAGTGGGGTACAATAATTAAAATATATAGAGGTATCACTGGCTGGAAAAGTGGGATCTGTGTAAAGGTCTCTTTTCACAATTAATTGCTTTTTCTCTCCCAGCATTTTCAGCACAACCCCAAGTACCTCTGCTAGCTATCTCCAAGACTTTATATTTCCAAGCACCAACCTACAATATAAATGGGCATTAATTAGGAATTGTAACTGAGAAACAAATAAGCAAGAGGGAGAGATTTACAGATAGAAAGCCCCTCACTTCCTCCAGGTAGTGCCACTGCCTGTTTCTTTCAGCATCAGAGACTACCCTCGAAATTCCCCCCCCCCCCTTCTAGAACAGAAAAGGGTCTCAAGAGGGTCCAGAGATGGCTAGCGGGGACCTTCCTTTGGCACAGCCTGGCGCACCCCGGCCCCAGAAGGTCATCTACCTTGACTTGACACCCAGGAGCCCGCTCAGGCCCCTCTGCCCAAACCGGGCCCTCCCAGCGCCTCCATACACCCTCCCCCACCCCGGCCCCCGCCCCCACAAGACCCCCACTTCCCCCGACCCCCCCTTCACACACACGGCCCCCTCAGCCCTCTCCTCACCCCGGGGCGCGCCCCGCCGCCATGCCCGGGGCGGCCCGCCCGGCCGTTACCGCAGCAACGCCGGACACCCTCTTCCCACCCCCTCGCCACCTCTTGCCCGGCCCATAGGTAACGGATCGCGGGCCTCCAGCCAATGAAGAGGCGGCAGGCGTGCACGTGGTGCCTCACGACCAATCCGCAGCCGCCAGCCTAGAGGCGCCGCCGCACCCTGCGGGCCGAGAAAACGACAAGTCCCAGCACGCCCCGCGGCGGGCGCGGCCCGAATCCCGCATTGGTGCGGAGCTGCGCGCTGAGGGGAGTCCGTTCGGGGGCGGGGGCGGCCCCCCCATCGCCCATCTCGGGTCCCTGTGGCACTCAGGATCTAGTGATGGCGCCGTCCTCCCCACGCCCCGCTGCCCCTGCGGCGGAGGGGAAGCGTTTCTCCAGAAGCATGAGAAAGGGTAGCCGGGAAGAGGCAGGAGCTGGAGTGAAAAACAAGCCTCGAGAGCCAGCGCAGAGCAGGCGCTGCTCTGGAGGACGCTGCCGACCCGGGGCCCGGCGTCCCCGCGTGGCAACAAACCCCCTTCCCTGCCCGCCGCCCTCCCACACCACTTGCTCAGCTCCAGCCAACGCACTGCACCTACCGTGCTGCCTTAACACGCTCACACAGCTGTCCTGGGCCCACTCAGAATAAGTATTCCTCAGAGTCTGAAACCGTTACCCAGACAAGCCTATAAAAATATTTAAAACTATGGGAAAAGATTCTCTCCTGCTAGAGCCATTCCTGATCTGGTTGGAGGCACTGGGTTTACAAGGTTCTGGGGAGGGAAGTGGCCACCCCCAGCCCCACTGGTATTTCCGTAATCACAGAATGGTTGAGGGTGGAAGGGACCTCTGGAGATCATCTGGTCCAACCCCCCTGCTCAAGCAGGGTCCTCTAGAGCATGTTGCCCAGGATTGAATATCTCCAAGGAAGGAGACTCCACAACCTAGCTCAGAAATAACCTGGCAGAAAGTGGAAATTCTCTGGAGCATGGGTGAAGAAGAAGAGAAGCTTAATGTTCACCTGAACATCTCTTGGACTCAGAGGAAAACAAAACCAGGCAGACAAATGTCTATGATTCTTCAGGATAACAGCAAGGCCAACAGATGGAGAAACCGTTAATCTTCACTAAGTGATTTCCAAAGATTTGGCATAGATGATATCTGAGAGAGTTTATCACAAAATAATAGTCAAAAGGCTGAGCTGACAAAGGAAATACGGTGATTCCCATCACCACTGTCTGATGAAATAAAAAAGGGAAAATAAATAAAAATATAAATTTGGGAAAGGGAAAGGAATAAAGGACCCTCCAGACCACCCTTCACTAACCCCACCACTAGTTCAGAGCTCTCTCAGGTGGGTCTAAGGCATACTGAAGCAGGCCAAAGGGCTGCATCACCTGATCCTTGCAAAGAGAGGTTCTCTTCAGAGATCTACGGTGTGCTGTAGTCTGCTGCGTTAACTTCTGAAAGAAATGACTCCATTTCCCCTCTCAAACTTCAGCCCTAATGGAATGGAAACACTAGCAGGTAACTAACAGATGATCCAATAGTTGTCCAAAGACAGTGACTGAGGTAGAAGCACACTCTCTGCTCTTTTCATGCTCCCATTTTACAGACACAGGGCTTCTCCACTGCATTCAGCAAATCTAATCAACAAACAAGACTTCTCACGTTTGAGTTTTGACCCTTTGGGGAGCAAAGGGAACACTGCCATCAGGAAGAATAAGGAGCCCTCTGTCTAATGCTCAGGCAGTAGAGTTGCAGCTGCATGTGCTATGCTGACACAGGATAGGTCTCTTCTGGGGGAGGGAAGGGAAAGGAAAAAAAAAAAAAAAAAAAGAGCTCTGTCTCAGAAACAGTGAGGCTGTCATCTGTGTGATTTCACCCTCGCTGCTTTCTTTTGGAAACAACAATCACAGACCACAAGTTTAAAAATTCCACTAAATGGCAGATTATAGGAAGCAGCATGAATGTTGAGCTCTAACATTGTAAATATAGTAGGACCCTGCCTGGAACAGTGAACTAGTTAACCATCTACCTGTATTTATCTATGATTCTGTTAGAAGGAGGAAAGAGATGGAAGTTTCTTGGTCTCTAAGATATGTGACATACTTTGCTTACCCTGACTGCAAAGCTGGCAGTGGGCAGTGAAATTCATCCATTATGCAGCAGGCAATGTTTTATTTCTACTAACCCCGAAGCTCTTCAGAACCAAAGGCAGCAGAGAACTTCCTCTGCTGGCAATCCTACTGCATTCGCCCATTCTGTTTAGACCGCAAGTCCTGAAGGGAATATTTTAAGACAAAATGACACTTGCCTTTATGTCAGTGTCTCAATGCACTTCACATAAGTGCTTCATATTTCCTTGTGAAAGAGAAGAGAACAGACATCAAGAGGCGGAGTCCAGTTGCTATGGAAATTGAAACACTTAAAAGGAATTTGCATGTGGTTAAGCAGCAGGCTAATTTCAATGTGAAGACCATCCTTTGTTAGATATGTATTTGATGATATTTTCATGATCCTTTTCCATAGTCTTTGGGTTTCATCAGCTTTGTGTTCACATTGGTCATTCATCTCCAACTACAGATGGTTCCAGGACAGGGAAACAGGTAAAAAGTGATCTGAGCAATGCTGGTTACACACATTCTCACCTCTGCCTTCTAAAAAGGAAGATTCTCTTGGCCCATGGATGAGGCCGCTTCCTAAGACTCCCTCCCCACCCCTCTGGCAAACTCTGACACATGGGATTAAATTACATGGGGGAACTCTTCCAATCCTTTAGATCATGACACCAAGATCAGGAAGGCACAAAGTGCTTGGAGCTTTATTAGTCCCTGCAATACCCTTGGGCTGACAGTGGTCAGTGCTGGGTCAGAGGGACAGTGCAGAATCTCACTCTGCTGCTTAAGGGATATTTTAGAGAGGAGGTTTGAGTTTTGCTCTCAGGAGAGCATGGAAGAAGTCTCTGATGGTTTTCAGACAGCCTGAAGCAGCTTAGTAATACAGTACTCTCTTCAGCTAGTGGGAAGAGTCACTCTTCTTCCAGAAAGACAGGGGCGGCTCAGCCTGAGGAAGACTCCCACTGCCAAAGACTCCCACCATTATCTCAGATACGCCATGAGGCAGAACACAGCTCCAGGCTTCCATGCTGGCGACAATAGCACACAAGAACAACTTGGTGCAAGACAGCAAAATTAAAACAATGCAAGAAGCTGATGCTTCCATAAGTCATATGCAGAATGTCAACCATTTATGACACGGGCTCATTAATCCCTGTGCCACTTTCCACCAAATCACAGAGGCACAAAGAACACCTCAGTCTCCCATCCTTACATATCACCTCCCATTCTTCCTTAAGGCCCAGCATCTCAGCAAGTATGCTTTTGGAAAGGGGTCAAATACCCTGCAAAACCTATTAATGCCATTTCTTAAACTTTAAAGAGAGACTTCTCTTGACTATAGTAAAACATTGTCTTTGTGGGGCACAGAGTATGCCATGTTCATCACAATCCTAGCTCTCTTAACAAGAGATCAGAGGTGTAAGGCATGAGTTTTCAAGTGCAGAAGGTGCACGCACATGGTGAAGGAGTGGGGGGACAGTAGTCATAGGGACAATAATTTAATTCAATTAACTAGTCTTCCTCTGACAATGAAAAGAAAAGTCACCTCCAGAGCATGGAACAGCTTCTCTCTATGCCCTTCAGGAATAAGGGAAAAGGTTGCTGTGTCAATATATGACATGTTCTAACTGATGCCCCAAGTTACTGTCACGATTACTGAAAGAACAGGATACGTCCAACAACATCAATAAAAATCTCTTTTTAAGTTGATGCAGAACATACAGACAGCAGCATTCAAGGTAATTTCTGAGAAACAGTGTGCAGTTCTGGCAATTCCACTTTAAAAGGATGCTGAAACACTGTGCTCCATATGAGAACTAAAGCAATACACGAAATGTGGAAAATATACCTTGCAGCAAGAGACTAAACAACTCAATTTGTCCTCTCTGAGAATTAAGAGGTACTTACAAGGGAAAGAGGTTACTATCAGTAAATAGTTCCTATGTTTGTCAAACAAAGCAGGAGCTTCAAGACCTGGAAGCTGAAACTAGAAAAATCCAAACTAGAAATTAGGTAGACTTTTTTAAGAGGGCATATAATTAACAACTAGAACAATTTACCCAGGGCTTCAGCAAATTCAATGTCATTTAAATTTGTTCTTCCCAACAGAAAAAATAGATACTGCATCTTAGACATTAGCGGTTTCATAAATCTCATGAAGACTTTAATCTATGACAAAAAGTGTGAAAGCAAGGTCATGTGATTTGTAAGTGTTGCTTGTATTGAAGTGTTTTAACTGTGGACAAATACAAGCAGAGAAAAGAGAGTGGGGAAGTGTGCTTGACCTAAGTGAATTGTGCAGTAAGTGTGCTTAGCATAGAAGTACAGAAGCCGCCTGTTATCCGAAAAAGACAATAACCAAGGTCACTGTTGTGTGAGAACATGACAAAACTTAGGTTAAACCAGAATGTTTGAGATGCTTGCTAGAATTGCTCTTGGTTAAGAGAGTGTGCACAGTTAGGATTTTGTAATATAACCATGGCAGCATAATTACTGATACAAGCTTGACAGAATAATACGTGCAGCTAACAGGAATTATACTTAATGTATTATCCAACATGACTATGAAATGCTAAAAAGATGAAGTTAGTAGTATTCCATTTTATTAAAGCATTTGGCTCATCAGAGCTTTTCCACAAGTGATATTTCTAGATCCCATATCACCCTGCTCAAGGCCACAATGAAATAAAGAAGGTAAATAATAACTTTGATTTTCAGAAAAAGGAAGATAACCATATCTCTTGGTATCCGCTTAAATAAAACTGATTTGCTGTATTAATTTTACCTTAACCTACCAAAAATGAACCTAGCAAAGATAGGGCCCATAAACAGTTTCTATTTAATCTCAGTCGAATTTTCCGGTCAACATAAAGTCTATGATAGATCATGCTAGAAAGTTGCCTGAAGCATTAATTTATTTTGTATCAACAAAAGGAAGGCTTATCTCCACAAACACGCTTCCAACTTTTTAATCTCTTCAAAATAAAAATGCACTCCTTGTTCACGGGAGGAGCCACAGTACCTGATGAAAGAAGCAGGGAATATTTTCAACAAATCTTACACTGCTTCTGTGTTTTAGAAGAACAAGTCTTATGAAAATAGCCATCTGATGGGATCTCACAGAGATGAGAAAAGAAACGCTAACTTAAATCTTGCATCCTTTAATCAGGAAAGTCTGTTAGGTTCAGCCAGCATTTCCCTGTTCTGATGCATGCATACGCAAACACACAGCTGACCTGATGCATTTCAGACAGTTGTAATAACAACAAATAATATTTACTTTTGATTATTTTTCTTTTGCCTCCTCTCCAACTTTTGGCTGTGCAGCTTTTAAGTGGCTTTCAAACTCCTCATGTGCTGTACTCCAGAAAAGAACAAAACAAAGACAACGTACCAAGTTAGCTCTTCCATATGTCTATAGCAGGGACACTGAAAAACAGCCCAAAAGGCTAAACTTGTCACAAAGCTTAGTTTAATTTGACAATCATCATAAGGCATCCACGTAAATTAAAAATTCCCACCAGGGTCACATACATTCTCCCACAAAATAAAACATGTTAAAACGGAGGCCTACGATTCCAAACGATGCTAGTGGTTACTGGTCTTGGCCAGGCTGCCACTGCTGGCAGTGGGGTCCAGGAGACACAGCACCAACAGTGGCAACTCAGGAAGTGGAAAGTCAGTTTGCACAAATCTCTTTCAACAGAGCAACAAATAAAAAGGAAAGAGATTTGTACAGAAAACATCATTCTCCATCCCCTCTGGGAGAACAAAACAGAACAAAAAAAGATAACCCATTCAAAAAGAGCAGAGCTTGAAGTTATCAAGCCCAACAATGCAGATGGCCCGTTTTGAAAACTAACGAAGCACTAAGGAGGCCTGAGTTTATTATTGCTATATCCCAGTTCAGCCCAGGCTAAGGCTACAGTGAAGTCCAAATTAATTTAAAGCCAGAAAACACATATCCAGTAACAGCACCTAAGTCCCCATCCACACATGGGTGTAAACAGATTCTTTTGGTGAAAAAATCTCCCGAGTGTCCCTTCTTCCTGTGCTATGTAGATCCTCATAGCAGCACCAAAATTTGCCCAAAAGGATACAACAGATTCTCTCTCACATCTCCTTCAGCTGAGCCTCTTCCAAAGGTTTCACTTTTTATTCAAATTATCATGGTCACACATCAGCTCAGAGATGATTACTGGGAGCTCACGGAGAGGCACACAAATGACCCACGCTTTAAAGAATGTGGCACAGAATCTAAGAACCATCACCTGTACTGTGTAATTCCCTGGGGTGCACCAGGAACCCCAACAATGCTTTGCCCTCAGCACTTCTGAAACCAGATGGCATAGAAGAGAGGATCTCTCCATCCTGTGTGCCTGGCTAGTGATCAAGAGAAATAGCATGCTGTGTAAATGAATTGGCATCTTCCCACCTCCACGAGTCAGAGAACAGACTCAGGTAAAGCAGGGCTTAAAAGTTTCACATCAAGAAAGAGGGTGCTTTCCTCAGACTATCATATGACTGAGTAACTGTCATTTAGGCAATTGTTATTCAAGGCAATAAAATTTTAGCATGGAAATCTCCACGGTTGACTTACAGGCCCAACACACGCTAAGGATTTTTTAAAAAATTCAATAAAAGGTCCTGTTAATTCCTTCAGAAGGACAGAATGGAAAACCCACACTGCATCTGAAGAAAGCACATCCTTAGACACTAACAACGGTTGCAGCTAGACTTGTCAAAACAGTTTAAAAGATTTAGGCATCCAACCACTACCAGAATTGATGGTATTTGGGCACCTAATTTAACTTTTTCTGAAAATTCGAGCTAAATGTTTCATTATTGCTTGTCCCAATGAGTGCAAAGGAAAAACTGAGGGTAGGGTTAACTACGGAAGGATTTCAAATCCATCACAAAATTTCCCTGCTCTTTTTATATACATATAGATGTGTGTGTGTGTGTATATACACACACACACATACATCTATACATTCACGTGTGTGTGTGTGTGTGTGTGTGTGTGTGTGTGTGTGTGACTGTGTGTGTGTATAAATATATAAAGCATTATTATTTATCCAACTGGGGAAAAAACCCAGGCACTATGTAAAATTAGTTTCTCAATTATTTAAGCATTAGTCCCCTACCTCCCAAATCACAACACTTCTGTCACATGAAAACATATCTTCCTACCACTTAAAACTCCTGAGCCTCTCCTTTGCAGAACTCTGGCCCAAATATCAGGGTAATGGCAGCTGGATACATATACACTCTCCAGCAACATACACACAGCAAGTAGGATGAGCTTCAATGGCCTCAAACAAAAGAGGCCTCAGAGAAACCATCCAGAAGAGCCTCAGAGAAACCATCCAGAAGAGCCTCAGAGAAACCATCCAGAAGAGCCTCAGGAAAGAGAGCTATCCACTTTCCCTGGAGAAGCAACTGCCCAGGAGACCCTGCCCTGTATAAACTGAATCAAAATACCCATCCCACAGCTGAAGGAGATCTCTGAAGCCTGGCAGTGTCATACGCTGGGTACTTGAAGGCACATTTGCTTTGTGTTTTGGGAAAAGAAATCCAGTTACAATACACTGCAGCTGCAGGGCTGAGGGAAAGGAGGTGACACTTTGTATCTTTCCTCTGTTCCTGTCCCCATTTTCAAGCTCCATGGCTGGCATGAGCTGGTGATCTAAGCAGACACATTAACATCCCTGAGTGAAATGGCGCCGTTAGTGGCCTCTGAGACTTTGTCCTCAAGCACCATTGCTGGTGTGTCTGTAGCGACTGCTGTAGTGTCTATGGCAGGAAGTGGATTCAAGCCCTGTGATAAGATCTGCTGGATGGTTTTCCGCAAATTGGGGTGCAGCTGGTTTTGGGTCTGGTAAAAAATTTCTAAGGCAAAAGACTTCAGCGTGCCAGTGCAAAGGTCCTCATAAAGTGGAATTGTGTACATCCGAGACATCTGCAAAAAAGGAAAACTGGATAATACCACTTCAGGGAAAGGCAAGAGGTTTAGCCAGTATACAACTACACTCAGACAGCCCTAAATGACTTCAGATTGGAGACAAATACCACATTTCTTCCAATAGCCAAGCCTATTCTAAATAAATTTAATACAAAGGTTTTACAAATGCTATTCAAAAAGAAACCACTTGTTCTCTCAGACTGAGCTATATCCACAAATAACAGAATTACCTAACAAGCCAAGGAGAACAGCCCCAGCAAATACCTGCATTAACTTTTTGCTACTGCACAATAAAACAACTACTGAAAAGAATTTGATGAGCCCTAGTCTTGCCTGAAGTGTAAATATTCACCACAAAAAAAAAAAAAAATCGTATGATTTAGTATTGTGAAAAATTCTGCTCTAGAAAAGCCAGGGCTGCTACAAAGCAACACAAAAACCACATTGGGCAGAGCTGGGACGAGGGTATTGAGTTAAGCTAGAAAAGCAGAGGTTATTGATAGGCAATTCAAATTACATCTGCCCGTTCCTCCCCACCCGCTAGCAGGTGAGCCACGCTCGGCCCCTTCGCAACACACCTGGTCTACACTTGGCCAGGAAGCAGAAGTTCCAAGGTCTTTCACGTCGCATGTCTCATGCACATGTCTCATGCACTGAGAGGTGCAGTGATTTTAATCCAGCAGTTAGTACCTGGTTTTCCAAGAAGCGACGGACTTTGTAAAGGTCTGGATAATAGTCATTTCGGACTACAATCTGCAACCAGCGGATACGGATCTCTGCATTCATGGAGTCCAGCTGAGAGGAGTAACACTCCGAAAGCTTTTTTATCACCACTAAAGAGAGGAGATACATAGAGAAAGAACATATTACTATGACGTATTTTGTCACGTTTGAGGGTCACTAGTGAATAATGAATGATAAACTCAAATGGGGGGGGGGGGTTCTTTTTTTTTTTTTTTGGTGATAGTTGAACAAAATAAACTAAAGAATTCAAGTCTTCATTCCAGAAATACTTTTCTACCATCCTGACAGAGTACCCACCATGTGGCAGTGGTGACCCATCCAGCAATCTGTCCAAGAAAAGCACGGTTTGAAACGTTCGCCATTTAGTGAGGTCAACACTGCTGGCAGCAGCAACAGAATCCAGAGGTTCGGTGGTCCAGAGTTTGAAGAGAGTCTCCACTGGTCTGGTCAGACTGGATCCCTGAGATAAATCTGGCTCAGCTAATGGAGGTCCTGTAGCATTGAGCCAACGTTCAAACTCCAGTCCTGGAATAAGGAGCACCAAAACGTGTCAAGCGGAGCCTCTATAGGTGGCTTGGCTGTCTCAACGTTCACAACTGCTTCTGGCACACTTTAGAGAGGTTCTAACAATAGCAAATCAGACCAACCTATAGTTATAGTGACATGTCAGAAGCAAGATCCTGAGAGAGCCCCAGTCAGTCTTGGCAGATTCAGCAGGGTAGCCTACGCTACACCTGGGAGAGTGCCAGCAAAATCTCTGCCAATTTTAACAGTGACGTTATCTAGTACTTACTCACTGCAACGATAAGCTCTTGAGAAACACATGACAGGCAGACAAATGTCTATGATTCAAAAAAAATAAGGGGGGGGGGAAATCTGCTTCATAAGAAAAGGAGGTGAGAGGGCTGACTAAACCCCTTCTATCCCACCAGCAAAAACGTAAGCAATTTTAGATTCATTTATACCATATATAAGTCAAACCAAAAAAGTTTCTCCACAAGCGGCAGAACCAACAGCCTGGTTTCCAACAGAGCTGCCAGCTGCCCCCCCTTGACCCTCTTCCACCACAGCACTTCCCTATCCTTGGCCACACTTCCAGTTCCACACCATCTCCCCTAAAACTCCTCTCTCCTGCATCCCCTGAATACTAGCTAAGCAAAGTTAGCACAGACTGCGGTTCCCTCACTAGCCAACTAGTGAGCCAAACAAAACACAGAACTGCTGAGCTCATGCTGCAGCGCTTCCCACAGTAGGAGCACTAATCTACAAGTCTCTGCAGGCAGCTTCCACAAAGCTTGTAGAAACCTAATAGAGCTGTATTCCACTGCCAATTTGGTTTAAACTGACCAAATGGTTTCGATGATTATTTGCAAGGAAGGACACGTCTCATTTCTTTAAGAAAACAGGCTAATAAACATCTAGTAGACTACAGATCTTTGCAAATCCATGAGCAAGGAGAGGATATAAGGAGAGGATGAAACATTATGGAAGAGAGTTTATAGGCATAAAGGATCTTGGGAACATTACAGTTTTCAAGGTATGCTTCCTTAATTAAAATATATGGAATTTCAGTGTAAGTTCCCATCATCCTCTCTCTGTAATCATGATGATTTCCATTTGAACATGTGTAGATATAAACTGATCACTGCCTGCAGAGTGAAAGATGAATTAATCAGAATGTTAACCAAGAGGCACTCAGTTGATTAAGGGTGAAACTGTGTATCAACTTAAGATATTCTCATTCCCCAACACATTGAATCATCACAACCAATTTTAACATGAACATCTGGCTGCTGTCAAAGGGCTTTGTTTGCCTCAGCCTTAGCATTTGCTCATGCATTCTCTAACCCAAGCACAACATTTATCATCCAGAGTTTCTATAGTTTCTGCAGTTCGCCCTACCTGCTTTGCTCTCAACACATTGCTCTTTCAGCTCTGGAAAAAAATTCAGGAAGGAATCCAGAAGATCTTGAGCCACAACACTGGTAAATTTGTACTTCTCAATGTAGGCCTGTAATAGTGTAAAGGGTAAATTATGGTTAGAAGACAGACAACTTTCAATCGAGGGAGAACCACTGCATCCAATAAAAAATGGATACAAGGGTGAGAACAGGTATTTGGAAGGTGGGTGAGGGTTTAGATGAAGAAAATGCTCCCTCCCACCAGAAGATGAGGAAAGCACCATAACCAAAAAAGAAAGGGTAGCTGCAAAAATACTGACAGCTGAGTACAGTTTTCTTCTCATCCAGATCACTGACACACCAACATACCAAGGGCAGGAAGGTTTCCTCATACTTCACACTTGTGAAAGTCAGGAGCACAGCTGGCTACTGTATTATTCACTGATAGACTATGGACTAAAGCCATACTGTTATAACTATGCAGGAGAGAGAGATGGAATGGGCAATGGATGGGAAGAGAAGAAATAAAATGCATGCAGCAAAAAGAAAAAGCAATGATTTGTGTTATTTTTCAAAAAGAAGTCAATAGCTGACCTAATTTTCTAAAGATTCTTGCAAACGTGCTCCAAAATACCAAATCTGCCCCCAAATATAGGAAACTATGCCTTTTGCAGGGAGTTGGTTTTCCAGTCGTTCTAGCTTAAAAAGCAAACGCTGAGAATTTTTAGTATTGAATAAAGTCGCATCATTCTAGTCATAACTAAAGTCGCATCATTCTAGTCATAACTAAAGTCGCATCATTCTAGTCATAACTAATCCATGTTGGGACAGCTTTTTAATTATTTGGAGCACAGAACAAGAGGTAAATAAATATATATATATATATACACACACACACTATTCCTCTGTATTTGGCAACCTCATAAGCTCAGAATTTGAGATGGAAAAAGAGTATGGGCGCATGCACTTAAGAGAAAACTCACAAAAAAAACTGTCATGCACTGAGAGAAACATCCTAGGATGGCAGAAGGAGCCACACTGTTCTTCCACCTCAGACATCCTTGTGTTCTACTTTACCCTTAATCACCATGACAATTAGTCACAGTGACAAAACCTGAAACCAAAGCAATTCTAAACCTCCTGAGAAGCACATGTTTTAGGCGTTGTAGGTACTTATTCACACTAACTCTTAGGAAGGAGTCAAAGTGTCTTGGGTCTCCACAGAGCTGGGACAGGTAGTAAACAAAGCAGTAGCCTTTCTCATAGGTGAAGAGGTTCATTAAATTGCTAGGATTTACACCTGAAAGGAGAAAACAATAAGGTTACAAGACACTGTTTAATGAGAACTCTAGTTTCCAACCCTTCTAAACCTGCAGACCCCCTAGAGATCTCATAGTTGAGGTGCAGTGACTTAAAAACAAAACAAACCTGTTATCAGTACATTTAACTTACTGCTCAGTGTCATCTGAGAAGCAGTCCAAGCATACAGCTGAAAAATCAATGACTGTAGGCTAAATATTAATTCCCTATGAAACGAGTCACTTCAAATGAGAAGATACTGAAAGCACACCTAGAATTTGAAAACAAAGTCTTTTTGAAAACAAAACTCAGAGAATCACCATAGATTTCAATATAAGGAATAAGCATTACTTATTCGTTTTTTTGGAGGCTTCCAACACACTAACAATTTGCTCTTTCATTCCACTTAGTCCCAGTGATATCCCTACGTGCATTTTAGGTTATTTTATGCATCTAGAGTGAAGACTGCTTCACAGAGTGGGGCTCCGTGTACACCTTCAATGAAACAGATAATGATAAAAATAGAGAACTATCAACGAAGAGGCACATGGCGCTGGAATGCAAGAGCGTATTTGGCTCAGGAGACAACCAAACAGCCTCTAATATTGCATGGCTGACTCAACAGGAAAGCAAGTACATACGTTTCTGTGTTTATGTATACATATGTAGCTATTACTTACACAAACTCATAAAAAAGAAGAACATTTAATAAAACAAAATTATCTGATGTTTAAATATTTTCATTACAAACTGCTTAAGTTTACACATTTGGAGGCTCAAAACTACTCGGCCTCAAAACAAGGCAGAAGTTTTTCACGCTTGGTTTCTGCCCAAGGAGTCTGTACATTCTATTTTTAAACAGAACATTCATATAGGTGAGTTAGCAAAGTTTGAAGAAAACTTCCTCCATATTTTAAAAACTGACAATCAGAACATGCAGCTCACTGAAGGCAAGTTCCCCCCTTTACTTTTAGACTGTTTTACTAGCTAAAATTTCTTTTTTCTTTCTCTTACAAAGGGTATGTAAAAATTAGTCTTTTTTTGGTCCATATTCCAGCATCTATATATAGCAATTCTGTGTACAGTAGCTCCAGCAAAAGCAATACCTGGCTCCAGTTTAACCTGAAGCTTGCTGACAGGATTGTCTTCTCCAAGGAGCTTCATCTGTCTGTGTAGAGCATCAAGGCGGAATGCAGTCTCCAAGCATGTGAAGGCAGCTCCTACCCCAGAAAGAACAAAGTTAGTTCTGGAAAAATGACTGCTGAACTACCACACATATGAAATATGGACTACTGAAAATGTAAATGACAATAGCAAGAAAGAATCACAAATGTAATGCCACGGAAACGGCCCGTAAAAATTGCTTGCAACTTGTAATGGAAGTCAGAACCTGAAACAGTGTATGTACTTATTCTGATTATGCAGCAGCCTGTACTGAAAGAATTAAGCAGCATGAAAATTATGCTAAAATTTACATCCCTGTGATCATCTTATCAATTCTTGCAAGATAAGCAGAACAGCATTGGAATAACTATTGTATGAGGAACTTTCAAGGGGCAACCATGGGCTACAAAAAGTAATGTCCCTTGTATAATAGCAGATATTTCTCTTATGATTACATTTTCAGTGCCAGGGATACTACTGAGGGAATGTCACCTCTTGGGTGCAAACAGAAAAGGATTTAGATTTAGCAAGTCTATTAAAGATCCTGCGGATCTTTCTGAAGCTTTATCTAACATCCTGGCCATACTGTATCATACAGGTTTTGCCTTCCACTTATCCGGATTCCTTTAGTAGCTGCAACTGCGTAGGCTACTCTTCTATCTAACTGCATTGTAGACCGTTCCATGCTGCTGAAGCGTTTCTACTTTCAAGCCAAACTAGCTGTACTTTATTGGTAAGTCAAGGGATCTTTATTATACTCTTGCAGATGTAGAAAGGTGCGTGAAATCGATTCTCAGATTTAGAAGACACTTAACATCCAGGACCATTAACACAGCTTTCTCTGCTAAGTCTTCAACTTCACTGATAAGGCTTGTTACATGGGAGAAATCTCAGAGTTTCACTGTATACATAAGAAGTCAACATAAACAGAACGGGAACGAAGAACGAGGATATGTCTGGAAGAGAGAAGAATCTGTATGGAGGGGAGAAAGGGACAGATCTGCCTCGCAGGAGGAAGCAAGAACCAATACAGTATTTAGGGCAATTATTTCAAGCTAGAAATAGGGAGGAGGATTAGGTAGGATCCAAGAGCTGTGGTGGTCACTAGACTCCTATTTCTGTACACAATGCCATTACAAAGATGCCTTTCTATTAACAGCAAAAGATACTCCAGAAATGACTTCAGAAAGGGCAGGATTTAGATCATAGGACTGTCCTAGAAACAAAACAGACTGCAGAAAAAAGTTAAATAAAGAATGGCATAGGAAGAGGCAGTTCTCAGTTTCCTGAACAATTGCTTTTTGAAACAACCAGTTCCAAATTTCAAGAGAACAGACCAAAATCAGCAAGGATCACATCTGATGCACGAGAGAGACTAAGATGGGATAGAGGATGTGTACCCAAAGATATCTTTTGACCTATTCATATCATTGCCACATATAACATAGTGTGACTTACCAGAAAAGAGCCCTAAACATTGGGAATTTCTCAACTTACAACAGCTTTCAGAGACTATACTTTTTAATGCCTCCATATATACTCACAGCACTACTTTCCCTACAATTTCAGTATCATTATCTATCTCCAAAAACAATATATAAAAATAAACAAAGGTATCCTTCTAAACACTCTTGCTGCCAAGATTTTTAGGCAGGTGAAACAGAATAAGATCATTTAAGAAAAAACACAAGAATACACACGGTACAGACTTAAGAAAATACCAGGACAGAGTAGAAACGTACATTCCTATTAATCGCTTTAAGAAAAGTCCAATTAAACTGAAAGGCAATAAGAATGATTTATATATTCTAAAGACACTACCACACAATTGACCTGTAAATTCACTGATACAATAGGTAAAAGGCTGGGTTCTATGATTCTACAGAGAGCCTCAGAGAGATAAACAGTTAGCTAGGCAGATGTGTACATTTTATTTGATACCATCATTCTTTCCAACAGTAGCTAACCACTAGCTGACCAGCATTAGAAGGATACTTGTTCAGAGGACAGCTATTTCACAATGTAACTATAATAAGATTTCTTACATCTTTCTCTGAAGATTTCTTACATCTCTTTCTCTATTCACCTTGGTCTGACAGATGAATCCCTGCCTGGTATAGAACAGTAATTCCAAAATTCCTACGAACCTCCTTGTAACACTGTACATGTTTCAACCAACCCCTCTACTACATATCAAGTATCGATTCCACCTAAGGCCAAACAAATCTCATATCCTAAGTATCCAAGATGGTCAGTGCAAAATCTAGGGCCATGCCTGTTCCAGAACAACAAAAGAAAAACAGCTTCCTACAGACTTTGAAGCTCCCAAGGCAAATATTCTATGCAATCAACTTTCAATTATTGATTAGACACATCATAAGGAAAAACACTTCTGCAGCTATACCATAGGTCTCAGTGGTGATCCGGCGCTGGGCATATGTGGCTAGCCCCTCGCTCAGCCACATCTCTTCCCAAGTAGCATTGGTGACTGCGTTTCCAAACCAGCTGTGGGCAACTTCATGAATGACATCAATAATTAGAAACTCATCGCTCTCCAGAATGGAAGAAATGATGAAGGTCAGGCATGGGTTTTCCATGGCAACAATAGGGAAGGATGGAGGAAGAAAAACAATGTCATATCTAAAATTAGGGGGGGGGGGAGAAAGAGAGAGAGAGGGAGAGAGGAGAAAGGTAAATTATAGCTATTTCAAAAGACATACACAGAAACATATTTTTTGCTTAGGGAAAGCTCTTCTGACAGTTTTGTGATTCCACGCACAAACTTTCTAGGCCAGTGATGCCTAATTCTTCTGATCAGGGGGATCACAGACTGTATTCTGTTGGCCAAGGAGCTGCACGCTTTGGACATAAAACTAGACGTTCTTTTCATGTGCAGCAGGTCCAACAGTTACCAGAAGCATCAGGCTCCCTTCATGTATGCAAAGTGATCACAATTTGTATGTCTAATAGCCAGAACCACCAAGTTTACTCTACATGCACTGCCCACATACATAGGCAAATCCTTGCCCCATCCCAAAAGGCTCCCAGCAAAAAGAGAAGCTGGGAAGCTGTAGAGTGGTTGAACTGATCTGGTGGGCCTGTAGGGTCAGCACAATAACTCTACTCCATCTGGTTCAGAATGTAACAATATCGTTTGCTTCATTTTCTAAATTTCTCCACCAATGATCGGCACCGGCATGCTGTGCCTTGTTCTCAGAGTATTTGAAACAACATTTTGTGGGTTTTTTTTTTTTTTAAGGGGGAAGAGTAAAAACAACAACAACAAAACCCTCCCCCCCACACACACTTTCTTCCTGCTTACCTTTAGGAAAGGAATATAGGAAGCCTTTATAAACATTTTCTCCCACCCAAAGAATGAAAAAATTCTCTCAAAAACATGCTCTTTTAATGCTATCAAATCACAGTCATGCTTAACTTTATGCATGATAAGCATCATTTTTAGGTATTAAGACTGTCAATGAATCTTTATGGAGTCAAGTTTTCAACATCCTCAGGGATACTTCAATAAGCGTATCACACATCAAGTACCAAATGAAAGGATCAAATCTAAAAATAAACAAACCCACTATACCCTTTAAATGGTGTCCAGCCCAGTGTTGGATCTACATCACAAAACACTACAGTTTAAAACAAAAAAACCCAAAAATCCTCACTTCCCTCCTCAGGAAAGATGCAGTGTTTAGAAACCTCCAGTTCTGCCCACTATACTCAGCAGAACACCACCCTGCTTCCATGCTCCCCTCTGTCAAACGGAGAGCCAAAACTACAGAGTTTGTTTCTGACTATTACAGTGTCACCAATGAGAGGCTGATTTTCCTGCTTTCCTCTTTGTAAAGAGGAAGCACTATCATTTCTTAGCTTACTTTATTTTGTTCTCATTACACATTCCTGGGAGACTTATTAAGCTCACCTTCCCCATATATATGGGCCATACAGACTCTCTGCCGCGCTCAACCAGCGCTCTACCATACCAGAAAGCTTGCTGATGGCTGTTGGCAGCAGGCAAGGCTCTGCCCACACTCTGCTCCTGTCAGAAAACAGAAAACATCACACAATACTTCCATAAACCAAGTTATCTCTCATACAGAATAGCCTACCTTCTTACCACGCTTCTGTGTATGAAAATATTGCTAAGAGGTCTCACCTCAGTCAAGCCTTCTTTAGGCTGACGATCTGTGAACACACAGCAAAGGATGATCATCGATTCAAAGATCATGCGAATAGCCTTAATACAATAAGGCAAGTAGCTGTAATGGCTAAGGGGGGGGCAATACGAAATATCTATGAAAAAGTAATCTCCTTCACCTTATAGTGCAAGGTTGTAAAATTCCATACATCGAAATAAAGCTCAAGCTCTCTGAAGGGTCACAGCTTTTGGTCCCAACTGTTCCCTTAGCAATGACTCAAAGTATTTACCACAGATAGCCTCGCAGCACTCCACAGGGACCCGAAAAGCAGAATTAACTGGCTGCAAATCTTACCTTGGACCTATGTCTGCATGTATAAGATCTCCTGCCACCAGGGCCACTAGGTAGGCAGGAACTGGATATTCCATGTAAAACTGGTATACACCTTCCTCTTCTAAGTAGGTACTTTGAGTGGCACTCATTAACACCTGGATGCCTGCTGGAGCCTGAAAGAGCAACATCATACACACCAACTCACTAGATGACCACAGCCAAGGAACTATATCATAGATCTCTTTTTTAATGTATATCCTTTTAGGAATGGATGAAAAAATAATAATTTCGATAACATATAAAATCTAAGACTTTTATGTTTTTTGGTACCACAATCTACCCCCTGTAAAAATGTATCAGTCAAACATATTAATGCTCAATTGTATGGGCACTCATATCAAATGATTTCATCTACCCAAAACGCAACATTATTTGATGCTGCTTTCATCAAAAAGGTGTTTTGTCCTCCCAAGAATTGTTTAAAAACACAATCTGACAATATTCAAATTTTAAAAAATTGTTTATCAATAACCACTGCTGGAAGTGAACAACCAAATTCTCTCTTTCGTATTATCCATTATAGGGTTATTTTTCCATTGTGGAGTTCTGAGAACGCGAGCCCCAAGTGTGACAGGCAACACAATCACTTTTATGACACTACTGTGTTTTCGTTTGAAGAACCAGACTACGAGATCTAAAAATCTCATATTTTTATGTCACTATATATCATAACTAATACAATATTTTATATAAAACTTACATACACAACATAACTATGCTTTCACAAGATAAGGGCAGCAAAGTGCCCGCTTAACCCTTTGTATCAATTCAGTCGCTTACCTTAACAGTAGCTGAATAGGTGCATTTCACTGCTGGTGTATCAAAGCAGGGGAAGAAAGACCGGTTACACACTGAGTGGCCCTGCGTGAAGACAAATGGCTTGGCGTTGCCATACGTCAATTCTGGATCCAGCCACCAAATCTGTTGGAACATTGTATCAAGAGGTGAGGGAAAGGCACAAAATGGAAAGGTGGAAGGAATGAACGTCAAAAAAAAAAAAAAAAGGAATCAAGAGGATTGCTAGGAAGGAGAGACTCCCCAACTGTTTAGCTAACCATTAGCTCCCCAGATGCATATCTAGCATAGGACACATTTCCATTTCTAAGAAGCCACCTTCCTACTCCTGTTTATTCACCACGACTGCTCAGAGTAACTTTTCACTGTCTGCACAGCAAGTGGTATTGCACAACATAACATCTTCCAGCCCTAGCCCCACTATTTCTGTTATATTGGTTTGCTTGATTAATAACAGGTCCCTAACAAACATCCATGTGACTTTCTTCTCAGAGGGAGTACCCTGAATACCTTCATGTTATTATTCAACGTGAACGGGAGTAGTAGGGGTCAGGTAGTGCAAGCTGGAAAAAAAAAAAAAAAAAAAAAAAAACAAGGCCGAACAGTGTACACAACATTATCTCTGACCCTGACAGTGCCCTTCTGGCTGAAGCACCAAACATTTTGACACTATGCAAAAGAGGCAGCATATGTAAGAAACATCTGGTTAGTGACACTGGAGGCCTCTTTTTACAGAGCAGATAGGAGATTCTGGGTGGTCACAAAAAAAAAGCAAAAAAAAAAACCCACACCACTGAGTATGTCCTTATTTTTGGTATCAAACTGCAAATATATAATCAGTGGGTCCTCAGCAAATCATTAGAAGAGATTACAAATAATATGAAGAAGTGCAACTATTTGCCTTTTGAGTTTTTCTATTTCACATGTAGTATTTGTGCTTTCACTTGCTCCCTGCCCCCAACTTTGAAGCGCAGGGAACAATTTTAAATAAGGATTTTCTTGTAATTCTACAACTCTGGAGCTGAACTTTTATGGAAAATTTTAACGATTATGAAACTTGCCATAATGTTGGAGCCACTGGAAGTCTTAGGAACAGTCAAGCACAAGGACTAAAGCTTTTGAGCCTGCTGAATTCTTAGATCACAGTAACCAATAAATCTGAATTTAAGGAACAGCAGTTAGCACAGGCACTAGTTCAGTTCTGATCCTCAAGAGAAAGCAATGAAATACTTAGAAAGAGATGCCTGGGTATTAGGTCTGCTCCTGGTTTAATGGCGTATTACAGTGCTGTCGCCTACTGTCCCCAGTTAACCTCTCCACCTTCTAGAAGTCAGAGGCTTCTCTTCTCTCTCTCTCCCTCTGTTATTCTTTGTTATCTTCTTCCCTTGCCTTTAGACCCTTCTTCTCAGACACCGCTGTGGTCCTCTCCCAAATCATCTGTTTCAGCAGAAGCCCTAGGGATCAGTATAAGGTATGGAAAGGAAACCTACTTTCAGCAGCTTTCAGTCCTTCGTATGGAGGCTTACGCTTCCAGTAGGAAATGCTTTTTGGGGGCGAGAGGCACTAACACAATTCAAAATACTTATTTAAAAGTAAAATTAATCTCAGAGCATCATTCTCGATGTGGAATTTGTTTTAAAATTACCACTTCTGTTTCAATCCTTCAGGCCTATTTAAAGCACCCCTTCTCCTGACACACCTTGCCTCACTTACATGTGAGAGTTAGGACTACAAGACTATTCAAGTCCACGTGCTGTATTTCAGCATGTCACTGCCCAAATCCCTACATCCTAGATGAGGTGCCCCATATAGCTACCACCTTCCACTCTATTGTATTTCATGGGAATGGGTATCTTCTCTACGATATGACATTATGGAACTGGAGGTAGCTATTCCACAGGCCATTTGGGGACAAATGCCTCATTAAAATCACCAGTTTGAAACTAAAAGCTTCTGCCCAGAACACACTTTCACATAAAATGTAAGTTCTGTATACGCTTGCACTGGAAAATATTTTCTTTGAGGTGAGAGGCACCAACAAAACTTAAAACCTTTATCTAAAAGTAAAATTAATCTCAGAGCAACATTCTCTACTTGGAACTTGTTTTAAGATTACCCCTTCTGTTTCAGGCCGGACATATCACAGAATCACAGAATGGCCAAGGTTGGGAGAGACCTCTGGAGATCATCTAGTCCGACCCCCTTGCTAGCAGGGTCCTCTAGAGCACGTTGCACAGGATCGCGTCCAGGCGGGTTTTGAATATCTCCAGAGAAGACGACCCCACAGCCTCTCTGGGCGACCTGTTCCAGTGCTCAGTCACCCTCACAGGAAAGAAGTTTGTCCTCAGGTTCAGACCAAATTTCCTGTGTTTCAGTTTGTGCCCATTACTTCTTGTCCTGTTGCTGGGCACCACTGACTATCCCATCCTCTTCACTCCCTCCCTTTAGATATTTGTATACATTGATGAGCTCCCCCCTCAGTTTTCTCTTCTCCAGGCTGAGCAGGCCCAGCTCTCTCAGCCTTTCCTCATAGGAAAGATGCTCCGGTCCCCTAATCACCTTTGTAGCCCTCCACTGGACTCGCTCCAGGAGCGCCATGTCTCTCTTGTACTGGGGAGCCCAGAACTGCACACAGTACTCTGGATGTGGCCTCACCAGGGCTGAACAGAGGGGAAGAAATGTGCCTTACTTATACCATGAGAGCTAAGGATCCAGGAAGGAAGCTCTGAAAATATGATGCTAAAGATCTGTCCCATTGCCAGCATTTTAGAAACACTCCTCCGATCAGCCTTTTTGTGCTCACATCACAATTTACAGTTTGTTTTGTTGGTCTTGCTGAACACTCACCTTCAAAAGGTTCTGTCTCCTTTGCTTTTTGAGAGACAGAAAAGGCCAACAAAGAAAACAGAGGTAAGGTGTCACTAGAACTAAGTAACAACACTAGAGTAGGAAGGAAAAAGGATTGACCGACGATGTCTTTAAAGCAGAGAGACAAAGGGGAAGTTCTCTCTGACCAGCACAGGAAGAAAACATAAGCAGGAAGCAAAAGGGAACTGGGAAGTTGATTCTTGTTTACAAGAAACTCCATAAATTAAGGACAATTTCTTTTCAACCAGTCACCCTTTATTTGACATTTGGTTGAAGTTAAACGAAGCACCAGTCTCAGTCCCACGGGCCAAGAGGAAAAAACTTGTGCAGAGGATGAAGTATTTTTTCCCTGTTTCCTAATGTCTGCTGCTACATAGCAAGCCTCAGTCTCTCTTTCCAGATACACTTGGAACAATGATGACAGTTATCCTGAAACAATATAAATAGATCTGTAATATAAATAGATCAGGCTATGCTGCTGGACAGAGGCAAGACTACAGACTGGCGAAAACGAGTAGAAGCAGCGTCGCAGAAAGCGCAAGTAGCAGGGAACGGCTCAGGGGAGTAGAGCAGAATCTGGGGCCGTATCACCTACTCTACATCCAAATCCCTCCTGTGTTCCCCCTAGGAACACATCATAACGTTCATCATTTTCATATAGTTTTTCCACGCCTACAGGAGAGTAGCTGTTTCAAACGTTAAAATATGCCATGAGAACAGCTAGGTTACAACTGCCTCTTACTCCTGCT
The DNA here is from genome assembly GCF_040807025.1 of Struthio camelus. Lineage (NCBI taxonomy): Eukaryota > Metazoa > Chordata > Aves > Struthioniformes > Struthionidae > Struthio > Struthio camelus. The sequence goes on from NC_090950.1 coordinate 22,411,184, forward strand.
GCTGAAAAAAAGGTGGCTTTGGACAGTTCAGGTTTCCCCCTGCCCCTTTACGTACTGCAAAGTAGTGCACAATTTATAGCGCACCAACCTAGAACATCATTTTTTGTTGGCTTCTAGTACAACTTTTTATGCAAATCTGGCAAATGCCAAAGGCAACTAGCTGAGCTGCTTTCAATTTTAAAATCTCTCCTTGTTACCTACCACCTGTGTATTATGAATCGAGGTCCTCAGAAGAGAGGCAATGCCACAGCTTCTACTCCAGTGAAAAACAACAGACTATTCCACCTGATTACAAAGTAAACTGCATATCTGAGATGTAGAGGTCATGACAGAAGAGGCAAACCTAGAGAGCAAGTCACTCTAAGAGAACTGAAGAATCAGGACAACTCTAATGGAGCAACAGGGAAGCTTCCAGCCCTGCAAAAAGGGCTAGCCTGAGATCTTGCTAAACCATCAAGATGAGGAAATGCTATCACTCTTCACAGCAGAACAGGCCAGGGTTTGTATTTAAGGCTTTCATGGAAAGAAAACAGCACTGGTGTTAATATAACCACCGCCAAATCAGAGGCACGACACAGTGGGAGAAGAGAGACATATAGATTTTTCTCTCTGGGTAAGGAAAAAATCTTATGAAACAATATCCATAGTACTGAGAAGTAAGAGGCAGGGGAGAGGAAGGAGGAGCTGGGCTAATCTCACCGGCACACCTGATCAGTGCGTGCCTTCAGCCCACACCATGAGAGATGCACAATGTTTAAGACAGTCTTCTGACGTGAAAAGGTGATGTACAGAGCATGTGGTTTCCTAACAGCACGGGGAGCTGGAACGCCCTGTGAAAAGCAGATTTAATCTCTCAGCTGTCTCTCAGCGTCCAAACACCAGTGATCTTGGCTCCTTCCTCTACATGGGAAATAATGGACGCTCCAAAAACATATCCAGATGGCTCAAACCAAGTTTATCAAGGCAACAGGATTCCAATTTTAAACAGACTACTATCTGCTTCAGTGATCTTGCTGCTAATATGTCTTTATTGGACATTCATTTACTGTTCTTAGGTCCCACAAGTATGCTAAGGGTCCCACAGAAAATAAACCCTGACAAAAAAAAAAAAAATCATATTCAGAGAAAGGCCCGAGAAGATAGAACTTGTAGAAGAAAGAGGTCTGACACGGTAAAGTTGCTTCACTTGTACAGAGAAAAGAGACTGTGAGGAAACATACTAGGTGTGAACATAAACCGGCCCACCCTTACACGCACACGAGTTACTCACATCTATTGAAGTGCAACACTAGGCTGAAAAAACAGCACTGCCAAATAGCACTACAACAGCACCAAAAAGCTTTGGAGCCAAAAAGATGGCTCAAAGTGCTCAAAAAAATGTTAAGGAGTGGAACAGGTGCTACTCCAGAACAAATATTTTGCCAGTATCTACAATAACAAGGTGCAAGCTAGAAAACATGGCCCAATTTATGTCAGCAAGCATGCCTGCCTCTCCTTTTCAGTATCACTTGAAAAAGGGCAGTGCATGCCCCTGACTTTGTAATCATCAATAATCTTTTGACGCTAGTCCTTGTAGCTTCATTTCAACTGAAGCAGTGCGTGCCATTAAAGGTACAATAAAGACTTTGAAAGACAGGATGAAGAATAGCTAGCTCACATCTGACCCAAGGAAGCAAGACAAACAACAGTGGGAATGGAAAAAATGCTCTGCTCCCAGCATCCTCAAATATGCAACCTTCACGCTGGATTGTGTACAGGGTCAAGGAGACAGCATACTGAAGCAAGGTGAAACTAAACGAACATCACATCAGCGCTCTGCACTTCCAGTGGTTTTCAGATCGTTTCTAATGCAAAGTCTCAGATTAGGATTCCGTTGCATCTGAGATCATTTCTCGATACACACACAGCAGGACAACTGTCAACAGAGCTGGCAAAACCCAGGAGAAAACAGCTTGTTCAAGAGGAGGGGAGTACAGTATTAGGTACTGCAGGAAGTTCGGCTCAGCCAGACCAAGAACGATTCTACAGCGCACAGCTACATCCAGCTTTAAAGCCTTCCACCATAAACAGAGCACCGAGAGGGCAAAACAAGCAGGCTTCTCCATAAAACTGCAAGAATAAGGAGAATCTTCTGAGTGCATTATGGTCCCTGAAAGACAGCTCCAACATTTCTCTTCAGTGCAGAGAAGATACAGCAAAGTACTGTACAAAAAAACATTAAGACAAGGACGTACTGTACAAGAAAACATTAAGACAAGGACCTCTACAGAGGTAAAAAGAAACAATATCCTCACTTAACAAGGGGGTTATAATTAAAAAGGTGCCAGAATTTCATCTCATGTTTCCTTTTTAAGGAAGGTGCAGCACTTTAAAGGTCAATGTATTTATAACAGAAGAAAACATTTATCAGTAAGAAAAATTGCATGTGGAATCGCTCTTCCAACTGAGCCAACATACTAAAACTGTCCAGATCATTCTGAAGATTGAATTCCTTTTGTGGGTTTCAACGTAGTATTAAATTTAGATAGAAAAAGATCTGGCAAACTCATTCTATTCAGCAACCTGTTCTTTTCATAAATTCATGGTCCAGTATATACAGGCTATTTAGTTACTCCAACGTGATACAGAATCACAGAACGGCCAAGGAGATATACTGATACGTTCAGTTCTTGACTACTACAGTTTATTTAAGGAGGGCAAACAGATCCACAGGTTTGCTAGCTTGGACCAATGCAACAGTAATATCAAACCAGCGGGCTGAGATTCAAATCTATTAGGTAATACAGAGACATCAAAGCTGCGAAGATCTCAGGAAACATCATTCCTTTTGCAAAAAGGCTCGTGAACCACATGACCAAGCCGCTTTAGTTCAATTCCCAACTAGAACAGACTATACAGCAAGAGAGCTGACATTCCAGTGCTTACTTTTATATTTTTGCTGTCATAACCTCTTAAAAACTCAAGATCCACCAGACAGTATCTAAAAAGATCGGGATTAAAGTGTTTCTAAGTATCAGGGATTTAAAGTAAGCAACGGAATTTACAAAATATCTCACTTCTGAGAAGGGCTAATCAACAGAGACAAGCAAGCACCTCCCAGGGCCACATCTTGATGGGTGCTTTGGGCCTTTTCTCATCTTTTTTCCAGCGATAACGTGTAGAAATAAGCGGAACCTCCCTCTGCTCTTCTGAAAGCTTCTGACTATTGCTGGTTAGAATGTAAACCGAGGTGCGTAAGGCCTGATTTTGTAATCATCTGGCAAAAAAGCAAACGAAAACTGATTCATTTGCAGATTATGTAACTTCTCCTGAAGAATTCAGACGGGGCAGGAGATTTAAACACTTCACGTTCCTTGCCAACAACTACAAGGCGCTTTAAGGATAGGAAACTTTAACGCGACTATCCTGATCAGCGACGAGCGGTCTGGAGGGCCACAGCGGCAGAGACAGAAGGGCGAGCAGCTCAGCGGGCGCGAGCATCACTTCTGCAGGAGGCTGGCGATCCGCGCAGGGCGGCGAAAGGCTGCACCCTCCTCGCTGCGGCGGGCAGCAGACGGGCCCCACGGAGCGGGGCGAGCGCGGCGGCGGCAGCCGGAAGGGCACGGATGTTGCTTTACAAGCCCAAGCCTGGCTGTCAAGCGAGGAGAGGAGCGGAGGGGACCGGGGGGGGGGGGGGACATAAGAGGAGAAACTCGACAGCGAAACGCTGAGCGGGGCCGCGGTGACGGCGGCGGAGCCGAGGCTTTTTTCCACATCGCAGCACGTCGAGGAAACCAGCCAGCGCGGGCAGATGCCACGCTGCGAGGCACCGTGGCCCGCTTCTTCGGCCCCCCCCGCCCCACCCCCGGCCCCGGCCCTCGCAGCCGCGGAGCCGCTGGGGCCTGGCCAGGCCCGGAGGGCCGCGGAGGGCGGGGAGGGGCGGGGGGCCCCCCTGAGGCGGGCCGGGCGGCCGCCATGGCGGCGCGGGGCGCTGCCCGCGGCGCGGTACTCACGGCGGGGCCGTCGGCGGTGGTGTAGCGGACGATGATCTGGAAGGGCTGGTGCGGCTGGAGGGCGGCGGGTAGGGAGACGGTGAGGGACGAGCCGTAGTCGGTGAAGGGGTCCACCCGGAAGCCGAGCGGGCAGGCGGCGCACGGCGGCTGGGCGAAGAGGGGCAGCGGCGGCGGCGGGTCGGCGGCGGGCGGCGGGCTGGCGGGCGGCTCCCCCGCGGGCGCGGCGGGCAGCGGCCCGGCGGCGATGCAGGGCGCCGAGAGGAAGGTGGTGGTGGAGGGCGGGTTGGCGGCGCAGGGCGGCGCGCAGGGCGGCGGCGCCGGCGACGGGCAGGGCGGCGGGGGCAGCGGGGCCGGGGCGGCGGCGGCGGCGGCGGCCTCGGCGGGCGAGAAGGCGAAGGAGCAGGGCGCTTCGCCGGCCGCGGCGCGGCGGTAGGCGGCCGAGAGGACGCGCAAGGCCGGGTGGACGTCCAGCACCAGGGCGCGGGGCTGCGGCCGCAGGGCGCAGAGCTCCAGCACCAGGCAGCCCGCCAGCGCCCGCGCCTCGGGCCGCAGCTCCAGCCCCAGGTGCAGGTGGCGGAGGCTGAAGAGCTGCGAGCTGGAGGCCGACGCCACGTCCGGCGGCGGCTCGGGAGGCGGCGGCGGGGCCGGCGGCGCCTCCGGCCCGCCCGGGGACCCCTTGCGGCAGCAGCACAGGCCGGGCGGCCGCGGAGCCGGAGCCGCCATGGAGCGGCGGCGGAGGAGGAGGAGGAGGCGGCGGCCGCTGCTGCTATGTGAAATCCATGGGCGGGCGGGGAGGAGGGAGGCCCCGGCGGCCGGAGGGACCGGGGCGGGGAGGGGGGGGGGGGAAGGGGCCGCGCAGGCCCCGCGCGGCACCGGCCGAGGCGAGCGCAGGGCCCGGGCCCGGAACAGCCACCGCGGCCTCGGCCGCCAGGCGGCGCCGCGCCGCGCCAGCGGGGGGCGCTCGAGGGCAGCGCCCCGCCCCGCCGGCTGCGCGCGCAGCGGGGGCGCGCACCACCACCACCCTCCCCGGGCGCGCGCCCGGCGCAGGTGTGCTGGGCGCGCGCCCTGTGCACGCGCACCCGTGGGCCGCTGTGCCCCGCGCACACGCCGTGCGTGTGCACCCGTGGCCAGCTCTGCTACCTGCACACACCAAGCCGCGCCACCTGTGCACGCACCCCTAGGGCCAAGCGCGCTCCTTACACACGCGCGCACCCCATCCTGCACCCCCGCCCACCTACCGTCGCCTGCGGTTCTTACAACGTTTGTGCAAGCACACCTATGCCTAGCTGTGCACCTTGCATCCTTCCCCCCCGCCTTCTGCAGACATGTACAATTGGGTCATGCCATCCCCCATGCATACACACCTGTGCCCACGCACACTCCTGCTACATGCACGCTTGGGGCTTGGCGCTCTCCACATACAAGCAGGGTCTGCATTCCTCTTGCACGTACACCTCCACACTAAGCTGTACAGCCTCCTGCACATACCCCCTCCTGACACACGCATACACACACACACACACACACACATACACCCAGGCCACACACCCTGCGCTCAACAGCCACACATGCTACATCCACGTGCACACACAGGCTGTGCACTCCTCCGACACGCGCACATACACACAAACAGCTCACACCCTTCCAACACAGGCCGGCACGTGCCCTCACACACACAGGGTGCACACACAGCCCACAGCGTGCAGACGTTCACGCTGTGCACCCGGGCAGCCCGAGCACACAGCCGTGCACACTCACAGCTCTATCCGTGCCCTCTCGCCCCCCCGGCAGCTTCCAAGACGCGCGCACACTGCCCGGCCTTCCCCCTCTCCCCACGCCCGGGGCACCCTCCACAAGCACTGCTCTGTTCCCCAGCGCCGCTGGGCACCCCGGTCCCCGCTGCTCCTACGCCCGGGCCAGCCACTGGCACTGCTACAATGCCCCACTCAGTTCACCCTGGCCCTTGCGCAGCCTCACAGCCGGCGCTGGCTTCCTCTGAGCGCAGCCTGAATGCTTCATTTTCACCTTCCCTCGCCCCAGCTCCAAGACAAACAACCCCAACCCTCCGCCCCACGGCTCCCTGCAGCCCAAACGCACGCAGCCCTCGCGCCAACCGGGGCCTGCTCTAGGTTCCCCTGTCCAGCTGCTCTTTGCAAATTTCCCCTTCCCCAGCCTCTTCCAGCTCATCCTGGCCCTGGTCGTGCTCTTCATGCCTGCCTCACATCTGGCTGTCAATAGTGTCCCTGCACCCAGCACCCCCTTTCTAAACTCCTCTCCCACTCTGGCTGTCCATCGTCGCCTGTCTCCAACACTCACTCCGTCCTGCCCTGAGATCCCAACTCAGACATGCCATACTTAACTTTTCCCCAAACCTCCTCCTCTTAAAGGCAAACAATCACACACCATCCACAGCTGCCTTTCTAAATCGGAAAAAGACAGAAACCACACAATTATCAGCTTTATATGGCTGCTTGTTTCTCTGTGTGGTAACACGAGGAGACAGTAGTCTGGAAGGAAGGAGGTTTGCTGGATCCGTGTGTGATTTGAACCCCACACAGCCCACAGACAGCGTACAGGAAATCTCTGCACTGACACTTCTGCTCAGCAAGTTATTGTCACTGTTACGCTATGCCTACCTCAGCCACGTGCTGCGTCTCCAAGGCACGCCTTTTGGATGACACAGGAACAATTATTAGCTGGTTGTGGGTTTAACGAACCCCCAGTGATACGTTCAAAAAACCTCTGAAGTCTAACAGCAGCAACAGCAGCATCTGCACCACTTTCCAATTGAGTTTCCACTGTATCATTGTACTCAAGGTGGAAACTGTGGCACCACCCAATGCAGCTGCTGACTCCAGCTGAACCAAGGGCAAAACAGGGACAAAACAGTATTATCCTAGACCAACCTGAAGCCAGGACTACGAGGAAAACCTTTGTGTGATTGCCTGTAGCAGAACACCTGCTGCAGCTGCACTAAAAAATGATTTAGTACAAGGCAACATTCAGGAAAGCTCTTTGGCTGATGATGCAGGGTGGCTGTAACGCCCTCATCTCTCACTGCTCTTTTGAGGCATCTTCAAGAAGCAATTTGTTGTCCTCACTCAATCCCCTTCTCCCTACGAAGAACTCTTTCTGTCCTGCCATCTTTTCTCTCTACATCCTCCTCTTACTAATCCCATTTTCTCCATTGCTTCTTCCCTCCCAATACCTCCTTCCTTAGATCTCAGTTGTACCCATTCACTTTCTGAAGAAATTGTGCTTCTTTCCCAGTTGTTCTGTTCCCAGCAATGTACTAAGATCACTTGATCTCCCTCTGGGTTTCATCTGGGGACAACATGCAGACCACAGCCACGGGCCCTTTGGACCTGACCTTGTGCGATCTTCACCACAGATAAAGGTGAAGTCCCTCACATGTTCAAACTAGCACAGCTCCGGGGTCTGACTATGGACTGAATTACACTGATCTACATGCACTCCAAACTGGGTAATTTTAGAAGGATCCTACTGGCATTTTGATTAAGTCCCAAGCAAGTGCAATGTTTCCACTCTTCAAATGGATTAGATAAGCCATCTTAGGAACGTTCTCTTTAAAAGAGTTCCTAAACTTATGCTAACAAATCCGGATCAGTTGCACTCATCGCAGGTGGACAGAAAATGCAAAACTGATGCAACTAAATTCCCAAGGGCAGGAGCAGTACAGCATCTCTCTCAAGCTGCACATCTGTTGGTCTCGGTCCATATCCTTTGCTATATACTAAGAACGATGCTATTTTGGGCAGGGTCTCATTGAGGAAACACCCTGGCCTGATTCTGCAGTCTCATTCTGTCCCTCGCAGGATGAAGTCTTTTCCAGCGTACCATCCTATAAACCTAAAGCAGGATGATGGGCACTATCAGGAATTGGATCATTAACCCCTTGTAGAATGCTTCAAAAGAGAAACATTTCAGTTTCATTTTAACTATTGATGTTTCTTCCTTCCACTTCAATCACAGGGCCCTGAGCCAGGCTTCAGCTTACTCCCAAGATTCAGGACAAAAGCCAGTAAGAAATAACTGCTACCCCTGTGAGAAACAATATTTCTGTACCATCTATGCAAGATAAGTGCTAAAGCAGGTTAGAGATTATACCGCACAGAACATTTTCCTCTGGCAAGCTTTCTCCTTCTATCCAAAGCAACAATGCCGTGGCTAAAGTTTAATGAAGTCGTTGAGCTAATCCATGCTGCCCACAGGGGACTGTTTGCTCCATCTCCATCACTTGTTTGACATCTCGTTGAGCCATTTCAGCTTGCTGAACCAGGAGAAAACTATTCCCTTTTTTGGGAGAGCGCAACTGGGAAGCGGCTATTTGGCACACTGGATCTTGAGCACAGTTTCATGGCACAGCTATGCCAGTGTTAGAGCTAGCACCTACTGAAAAGAGCAGCCCCACTTCTCCCTTCCAGGTGTGCATTCCTGTCCCCTTCTTTGTACAGCATTCATGCTTTTGGAGGGTGAATGTTCTGCCAGTTAGCTTTCTGAACTGGGTCAGTGCAGGACCAGGCAAGAGCCAGTGCTGGCATCAGAGAAGTGGAAGGAACTCCCAGCCTGGAAGGAGAAGGAGGACAAGATCAGGATGGCTCCTTTTTGCCTGGATTTCCATTAGCTCAGGTTAGCTGCAAAATGAAGCCACCCTCTAACCCCAGCAGCACTTAAGCAATAGGTACTTTAGCCCCTTTCCTTTTCCAGGGAAATCCATTTGTGAACTCAGTTCTGCAGTGCCCAAGGCAGTCTTGCCCTTGGCACAGCTGCTAATGACGACTGAACTGTTTTAACTTCAGACTGAGGCAGAGACACCTCATGTTCTCTCCCTCTGCTTAGGGTATTCAGCCTTCAGCCTCAGATTCTGCCCAACTCAGCTTTTAGGGAAGAAGCAGGACTTCTTTGGCCTATCACCCCTGCTCCCTCATGCCTCCTCCCAAGCCTCTTTTTGTCCTCAAGCTCTTACTCAACCAAAAACTCCCCTTTAGCTGTCTGTTCTTTGGAGGTAGACCTATTACTTGTCCCTTTCTTAACCACAATATACAGTCACTCTGCTCCTTGAATTGGGCAACATTGAGAAAAACAGTGGCCAGTGTATTCTTACGGACAGCGTAAACTTGGTGCCAGGCCCACAAGCAAGGTAAGATTTATGCTAGCTAGTTCTTCCTTGGGACAAGGGCTGGGTAAAAGATAACTACAAACAAGTGATGCTTCATGCGCTGCTATCTTCAAACCATAGCCCAAGCACTGTTAACATTTCAATTTGTCTGTGGTATTGGTAGGTAGAAATGCTTGCCATCAGGATCTCCAGTATGACACTTGTTAATGTGAGTTTCCAGACATGTCCTAATATAAACAGTAACAACTCTAGGCAAAGCAAGTGGAAAAACCTGGACCTAAGGAGGACCACCTTCATTCCATCTGACCTCCCCCTGCTACTTGGCTTGAGTACTTGCACTATAAACTATTATTCCATGTCCTACCCAACATTGCAAACCACCCTCATCTTGGAGGGCACAGAAATAACCCACCACACTTCGAAAGAAACACTTCTGCTCTGAAAGAAAGTACATGGACAAGGAAGAAACCCAGCCTGCAAAAACTGTTCCCCAGGGCTCAGAAAGGTGAGAAGTGATTTATGTGCCCAAAATAAACCACTTAAGCCAATAAAATTTACAAAACCCAAAATAGTTTTATTTACCTTTCAGATTTTTGCCTCAACGAGACATTTTGCAAACATGCTAAGGCTACAAAATGTCCAAGTTGACAAAGACATGCAACGCTGACCATTCAATAAGTCACAGCTATTATAGTAGTGACCGTGCCCACCTGGGCCACAGGTCCCATAAAACAGGGATGGTGTACAGTGATTCATGGTAACGTACTACACAGGACCCAGTAACCTGAGGTAGGTCTCTTTACAGTAAGAAAACAACGTCCTACACCAGTGTTACATCCTGATCAGCAGGAACCTGTTTAAAGTTCCAGAAAACTTGAGGTGGGGGACTGTTTCCTTAACCAGTGTGCAATAAAGAAACAGGAAATATTGATGTAATTTAACCTTAGCATAAGTGAGCAGAACAACGGGTTAGTGTTACCCATGCCAGTGAAAGCCAACCTAAACCTCTGAGGAACATTAGCAGATTCAAGATAAAAGAGGCAGTCAGCTACAGCAACTCTGAAAAGGCTTTCCTGCTAGCATACAGGGTATGATTTGAACCTTATGATTAATTTGTTATAGCTCATTCCATGAACATTTAGATTCTGGTCACGTGTTGGATCAGCGAAGCAGGAAGAGCTTGGGTTCGCTTGTTTTAAAATAAACCCTGCTGATACAGTAAAAAAAAAAAAAAATACTGTATCAGAACACTGAGAAAATGAGGCCTTAACGTGACCCAGAAGTGGTTCTCTCCCCAGACCACTCAGGAGATCACCAAAACCCTGCTTTGGGAAAGCATCATGGGAAGCAGCAGCTGCTGCCATGGTGAACATTAGCAATGCTCCAAATAGCTTTGATAAATTACAATGCAATAGAGTTACACAACAGAGCTCTTCTCCCCTGCGCTAGACAACAATGATGGGACAATAAAAGACACTATTGCAAAGCTTCACTTCCACTCAGACACGCAGAAAATCTGGCACTAGGAAAAGACCAACTGTAAGAGACAAAAATGGTGTCTTACACAGTCTGATAACAAAGCCAGATCTCTGGTACCATAAACTGTACAAAAATGATAGAAAATAATATGCACTGTTATTAATACAGTGCTTATTTTAATATAAAATAAACAGCTTACATTTCCACTGTAAATATAGGCTATATACAGAATTATGTATAGATATAGCTACATGTATAAAGCTTCATTATAGGCCTCTGATACATTTATAACTATGGCTCCCTGAGCCATTTGTAGAGTGCATTTAATAACCAAAAAAATGTAGTAATATGATTATGGAATAAATACAGTAATAAAACCATGAAGAATTCTTCTTCTGACAGGGTTTTAAAAACTCTGGCTTGACACATTGTGCTAAAAATTAAAAGATGAAAAGGCAATAATCTGCTTGAAGGATAAGGAGGAAGAAGAGCTGGCCTGCCATAGGCAGGGAGTGGAGCCCTCCAAAATAAGAGTGACTTTGCCCTGAATTTTAGCCCTTGACAGCAACCTTGTTCTCCGCAGCAGCAAACATAGCATAGAAGCGTGAGTTCTCATTGGCCAGAAGGGCAGACGGCGTGTCGAATTCCACTACCTAAAAGCAAATAAGGCAGGTAAAGTTCATTAGTAAAATCTAACAGAAAATGGGTTCCCACCCTTGCACTTGTGACAGACACTATACTAGAGAAGCCAAAATATAGTGGACAATGTCCTAAGCTCATTTAGAGTCTGGCTTCAGGCTGCAATAAGCTTTTCTCCTGGAAAGCTATGCTGTTTTGGGGGAAACAAAGAATCTGCTTTGGTTGTCCTGTAATTTTATTGACGTGCTAAGATTTTTTTTTGTCCTAATTTAAAATAAAGGAAGCAGCATTTTCTACTTAAAGAACACTATGTCACTCTACAAATACACACGGGGACAATTAAGAGAAGTCAAGAAATTCCCTCGTTAGTAAAATAATTCCAATTCCTTTCCCTCCAGCCTTGGAAAACTAAAGATGGCTCCTGACTGGCTCCCCGCATCAACCCGAGTATGAAACCAGAGTATGGCTCCTAGTTTCCTACTGACTTAGGATGCAAAAGTAGATTTGTGTCTCCTTATTACTGCATGGTAAGTCTCTGCATGCCAGTAGAATACAAACAGCAAGAAGGAACCAAGAAAGCTCAGGCTATAAATTGCCAAGAACGAGGGACATTCAGAATATCCAGACTGTATTTCAGAAAAATGCTTTCTGAGACAAAGTCTTGTTTAGATGAGACATAGGGCTGTAAGAGTGTGAGTTTACGCATATATACTGTACCTGGGATGCTTCAAACTACATCAGACAAACACTGGGACTATCCAGCAGGAAGCAGCCTCCAGCGGCTATAGCGAACAGATTGAGGCAGATGCTACGGTTTTTTCCTTCTCTGCCTTCTGTACCCTTAAAGAGGCTTGCCAAACTTCCTACACTTGATTTAGCTGTTTATAGCCCCCATATGGAAGCCTGAAGAGGGGAGGAGATGTACTTTTCATATGCCTGTTTGATAGGCTTACTTCATGAAAAGAATGGGATACTGCCACCGAGCCCCAGCAGAGATGCTTACATTATTAATCTGCCCAGGGTGTTTTTAAAACTGTTTAAAAAGAGACTGTTTCTCAAAGTCTCTTACGTTACGTTTTCATAACGTAAATAACATTTTGCCCGCTTTGTTCTTGTCATAATGAGACAAATCGTTGACTCTGATGGAAAATTACGGCCAAGGATGTGAATGAACACACAGGATTTTCTACAGTGCACCACCAGCTGTTCCTTTAGCTCAGCTTACACATATGGCTCCACTAGACAGACTGCACCAGCAACTGCAGCCACAAAGTTTTTCTGCTTACCTGTCCTTGTGTTAGCACCATGATCCGATCAGAGCCCAGTACAGTATGCAGGCGGTGAGCAATTGTCAGCATAGTACAGTCTGCGAATGCCTCTCTGATAGTCTCCTGAATCAGTAAGTCAGTCTCTGTGTCCATAGCAGCTGTAGCTTCATCCAGTATCAAAATCTGAAAGCAGCAGATAATCCTGCCTGTTACTCCATAGTAACTCTTTCCCTCCTTGAACATAAAAATATGCAGAGTGGGAAGAATTACCACAACAAAGAGTTGCCAAAACTGGCAATCCTTACTGAACTGTAGTCAGAAAGGCAGTTTTCATAACACATCCTTTCAGTTTTCCTTATGCAATGCCTTCCACAAAGTTACCCTATGGATCACACTTGCATTTTATGGTCACATCCTGCAGCCATATAAGGCATTTGGGTTCCAACCTGGGCCTCAAGCTTCTGCCACTTTTGGTTTTACATTCAGTAAAATTTGTATTTGAGATTAAGCTGCCGATAAACTAGTCTGACATGGCTTCAGTGCCGACAGTTCCTTTTGGAATCAGTCAGTACTAGTTAGGCTTAACGGCTGCCTTAGTTTGGAAGGAATTACCTTTCCCCCCAGACTCAGATCTACATTGATTTGGAGTATTGTCTTGACAAAGCTCTTGGTGCTGTTGTTGAAGCTACGCTAGACTTATTTTGGGCAACTACTACAGAGCAAAACTAATTCCGGCTAAGCAGCCTGACTCGTCCCATGCGGTCCTTTAAGAGAGATGCAGATTGAATCTTAAAATACTATGGGGAACGTTTTTAAGAAAAAAGGATGGTTAACTCAGAGTCCTGACCAGTCTCAATCCAATTAAAAGTCCTTTTTCACTGAAGTTATTATTTGACTTCCACTCCTGAAACAATAAAAGTCTTTTTAACTTCACTGGCACAGAGCGGTCCCAAATTCCACTTGGAAACTGCATTTTAATGGAATACCAAGCAGAAGGAAAGTGCTTGGCTGACATTTACAAAAGGTGGAAGAAGGAAAGAATCTGATGCTCATCAGTATCGGGACAGACACTGCAGCTAAATCACTAGGCCTGTCTGACGTGCAATTATGAACACTAACAAGCAATATCTTTCTGATGGCAGGACGTTACAGCAGCTGGTAAGATGGCTACAGATGCCTTCCTGCCTCTTCTAAACCCTATACCTTCTCCTCTGAGTCGCGCTAACTTTTGGTGAGATTCCTCTGACAGAGGGAATTAATTCGGCACAGAAAGCAGGCTCTGCTCAGTGCTATCCCTTTGATATCACCAGCTCTTTCTGCCATCCATATACTCACCTTGCAGCGGCGCAGCAGAGCTCTAGCTATGCACAGTAACTGTCTCTCTCCAACTGAGAAGTTTTCCCCGTTTTCCATCACTTCCGATTCAAGTTTCATGGGCAGCTGGACAACCTGTGTGGAAAGCAGAGGGGAGAAGCTCAGAGCATTGCACAGGTTTTCTGCATCTCCACAGCATGAGACAAATAGTTGCTCTTCCTGCAAATCTGATTTTGCTCATGTTCCAAAATATCCACCACACTTTGTTGTCCATCTCACCCTTTCTCTGCTGGGGAAATTATTAGCAAGCAAATAACGCTAGAACAATAATACAACATTAGACTTGTTCAGTCGTAAGTACAAAACGTTCAATCCTTCAATAAAAAACAAAAAACCCCCAACAACTTTCTTACCGAGAGCAAAGAGCGAACCTGGTCCCTGCAGAAATTACAGCCTACGTTCTATAGCCACACCTGAAGCCCTATGTCATTCAACTTGCACAAAAAGAAGAGTTGGAAATGTCACGGCAGTAAGACTTGTTGCAGAGGGCAGGTATATCTGTCCTCACAAAGGAGGGATTTTAAGTTCAGTATGTGTGTTTGTGTACACTCATAAATGTAAATACGCATGCACACCTGTCTACCTACCTATCAACAAGGGCACATCCAGGAAAATACCACTTCTGAAATATCACAGACTTTAGGAGTCCCTGTGATGAAGCAACACCGTGCTATGCTAGGTGCTGAAAAAGTACATATCCAAAACATGGTATCTTCTCCAAAAAGTTCACAGTATCAGTATAAGCATAACCAGTGAGGGAGAAAGAAAGTGCAAAGAGCTTTATCTGAATGTCTCTGAAGTAGCTATCAATAGAACATACACGTTTGAAAGCCAAGACATAAACAAGTCTTACAGGGCGCATCATACTTACACATTCCTTCATGTGAGTCCTTTCCAAAGCATCCCAGATTTGTTCCTCACTGTATTGATTGAAAGGATCCAAGTTTGACCTAGAAGGGCAAGAAGAAAGCATAATCAGAACTTGTACTAGTTCAGCAACGAATGGCAAAACTGCAGTGGGCGTGCGTCCACACAGACAGCTCACTTCTAGCCCTCCACTGACAGGAGGACTTCCTTGCCAAGGAAATCGGATATCCCAGTACACTAGGGTTAAAGCAGCCAAATAGCAGAGTAGAGAAACGGAAGACAAAGATGCAAAAATATCAAGCAAGCTTAATGGAAAAGCAAAGGTTCCCTAGAGGATGATCACACCCACTTCTGCATTGGGTCAGCTAAACCATATACCTCTGCTTTTCTGTATCAAAATTGGAGAACAGAGGCAGACAGAGCATGGGCATTCAAGGGCTATGTCCAAATTAACACATCTCATCAGGCAAGTATTTGAGTTCAGTATGAGCTGGTAGCTCTCTCTGTCCTTCATGTTATTTTATGATCTCACTAACCTCACAGTGCCACTGAACAGCACAGGTTCCTGAGGAATTATTGAGAGTTTGCTGCGAAGATCTGCTAAACCAATGTCATTTATTTTCACTCCATCAATTTTAATGCACCCTCCAGACAGTTCAACCAGACGAAAGAGTGCCATTCCAAGAGATGATTTCCCTAAAAATGAGACAGAAAAAGATACTAGCCATAGCAGCCGAGAGAGATGAGATAGCATTTCAAAAGCATCAGGAGTAAGAAACGCTAGAAGTGTTTTAAAACATCATAAAGTTGATGGCAAACAATGTTGGTAAGTAATCCAGGTAGAAGTTTAAATACTGAACCCTTTCTCCTAAGCCATATTCATCGCTAATTTAGAAACTCCATTTTGAAGCTGATTTAAACCATCTCGCACGCTGGGTTTTTTGATGCTTTACGTTATAGATGTCCAAGACATCTTAAGAGTCACAAGCAGCTGACAGCACCTGTACGAACAGCTTTGAGGAAAGTCAGTTAAAGTGCAACAAGCATACCGTAGATAGAGTTCCGTGCTGATCAACAGCTTGGGATGTTAATTAAGTATTATAAGCATACTGGCTCAGGCATAGCAGGATTACCCTCCTCTTTGAATGGAAATTTGTTTCTTTTTATTGCTTATGAGGATCCTACTTGCATATATGCACGTGAACAGAATCCATCACTGACAGACTGCTGAACCATCCCTGGGCAGCTAACAATCAATTCAATCAATACTTTCAGACACTGAGAGAAAAACCACTATAACTGCCCAGCTCTGTTATCACTCTGTAAACGCAGCGGTTTAACTCTGCCCAGTATTTTTCCTCACCTGAGCCTGTCCGTCCCACAATGCCAATCTTTTCCTTTGGTTTGATGGTAAAGGACACTTTCTTCAGCACTAGAGGGAGGTTCTCTCGGTAACGCATCTCTGCATTTTCAAAAACAACTTCACCTTCCTGGGGCCAGTCCAGAGGAGGGGTTTTATTCTTAATTCGAGCGGGAGCTTCCAAGGAAAGAGTCTTTAAAACAAAAACAGAAGTCCAGTTTCCAGTAAACAAAACACCAGAGAGGAAAAATTATCAGCTGCGGCTTTCAGCAGGAGTTCTTCCCTGCAGAGTCGGCCCATGTCAGTGTAATGGCAGTTTGTGATGAGTAGCGTGGCTGGATGCTGGCCCAGTGAGTCAGAAGGGATTTCCCAATCTCTTACTGGTTTGCTGTTACCCTCAACACTGCTATTCCCCTCCTGTGGCTGTGATGACAACACTGGCCCTGATAACAATGTTTTTATGCAATACATTTTGAAATCTATCTTAAGTCAATTATTTATGGGCACAATTCTTTTGAGTTTGGGGGAGTTTCAAAGACTGAATGGCTTCTGGATGCACTAGCTCTGCAGTATTTCTATGTCTCGCTTGCTATACCATGCCACAGTCACATGTCTCGGGTCTGCTATGCATCCACATGACACGTTGCATTTTCACAGCAGTTGTTTTGTATCAGTGTTATCCTCCTCCTTCTCTCCCTCATTGTCCCCTGTCCTGCTGGCTCATCGAGTCAGCTTGGCTCCTTGCACAATTTGCTTTTGCAGTTACACTCTGACCTTTAGTAAGTTCCTTGCTAAGCAGTTCTCAGATTAAATGGGGGGGGGGGGGGGGGGAGAAAATCAAACATGCATCTTCAGCTTACTTAAAAAGAGTCAAGGTCACTTTCCCATATGTGGCACCAGCAGCCTCTGAGCGAAAAACAAATCCTAGCATGAGATTAGCTTTGAACACCTACAAAGCAAGCATCTCCAGCTGGATCTGGCCCGTTAACTCCTTTATAGTCACTATAAAGAAATTAGCACACTGTTTCATAATAAAATAGCTGTCTGGAGACCAAAATAAGAAAAATCATGGAAAGTGTTGCTTAATAAGTAAGCCACAGCCATAGATGGTAAAACTGTACAACTATAGATTTTGCCACTGAAGGCTTGGGAGTGATAAACATCATCGCTGCACAATGGGAGATACCAGGCAATATTTGCAAAACCACAGGTGTCACTTCTCATGGTCACAAAATCTTTTGTAAGTAGAAATTTTCCTCTTAGAGGCCCACAGGAGGATTTCAATAGTTGAGGGATAGGAGGGTGCTTAAAATTAAATTCATGTTTTATTCTCTATTACATGCACAGTCTAAAAAAAGGTCTGCAAATATCGACTACTGAAAAGCCCAGATTTACCAAACGGATACACCTCCCTCTGGAGTTGAGGAGTGTGTACACGAGGGAGGCTGAAAAGCTTTCCGCCTTACAGATCAGACCCATTTTATGGCTTCCTCCTGGCTAGACTTTCCCATGATACTCACTCTTTCCTTACTGAAGCCAGCTTTGTTCACCCACACCCAGTTCTGCACACACAAATCTTAGCCATGGACAAAGGGTTGGCAGATAACCAGGGTAACAGCAACTTGCTATGCAGTTAGCTTAGCACATTTATCACGTTCACAAACACAACACGCTAAGTAAAGGCTAACCTGACATGCCTTTTTAAAAATATAGAAATACATTATAGCAGACAGCTGCGTGAAAAGTAGACAACTCATTAGGATGAATCAGAATTCCACATAAAGCAAGTTAACACAGCTAACTGTACTTAAGCAAAGTAGTTCCATTCAGTTTGGAATTAAGTGAAAATGCCAGAACACCATCCCTTTATTGTAAAAGGCTGTATTTAATTCCCAGTTACCCCTTCCACACACAAACCCCACTCTTTCTCGAGAGTATCCACGAACTTTCAATATCCATATTTAACTTGAGTAATGTCAGGCAAAAACCTTGTCAGCTTAGTTACCAACCAAGCAACTCCTTTTCCATTTACCCTGTCAACGCCTATATACATACTTCATAAAACAAATCCACTCTACAGCGTTGCAAACACTTTTGCCTATAGTGTAAGATCAGAAGCACACTTTCTGTTTGAAGACAGACCACAGCCAACTTCCTTTTACCTTATGCCAGCAACATAAACAGTAGCAAGAAATTTTACAACAGGCAGTCGAATGCATCATTGTCGTACCTTGATGTAGTGATCAATCCTCTCCACTGAGGTGAAGCGAGCTTCTGTTTCTGAGGCAAGTCTGACTGTAAACTGGAATAACCCTGTTAACTGGGGCGATGAGAAGAAACAAACCAAAGTTGAGAGAGCTGTGATGGGATTTATTATTGTATAAAGAGACTAACTTAATCAGTACTTGATACAGCTTGGATGCCTTGATGCAAAGTAGTCTTTCATTAGAGCGCTTAAGTTTAATCCGCTTTAAAGCGATAATAATTTATGAATCATTTGAAAAGCCAGCAGCTTAGAACCGTTTCCCACAAGAAACAACTTAGACTATTGGCAATGCAAGTTTTGCAATTTCTCCTTATTACCACCAGGAGGCAGAAAAGGCCAAACAACAGATCTAAGCCGGGCATACTGAGCCCCAAAGCGTAAAAACTCACAGAGCTGAGGTACTGGATGTTGCGTGCTGTGCTGTGCTGTGCAGCTACATCACAAAGAATACACTAGAAGGCATTACGACATCCGCTTGGCAGACATCTAACGGACCATGAACTTAAACTCTGGAAACATCCAGGAAAAGTGTGCAACATGCTATAAAGAGCCTCACATGCTTCCTACTTCAGCATTTAGAAAGGAGTAGTTCCTCAAAATAACAACGTGAAGTACCTAGCTCCTCCTCATTTGTCCTGGACTGCTAGCAAAAGGTCCTGACCCTGAATCACTTTTTCCCCTGGCTACCAAAAAGATCTAAACGTATCTTTTTCTATCACAGTGCATTAAGGAAAGTTTCACTGGGGTCTTGATTAGTGTTAACTACATTAAATTGAGACATCATATATTACAGCATACAGATAAACTCACCTGCACAGCATACGAGATAGCTAGCCCAGCATAGGCAGGAGGAATCTGGCCATGCATTAAGACAATCATAAGGCCAGTGGTTGTAATGAGAGCAATGCTGATAATGTCCAGTCGTACAGCCAGCCAGCGCATTGCACAGCTGAACAGGTAAAACGGTGCCTGATTGTCATCTAGCAGCTCCTGATACCTGGAGCAAATACAGGAGATATTAGTAGACTGCCACAAGCCTGAAATTCTACGAATAGCAGAGCTGTTTTCACCTCTGCTCCAGTATCAGAATTTAGGGTAGAAAGACCAGTTGGTTTTTAGCAAAAAGTCTCAAGCCAAGGCCTAAAAGTATTTACAAACACTCTTGAATAATGTAGGATATCTAGTTATCTCAAACTCTCAGATATAAGTTTGTGTATAACAAGTTATTAGAGGTGAATTAGCATTTAGGGACATTACAGGCACTTTCACCACACAACCTACGCGAGATCTTCCTGAGGACGCCCAATAGCTACAAATTACTCCACATATAAAAGCAGCAGTGGAGTAGGAAGAGAATATGTGCTATTTTACACACAAGTGTAAAAATAAAGTTACAGTAAATGCAATAGGACACTAATTAAAACACATTAATAACCATTTGATTTACAATCCTGACCCTGCAGAGCTGAGAAAGTACATTTAAAAGAAGATGGCTTGAGAGATTTATAAAGCCAACAAACTAGCTTTTCTCATCCGGCAACACAGTTTCACACCAACCATTGTTGCACAAAAGGCCTGAAGGGCCTTAATACCCTAGCATCAGCTATGCTAATGGACTGCTATTTGCAACTCTGTAACCTTCTATCTAAGCTGCTGTGGCAGTTTTCCTGGCGTTCCCAAGCTATTTTTCTGATGACCTTGCACCTGCAAAACTCTGATACTGTTACAGCACATTCTCACGGGAAGCAACCACCACTGCCCTGAGAAACCTCTCACTTTCCTTCACTTCTTGTCTTGCAGATTTTAGTTTATACTAGGAAAAAAAAAGCACAATGCACAAGGTAGATCACAGTGACTTAAACACTTGATAAATACTATCCAGTTATACAGGTGCACAGAGACCTAACAGCTCATCAGTATGCAACACTGACGCTTAATTAGCATGCTCCAACAAAAACTAATAGCATTACAAGCAGAAACAATCAAAAAGGAGTTATGAGCAGGTCCTGATGAAAAAGTATATAGTAGTCAGAAAACCAGGACCAAAGAGTTGCCCTCATCATCACTACTTGCTGCACTGGAGAGAACCCCCAGAGGTCACTCATCTGAGACTCTGCCACTGCTCTTCCGGATCGGCCACTGGGGAGTTTTCCCTTCCCATTCCCTCTCTCCCTCTCCCTCTATTTTTCCCCCCAAAATAACTTTCACCATTAGAGTCGGTGTATGCTGTCAACTACAGAACCTGCTAATAAATCTTTCTGCAAATAAGCCTCTCACACACTGCTTTGTGCACCACTGCTCTTTGCTGAATATCTGGACTGACCTGTGCAGGAATTCCTGTCCTTTGTGATAGGCATGGATTGTGGAGAGACCCTGTATACTAGATGTAATGTGAGACAGAAATGGAGATTGTGTGATGTTGTCCAGACGCTTCAGCTCTCGAATAAAAACTCTGGAAGGAAAGAAACAGTTTTAAGCAACACGTACAGCCGTCATATGTAACCACAATATTGATGCACGTATACTTGAAGAACTACACGTCCCTACTAACAGATCAAAGTATCTCTACTTTTAGTTAAAGCAGTTGGTGGTACGCTTACCTAGACACGACATGCAGAACTGTGAACAGGACGACGAGGGGCCCCACTGCCACCAGGAACCAGGGAAAAACTCCAGAAATCACTCCCACACAGAAGAACACAAGGATGACGTTCTGGATGAACATTTCAGCTTGAAATGGCAAACGAACATCAACTGGAAAAGATGGAAGGAAAACAGGAAGGGGCTTGAGAAGAGAAAGCTAAAACAACCTATACAAAGCAATTTGGTCCAACAGTATAGCATCACTGACAAGGACAATAGCTCCTGATGGCTTATTTAAATGTGAAATGCACATTTTCATTAGGGGCGCTTTTAATCTTCTGAAATGCTAGCGATCTTTCTAATTACGCCCCTCGCAAGAAATCGCACTGACGCCTCTCTGACCTAATCACCAGCTTTACTGTGCATCAGCTTCACTGTGATACCCTAAGTTCTCCCCTGCATTAACTGCTAAGAGTCTGTGTGTAGCCTATAGGCATTAAAGTATATTTCTCCTTTAAGGGAACAGCCAGAGTCGGGATATCAGCTGCTTCCTAAAAGTGTAACCCTGGTATGTCCCATTCCTGCTTTGTCTATTTCAACTAAACGCTTGCAATGGATATAGGGTATCCTCACCCCAACGGTAAGGCTGTAGAACATTAGGAAGCTAACTGGGAGGTCCGAATGTGGGATTGTCTACCAATACAGTGGAAGACATACCCTCATCCATGTCTTTGGAAAATCTGTTGAGAATCCGTCCAGTCGGTGTAGTGTCAAAGAACTTCATGGGGCTACGCAGAATCCGTCGGAAGAGCTCATCATGCAGCCTTGAGGATGCTCTGAGAGTTCCCTGGTAGCACAGCAAACATTATACTATTACAAAAGGGTCTTTGCCTTCACATTACTGCCCCTCCCCTGAGCAACAAAACATTCCACTGATAGTCTCTCTTGAACTGTAAGTATAGCTCTTTTCTTGCATTCTGGGTTTCCAGGCAGCAGAAGGAAGCTATTCATTAATTCAAGCAGAGGTTTAACCGCAAACGCGACGCAGCCCCAAGAAGTGACTTGATGGCAATCTTGCAACCCACAACCTGACTTCCTCAGGTTCAGAAGTATCTCTGGGTGGTGACCCAAAGAACCACCACAATGACAGCCAGTTCTGGATACGCAGAAGTCGTGGGGAGGGGAAAGAGGGGGAGCAGAAGAAAAGCAATAGGTAGTGCTGGCACCTACCTTTACAAAGACAACGCCACGAACAGCTTTCAGGATCAACATGACTGCCATAGACAGAGCATAGATGCCAGCATAGTAATGCATGTGAGGGTTATCTTTCATACTGTTGCTTATGACAGTGTCATTTCCCAACGTCACAGTGGTGTTCTGTGGGAAATTCAAGGGTTCAGTGAATAGTTGAGTAAGACAAGGATTAAGCATGTACCCTTTACACTTGGTGGAATTTAACTGTTGCCCCTTCATTATTTTGTATACTTCTTTAAAGAAAGCACTTCACTTTTTAGTTTAAATTATGCATGAAAATTGGTTGCCATTCTTGAGTAACAGAACTCAAACATTCCAAATTTGAAATCCTGAAGTCCCTCAAAGAAGAGTGGTCTGCTATTCCCAGGTACAAACTAGGTTTTGTTAGGGCCATTTTTCTGTCTACGTACGCTTTGTTGATGTGACTTCTCACGCGAGTTTCAGTGAGTCTCACACTGTGTCCCATTACGCTAGCTACTGCAAAGACCCCAGAGGAAACACCGCTCCTGACTTAGATGCACGGCCCCTTTCATGCTTAATGCAGCTGCACACAAATTCAGTATTTAAGAACAGAATTGTGAACAGACCCAGACACTTTTCTCTACTTCTCTAACTTAGCAGCATTTACACCCTTTTTCACTTCTTTCACTTTAGTATATTAGACCCATCCTACTTTCCCTCAAAGATCTATGTGGTATTAGGGGAATTTCAGGATGGCTGGCAAATCACAGGTATTCCTTTCCTAAGGGACTGATGGTCCTATAAAAAGGTATCCCTGTCTCATGCTCACAGCCTCTGAACCCAGGGCAGCCCCAATGGCTCTCAAGTGGTGGGAGGCTTCTCTCCCACAAAACACTGCAGGCAAATTTGAGAACTGACGTTTCACTGTGCATCTTTTAGAGGAGACATCCTCCAAGTGGCAGGTGCTGGCTAGAATATGTTTGACATACAGCACGTGTGGGAAGGTGCCAGAATTCCAAAGGGCTCCTCAAAGCTGCATTAATACGATATGACCTTGTTTCAATTATTTCATACAACATTACTGCATAGCAAATCAATGCAGACCCGATGTGGCCCCAACTCTTCAAACTGCCATTAAGAACATACTAATTCCTATCTCCTCCTTCATTAATTCATTAGCCAGCTGGTTATTTAGCTTGATTACATAGCATTTTTCCTTGTGAAACTGTATCAGCTATTAAATCAGCCTTCCCCCTTTATGTAGAAAGGGTCAGTAAGGTCAGACCTGTGGTGTCTCCGACTCTGCATTCGGTCTTTAAATAGTGCCAGCAAATAGACACTGCAAAAGCAGAAGGCGCAAAATTTCCACAGTACGTGGATGTGGGACAATCAGCTCTACAATAAAGGTCATATCTTAACCTCTAGTAGTCAGAAATAGCTCAAATCCCAAAGCATGTTTTATCATTTTCCAAACTGCCTATGTTAACTGTTAAAACTCTGAATACTTTCAATATTCATATTGACTGCTCAACCCCTCTTTAAATTGTATTTCAGGTAAGTCGTCATTTCATTTAACAATCACATCAGATTATCCTGTATAATTTATCGTTCATAAATCTATGCCATTCACATCCACTGAACAGAACCACGTTTTTCCAGCATACACTTCAATGATCCATGAATATTTCAGAAAGCTTTCCCTAGCAGAGACACTTCACTTGAAGGTTTGTAGCCCTCGGCCTTTTTCCCAGAATATCTTTGAAAATACTACTGCAATAGGCACTTTCTTCCTCCAATTTCTGTGGTAGCAACAACTCTCTATTTGATTCCTGATCAAACTATATATGATTCCTGATTTTCCATCTCACTCCTATCCTTTCTTGTGCTCCTCTGAACAGTGCCAGATACTTGCATGCCACCGTTCCTATTTCACAGGACAATTAGCTTTGGATATGTTGTGCACTGTCTCCTTATCAAATACCGTTGCTATTTTCTGCCAGGAGCCCATAATTTTCTTTACCTAAACACTGTTAAACATTCTCATCTTTTTTTTTTCTTTTTTCTTTCTTTCTTTCTTTTTTTTTTTAAATCCTTCAGTATATTTAAGGATTCCATTGTTCATTTAAGCATTGCTGGCCACCTGTGCTTCATTACCCCTTCTCTGAGGGGTGGGTTTTTTTTTTTTTTTTTTTTGTTTGGACCTTTAAACACTTCAAGACTCACAATCAAAGCCACTAGAATGGGAAAAATCCCAAGGCATCCCAGATCATCCTTTTCTTCAAAGGAACTCCCACAAGTAATTTGACTTAAAGCCATATACTTTGACAAGAAAGAATATCCTGTTAGACGTAAAGGTCACATTCAAATAAAAGCAATCACTAAAATTAGTAATTCCTCAAATTAGTAATTCGAGCTTGTTGGCTCCTTTGACATTTTCCCTTCCTTTCTTAGACTAAGGCAAAGAACAAGAGGGCAGTATAAAACTGCATGAGCTGTTGCATCTTTCTTTTAAATGGAGCTCTCATGCTTGGAGATGAGCTTCTCTCTGGTGAGATTACCTCTTGGGGAGCCTTACAACTTGCTTACATTACAAAGTACCACTTGCTCCCATAGGACTGCTTGGGATTAGTGGCAGAGAGAAATCCCCTGGCCCCTTAGGCGTAAGAGAGTAGAAATGCTATTCATCTTACTCCACTGCCTTGCTTGATCCAGAAACTCAGCCACCAGTTGCTAAAAGCTGTGCTGCCCACATTCAGCACAAAGAGCGCCATGATGATGAGGAACGCAAAGGGGCCCCCAGCTGCCTGAATGTAGATGCCGTAAACAGACCAGGGGACAGAGCCTTTGCCTTTCTCTTCCAACTGCACCAATTGGCCTACAAAACAAAAGAGAAGGGAGAAGAAGTGAGGAAAGGAAAGTTTTTCCATGAGACTTCTGCAAGCTTGAGAACATCTGAGGGACTAAAGTAATTTCCACATTTTACAGGATAGTTTCAAAAACACAGCCGTTATTCAACATAGAATTCAATGGTTGAGAAATTTTTGCAAAAAGTCACATTTCATCAACAGGGTCATTTGCATCCTGGTAGTACTGAAAAAGCTTGGTCATCACAGACTCAAATACTAGGCTGGTATCAACTCCATCATCGCTTCTTTTAACCTCAAAGTTTAAAGTTAACATTAAATAGGGAGAACCCGAAGAAAGAGGTCAGACCTCCACATTCTTCGTACAAAAATGGCATGGCCTCCCTAGGACTCTGCAAGTGCCAAGCTATATACGCTGCCCTCTTAGGACAGGAGGGGAAGGTGGTATGGGAGATAAGCACAAAAGAATTTTTAGTACCCTATGGCATCTGACCTGTGCTAGCCTCATTAAAAACACCGTACAGGCACTCGTACTCTCTGACCACTGCCTGTGTGCTATCACACTGAGTGACCAAGACTTCAGGCAGCTTTTGAAACTTTGGGGGCACATTCATAATACACTTTGAAAGGAAGAAGTTTTGAGCTTATTGGGGTATAAGGTAATTAGAGCCAGAAATCTGATTACGTAGTTACCCTCTTCCTTCTTCACAACTTTCTCCTTCTTCACAGACCCTGCTTTGGTACTTTTATCCTGGGGTCTTTTCAGTGAACTGTTTGTGTTCTTCTTTATATTAATCTGTAGGAAAACAATGGCACTAAACATACTGGAATAATTTTTTTGGACATATTCATGTCTGAACTTAAACTTTTATAAGCTACCTTCTCAGGAGGACTAGTGTTCTCAATACCTGAGCATTTACATGAAGGATATTCATATGCCTGCTATTAGAGATGACTGCCAGCCCTGGTGGATTAAATTCTCCTCCTCTACTGACCTGGACTGCTATCAGTATGTACCGGCAGTGTTGCACGGCAATTCCAGGGTCAGTGACACTGTACACATACAGGTTGAAGGAATGCCACCCCCTACATAAAGATATAATCCCCCTTTGCAATAATAATTTACAATTTTATGAGTTTGCCCCCACCACACACACCTCCCCTCACGCTAGAACTCCTACCTCATATGAAGTGCTTCTCTCTTCCAAAGTCTAACTGTCATTGCTCCAAAAAGAGCTCAAGCTGTCTCTAAGGAGTTAGTTAACTTGGACTTCCAGAAATCAAATGCCCAAACTAAATGGCACACAATTATGTTCTAAATCTGGCCGTCCTCCCACAAATGGAGATTACTATCTGTTCAGTGACTGTCTAGATCAATTAATTGAACCCCCCTACACATCATCTTCCAGGTCATCTTCCCACCTTTTACGTCAGGAAGAGAGATCTTGCACATGGCAAACCACAGAGCCTCTAACTTCAACATCTCTTTCTTCTAATCCCACAGGGAATACAAATCAGTGTCCCTTCCATGCGTGGTAGCGCTTACAGAGAGTGAAGGTCAGCCAAGCATACTGGCTGGAAAACCTCACGTTAACTGTCATCACATTAATTTTAGAATGACAGGATTATAATCTTCATGCCTCCGAAAGGATATGCAGGGTAACGCATTACATTCCTTCACTTCTTTCACTAACATCTCCCAGGAAAAAAATCCTACCAAGCACCTTCTACCAGCATATTTACCACAACACCAGCTTTTCAGAAACTTTGATTTTCTATGTCTGTACTTATGAATAAGGAGCCTCTCACTTCCTACAAAATAAACCGCTGGTATGCCTTTTAATCTCTTACCAGGAGAAAACGTACACAACATTTAAGTGGAGAAAAAGTTCTAAAATCATCAAAAAAAGCAGCAAAGTTGCTAACTCCAAAAAATATCTGCAGGAAACAAGCAGGGGAAAGGTGGGAAAACAAAACTGTTGAAATTTTAAATGTATGTCCTACTGAATGGTTCTTTTTATTTTATAGTTCATTATTTACATTTTTTGCAATCATGAAAGGACGATCCACTGATTAAAATACTAAAACAAAAATCAAAGTTTGCATTTACAGCAATTGCTTCATAACAGAAGCAGTCTCAAGCAACAAGATTTTTTTCCCCCAAAACCCCACAAAAAATTATTTTCAGAGTCATATTTCCTACATACTGTTGCATATGACTTTTGGACAAGTTGTGTCACTTTTTCTGTGCCTCAGTAGTCACGTTATGTGAAAAAGAGGTAAAGAACCAGAAAGAACTTTGTCAGACAAAAGCTGGCCTGTGTGAGCTAATTTGAAGGCAAGTTAAAAAATGAGGTGTACACCGAAAGAGTGGAGAAGCTTTCTGCTCTGAGCATCACCAGAGCAAACGACACATTTATTTCACGTTCATTTCAGCTCGTTGGCAGAGTCGCTATCTCTATTACACATCCCTCAAATATAAATATGAACTGGCACTGCAAATAGAAAGGACTCACAAAGCACAGAATATTCTACTGGAAATCTATGGGTCAGATCAACATGGGAAGCCATTTTCCAGTCGTCTCCAAACTACATCATTTGGTTCGTCTCATTAGCAAAGTCAGAGTGCTTTAAAATGGAAAAACAAGTACCTCAATATGTGGTGTTTCTCCCAGCTGTAGGTTATTAAAAATGGTTGCATAGTCACCATTTAAATTCATCAGTTCCTCATGACTTCCTCGCTCAGTAATGCAGCCTTCTTTCATGAAAACCACCTCATCACAATCAACAAGATACTGGAGAAATGGCAGTGAGAACAAGCCTTTATCGTTATGTCCAATCATCAGACACATGCCCACATGAGCTTTTTCCATAATTGAAAGAGATTTGGTGGGGTAGAGGGAGGTGAAGTAGCTGACCTTCTAGGTAATAGACACCTGATTTTTAAAGGTCCTGCATTGACAAGAGGACCATGATTACTCTCATCCTATGTGCACATAAAGCATATAGGATTTGTCTTTGATAGAACATGCAAATGCACCATCTGTTACGGAAGACAGAATTCAGGATATTTAAACTTTGCGAATCCTGATATACCAATTAGTCATATTACTATGCATAGAAGATGGCAAAAAAATATCTTGAAATACATCACTGATATCAAATCTAAGCATTTGCAGATGTGATAAACCAACTTTATGGCAAAAAATGTTTTGAACAAGAGGTATTTGTATTTCTGATAAATTTTCTTTAGCCAAGTGTAGCCGTTCCCATCAGCCAAGTATGCACCAGTATCAACTAAAGAATCAGACTGTGCTCTGTGCATACTTGCAAACCTAGTTTGTAAATCTAAACCCTATATCCTATAGGGGAACAGGGTTGTGCTGTAACAGGTCAGAGCACAGAAATCTTCAGTATGAAAACAACTGACTAAAATAGCATTTCAGGAAACTCCAAGGAAAAGTATGAGAGATGTAGTAGTACCTGAAGCTGATGAGTGATGAAAAGGACAGTCTTTGCCTTCAGGTGCTTCCTTATTGCACTGTTAAAAATGTGATTTCCCACATGAGCATCTAAGGCACTAAGGGGATCATCAAGGATATAAATGCTCCTATCACTGTACAGTGCTCGAGCCAGACTGATTCTCTGACGTTGTCCTCCACTCAGGTTAGCCCCTCGTTCACCGATCTGCACAGATACACACCCATTGTTTTAGTTCTACAGCACCATGCAACACAGAAAATTCACTGAGCTTGTGAGGTGACTGAAATGAAACAGAACATACAATATTATATGCATTCTATAGTCTTAAGTGTCCACTTCTTTGTGAAATGTATTATATGATCAATAAATTCAAGGCTAATACGCATCAAATCTGACAGTAGCTTTCTGCTTATTTTATTTGTATTGTATTAACATCAGCCATGCTTTTCTTGGCTATTTTAAATCAAGCTTAAATAGGGCCTGTAAAGACAACTACATTTACAAAACAATGAAAAACTCTCTCAAACTATCAACATCCAAATCAAAAATACGACACAACTCAGTCTCAATAGTCCAGGCCTGCACTGATGAGCTCAAGAAGATGCAATAAGGCGTTCAGCAGCTTGGCTTATATGCATACCAGACTGATGTTCCCCTCACCCCAGTCTGGTTTGCCAAGCCAAAATCCTACTTTTCTCCATCCACTAGTTTATTACAAGCAAAATCTGTACCTCTGTCAGGTCCCCATTTGGAAGGATGGCTAGGTCAGGTCTCAGACAGCAACCATTCAACACAGTATTATATCTGAAGAACATGAGTTAGATCAGCAGTATTTTTTCCCCCCTCCCTCAAAGTGTCTAGTTGACACAGCATTATCTTATTTTTTTACATAAATATCAGTCATTCCAGTAGCCTAAAAGCAGGTGATCTGCCTTGGATTCCCAGGAAACTGAGGACAGCAATTTATTACCTACTTCTGGAATACCAGGAAGGTAAAGAGGCACATTCTTTCCAGAGCTAGCTAGCAAAGAGCCTAGGAAAGGCTCCCCACTGGGAGACGGCCACATGAAGTGCCAGTACATCGCCAACAGCAGTTGTATTTACAGAGGGCTAGGCCAGGACAGCAAGAGCAAATGACATGTCAGGGCTGTCCCGCAGCAGCTGCTACAAACAGAGGTCAGACCGTACTCCAAGTGACGTATAGCCCTCACTGCAAATGAGGGATGACACAAGCACTGGCAGCCATCAGTCACGGTGACCACACATAGGAGAGGTAGGCTCTTAAAGGAGACTCATTTGAGTCTTAAAGGCAGACTCTAAAGGAGAGGTAGGCTACATTAAATTTTCCTACATTTGGGCCAAGAATTACTAAGCTTTCACAAAAATCAGCAAACAGCGCTGACAAACCTTTCTTCATCATATTCCTTTCCAAAGAGAATGTTGTCTCTAAGCGTAGCATTGAGAATCCAGGCCTGCTGGGCCACGTAAGCAAATGTTCCACTTACTGCAATGCTACCCTCCAGCAGAGTCATCTGGAATAGAAGACAAAACCTTAGAACTATGCCATTCTATGTTTCAAATAGCCTTTCTTCTATAGGGTATAATGGGAATGGACTCATTTTTTCAAAATAAGGGAAATAGGAGATAGGAAAGAGAAGAGCATAAGTAGTCAAAACAGAATTTCTCACCTGTCCTAAAATAGCTGAAATAAGTGAAGTTTTTCCACTCCCCACACTGCCACAAATTCCAACCAGTTTTCCCTAGGCAGGACAAAAAAAAAAAAAAAAAAGAAAAAAGAAAAGGTACTCATTACTTACATTCCCATTCTGTTCAGAATTTGGACTACCTACAATATCTCAGAGGGGACAGTAAGACTTAATGCTAGCTGAAAAAGGACGCATCAAATTGAAAAAAAACCACCAGACTGAATCAATATTTTAACTCAAGAAAAATAAACAGTGAACACTAGCCCATTATGGGTTAAAACTAGGTGAACTCCACAGGTGAAAAGCAATGTGTTTTAAGATTAGTTTCCTCTGATTGAGCCTGGTACAGCTCCCAGAAAATGCTGCACTCAGCCCAAAGCAACAAGGCCTGTCTCAACAGAATGCATTGAGACACTCTCAAGAACCTGGTCCAAAGGCAAATTGTCCACTGCCTTCAGTGGACGAGAGCCCCAACTAAAAAAAATAATTTGTATTGACTTGATTAGGAGACAAATAAGGAGAAGACTGGAAAAACATAACAAATTCACAGATAACTGCCCAATCTTCTATTAAGAATAATCAGTCAGTGTGATAAGGAAAGATATAAAGACGGAAGGACTGAAAGAAAAGGGGAATTTAGGATATATGTATCCAGTAATACTTCCTGCCTGTAAGATGCAGCTTGCTAAGGATCAAAGAAAAGGTGAAATCCAACTACCTGAAGCATTTGTCTGCAATAAAATTAGTGGGTTGACACTCACCTTAAATAAACAGTAGATTCGAGGAGACTATTTTTATTCCTTTTGTAAAAAGGGTAAAGTGAATTAAAAGGGTATATAGTCATTTGTGGAACACATTGCTGGCCTCTCTCGTTTACAAGCTTTCCACCTCTGACAATGAATTGGCCTTTACATTTTCAAGTACCTGCGTACTCCTGTTTCAAGTCTACTTAATACTTTAAAAAATATATGCTACCCTCTCTTGAGAATTTAGACTACCCCTCTACTCACTGAGGGCACGAGACATTTTAACTACAAGTATCTTGGTAGCTGCATGGATTGCATTACTACAGGATCCAAGTGCCAGACTACAAAACTTCAGTATTAATAAAAAGATGGCACGTATGAAGTTCAATGCTTTTTCTTCAACATTTTACATGCTTTTACCCAACTTAAAAGCAGTCGGAGTCCTCTTTCCAACTTCTTGAAAAATCTCTCTGTATCCTTCTATTATACACAAATTCTCAGTGAAGAATTAACTACACGTTCCTCAATGAAAATCTACTGTTATGCTCCATTAGAACACCCAATCACCTAAAATACTCATCCAGAACATGGGTGAAACCCCACAAAATTATCAGATGGCTGCAGAAATAAATCCTCTACCGATATCTCTGTTGCTTTACTGATTCTTTAAGCTCGGGGTCATACAACGTATTGAGTGCTACAAACAGCAAAATCCTGAGTTAAATGCAACAGGGTGACAGCTATGTAACCTACAGTGCTTCACAGGCTGTTTACAGGGATTGTTTGCTAAAATGGCACTACTGTTCACATCAAGATCAGGTACTGCACCCTACTGCAGTTGCCATGGATATTACAGGAGCGCACAAACAGCAATAAGCTCCACTTCACGCAAAGACACACAGCTCTCTACTGCAAGGGACAGTCAAGACAGACAGCCTTTTGAGAGCCCAGATTAATTTCTCCTTTCTTCTCTTACCTTTTCTATCTCCAAGTCAATGTTGTAGAGAGTCCTCTGAAGCCGAAGGTTAACCAGGTGGATGATTTTGGTCTCCTCTTCAGGGCTAGGATGGTCATCACTGTCCACTAGAAGATGGCCCTTCTGCTCTGCCAGCACAGCTTGCTGTCCCTCATTCTGCAGCTTCATTTTCTCTTTCTTGCCCTTTGTGACCTTCTTGTCTTTTTTCACTCTGGGGGTCAACTTTGGTGAGCTCTGGACGCTGGCGTGGGAGAAGTCCCAAGCCAAGGTAGCATTTTTCACCTCTATCGCGGTATGAGGATTGGCTGGTTTTTTCTTTATCATATGAACCTCTTCCATTAGAAATAAACTCTGATAGGAGTTGTGAGAGAGGTGTAAAGATGAGACACCTGGTCAAGACTGGGAGACAAGCCTACGGCACACTCACGCAGCAAAACACATCAGGCTATACAGTGGGAGGAAGCTGAAGAGCAAAAGGTAGCTCATTAGTGTAAACTAACTCCAGGCCTGCTACGTGGCCCGGGCATTCCTGGATGTGGTGGAAGCACTTAGATACAGTAAGACTTTTAGAGAACTGCAATACTCCGCATGCTGTATGAGAGGGGCTTATTCTTCTAACACTGTTTGCGACTGCAGCTCTGTAATTTCCAGGCACAAAACATGAGCAGAATACATGGGTTGGAGAGCAGAGGTCACCAGGAGGGAAAGCGACCTACTTGCTCTGCTCACCAGCTCATTACAGAAGGAGATGGAACGACTTACTGCAGCCTCATGCGAAACAGGTACATTTGCTGCTGGAAAAAAGCAACCTGACACAAGTTTAGCTGACCAGTCTTGGACTGCATGACAATAATAATTAAGCCATCAAGTCCATCGTATCATGTTCTCCACCACATCCATCAGTATTTATAATCAACACAGATTAGGAAGAGATTTTTCACACAATTTAACTACAAAATAAAATTATTTCCATTTACATAACCCATTTTGAATTAAAAAGCCTTTTGTGGTTACAGATATCTCAAATCCCAGTCTTACTCTTGCAACTGGTATGCCTGAATCACACGTCCATAAGAAAGCTCATATTCATTCACAGAGCCAGAGAACCAGTTACATTTTTGTGACATTTAGGGTCCCCACTTTGTTTACAGTTTAAGACTGTAAACAGTATAACTTGTATTAAGGAGCATAACACAATTTCCCCTCTCCTCCTCTTCCCCCCCAAAAAACTCCTTTCAGTATATCTGGATTTAAGAAAGCCTGGTTTAGGGTGACTCACACAAAAGATTAAACAAACATGCTCAAAAGCAATGGGATCTCTCAAGCATTCTGCAGATTCCCTTCCTCTCATATCCAAACGTGTTTCAAGAATTCGTTAAATGGAATCCATATACCCGTCAATATTTGCACACAGGGACTCACTATCCTATCCGGAAATATCCCTGCAATGCACTATTGCCCCCAAGAGAAGGCAAAATAAAGGCCTGTCCTCTGAGTTCATACTAAATCCACATAGTATGTTTATTCACAGGGATTGAAGAACGAAATTGGAGTACTTGCGTCATCTGGGCTATAACGTTCTGCCCTAGATTCTGTTTAGTTGGATCACAACTGCATATTATGATCCATCTAGTCCAGTGTCCCATCTCTTATAGGGTTCAACCTCAAAACCCTGCAATCATTAAGCAAGAATATCTCGCTTCCCACACTAGTATTCTCTCAGACCTCTAATATTCCTTGATTGGATTTGTATCCCTTCTGCAAGATATAATAATCTGGAGTAGTAAGCATAAAGAAAAGTACTCCTCAGACATTAAAACACTGGCTTTAAAGCGACCCCTTAGCATCTACTATACGCATACAGCATGCCACACTGACTGCCACATAAGAGCACAAGGCTAAAGGACAGCTTACCTTAAATCTGTCAACAGAAACAGATGCCTCAGACAGAGACTTCACTGAGAAAGGTGTTACTTTTAGAGCAAAAGTCATTGAATTAAAGACAGTGACCACTGTGAATGCCTGAAAACAAGACAGGAAAGAGAATCACATTTGGTGGCAATACACCCACTAGCAATTCCAACCTTCTAAAGGTTAAGTTCTACCCATAGCAGCAATTCAAAGCCATGGAAAAGGTCCACAATTCAAGAATAGCCATTTCAAGACTGAACATATTCTGGGACAGCAGAAAGCAGCAGATCCATCCAACTCTTTCCCCAGTGCTTTGTAACAGACCACGAAAACAAGTCTTCAATGTTTGCAGGTCCACTGAAAACGGCAGACAGCAAAATTCCGCATTAGCCTATTACTTCTGAAAACTTGTGAGTTAAGACAGGATTTGAACACAAAGAGAGACAGATCTGTGCTGTTTGCATCCAAACACACTGCAAGACAGAAAACGTCCAGTAATCCCAATGTCCAATCCGAATAGCAACCAGGAGTGCTGGTTCACATTCAGCTCAAAACCTGTTCTGGGGAAGGTCAGGACTCAAACAGCACCGTGAAAGCTTGCTGCACAAAATGCAACACTAGATCTTCTGCTGTCACACCCATCAGACGTTCATTTTTGAGCGCCAGGCCACAAAACAAAGAACATGCTAAAGAGATCTCAAGTATCTTCATTAAGGCCTAACAGAAAAGCAACTGTACTAATATTGCAAATAATATTTTCAACATTGTGACAAGGTAACCAGTTACCTTACCTGAGCTGCTGTAAGATCGTAGCCAAGGATCATATGGACAGAAAACGTCACCACACTGGCAATAACTACAACTATGGGAGCCACACCCACAGTGATGCTCTGGAAGTAGCCCGCACGCTCTAAGATTTTACGTTCTTCCTCCCGAATTTCTAGAAATATAAATAGGGGCACCATGTTTGAAGTACGATTCAGACGGGTACATACACAGCAGACACTATCCACAGCACTAGAAACACCAAGAGAGGCCTAACTCTACGCTTTAGCATTTATCATGTTACATACTTCCCTGCAAGGACTACAGTAACAGAGGGGCAAATATAATTGTCTGTAAATCTCCATAAGAATAGAGGTCTTTCTACTTTCATTAAAAATGGGGCAGTCTGCACATTTAATAAATGATTTAGAAATAGAACAACATTTCAAAATTAGAGCAAAGTCACAAACGTTATTATGCTAGAAGGTGAAACTTCAGAAGCAGGACTGTTTTTCCAGCCCATCATGCATGAGAGAAACAGGGAGCTTGAGGGACAGATGTGTTATTACACTGCATTTGCATCAACACCTTTTGTACTAAGCGAGGAGGATGTGCTAGGATACTAAGCAATGGGGCATGTGCACAAGAGGAAACATTTACAGACTGTGCGAACTCACTTTGAACATTCTGAGAAAATGCTTTGACCCAGGCATACATTTTAATGAACTTAATATAATTAAGAACTTCATTCATCTTCTGCACACGTTCATCTGTTGTTGATACACATTTTCTTCTGAAATAAGCCGTGAGGCGTGATACAAACATCTGAAACAAGATGCATCACCACACAATATTAGCAGCAACTCCAAAACGGCAAGTACATTCAAGTCCTCCTAACTACCAGAGGAAGCAAATTCTGAATCTGAAATGGGATTTCAATGACGGGGCAAGACGACGATCATTTTGACATAAACAGCAGGCTAAAAAGGCTACTCATATCCTCCCACCCCATCTGCACTGAACACTAAACTCATGCTAGGAAGTCTAAATAAAAATAAAATTGGTGAAAACAAAGTGATGGGCTTTCACCAGTTTTGAATAGTACCAGAGTTCTTTAAAGTTTCTGCAGTACAAAGACTACAAACACATTAACCTCAAGACAAACTAAACTACAAACACTAGAACTGTTTTCAGCCAACCATTTAACCTGGTCCTATAAGGCGTAAGAAAGAGCTGGACTTTACACCGCCAGATCAAGTTTTACAACATGCCAGTGCTAGGAAGGTGCTAAAACAATATCAACATCTTTACTAAACCAAACTATAAAGCAATAGCTCTTCATGTTTTCCTAAGTATCTTTTATTCTTACTTTCATGCCATTCCTCTCCCGAAATCCAAAACACACACTTCATTAGTAAGTTTTCCACACTTTGCCCTCCCTCCTCTTGCCATCTCTTTCCAAGTCCCCTTCAGCCTAAAAAGATTGCTAGTGAAGATGACCAAACTCCACCCCTTCTTATTCCCTTTTTTTAGAATGTAATTCCCATTATTTTAATCCTTACTGTTCTGCAGATGAATTAGACCAAAGCGGACCTCACAGTATTCTGCCTCCCTGCTTTTTAAAATGGAGATTCTGAAAACAGTGACAAATCTTCAGCAGCCGCACAGCACATTTCAGAGGTGAGAAGATTTTTGGCTTAGACTAGCCTATTTCACAGCTCAGTAGAAGTAGAGGCAGCAGTATCTAACCAAGAACACTTCTTTCTCCGATGGGTGCTCTTCAACACCTTTTGTGGAATTCAGGAGTGGTGCACTCCTGCACGTGCACCACTTGAACTGACTGAAACGTGTAAACACGGAGCCTCTGCCCCTTGTACACAACCTGGAGGCCTTCCGTCTTTCCAGATTCAGTCGCAAATACTTGAGCTTTGCTCATTTCATAGTGTAACTTAGCTATACATATTTATCTCAAAGTCAAATCTATTCACTTCCCTATTTCCATTTTCTAATTCTCTTTACCACTTTTGAGTCTCGTGTTTCCAAATTTCTGCTTTTTATACCATCTTTGGGAACAACTTCAGTATCGTGTAGCACCACAAACGGGCTTAACCTTGCACTTCTCAACACCTGTTCAGAACTACACATGCTTGAACTAAGAAAAATGAAGCATTTGAAGGATTATCAAAGACTCTTCAACTCACCATTGCTGGGTAGAAAAGGATGAAGACAGCAGAGCCCAAGAAGCCTGTTGGACCCAGAACGATCACGTTATAAACCATTCCTAAGATGGCCACAATAGGGCCCCCAGCCAACAAACTGCCAACTGCTGCAGCTTCAAACATCCTTTGACCGTCATTGGAACATACGTTTATGAGCTGAAAAATACACATAACATAGATTATTTAAGTTTAGGACACAGCTCATCCTCAAAGGAATGTATTGCTTATCCCTTTTCACTCTGCAGTTTCCAAGAGGATACTGTGGCTTACCTCTCCCAGAGACTTCTCCTTGATATTCTTCAGTTTGAGAATTTTCTTAAATGCCATTGTCAAGATAGCTCCACGCAGTCTAACCCCCGTGCGGTAATTTAAAGCCCAGGTTAGTGCAAGGGACCAGGATCGCACTATTTCCGTCATAAAGATGCCAAAAACTAAAAACAAGCTGTACTGCAGGTTGGACTCACTCTGCTGCGTATATTCCAAGAGATGTTTCACAACGAACGCCTACAGGAAGAAATGCAAGCTTGCATGAACACCCATCATCCCAGAGGACCATGCAACAACTTTATGTTAAGTTAGAAATAAGTAGGCTACTTTGCTTTTAAGAGAGCCATTTGAAATACAAAGCATCTTCTTTCTAGAAGTAAAAGGTGTCAATAAAAGGAGTACTGTAACAAAGCCCTGCTGAGAGCCAAGCACTGAGTCAAATTTAGTAAGTAGAGAGAGTTTAATTTGGAACCACATTCCTCGCAGCACGCTTCTAATCCTCCGTGTCTTCTAACTTAACATAAATCTGTCAGTTAGCTGAAAGCAATGCATTATCATACAGAAGAGTTTTAAAATATAGTGGCTACTTATACATCTGAGAACATTAAGAGACATTCCTTTATGTGATATTAAGACCTTTTTTATTTTATCTTTGGTTTGCTTCAAACGTGCTTATTTGATAAAAAGGAACAATGTACCTACAGTTGTAGTGGGGAAGAGTGAGAACGACATTTGCAAAACATTCCTGGAAATAAACATCAGCAGTTTAATAGTAAAGAAAAAAACAAGCAGAAAACACAAGGCATGTAATACCATAAGTCATTGGGGGCAGGGGAAAAGAAAAAGGAAAAAAAAAAAAATTAACCATTCACTCCCTCCCCATCCCCTCTCCCTCCAAAACCATAAACACTTTACCTCAGGAATCACATTTCAAACATCACCTGCAGAAAGAGGGTAGCCCCCAAACCACCAGTTCCCACTTCCAGCTCTTTGTGGTCCAACGGCACAACGTAACATCATATAACTCAAAATCACCAGCAACATTAATTACTACTGACTGAGAAACAACAGGCTTTTATTTGAAACAAAGTGCCATCTTAAAACGGTAACATCTCACAAACACCGTACAACAGGTAGAGCATTGCATAAGCGTACAATCTGTATATACAAGATAATTATAAAGGGCTAGTATCTAACAGTCAGTCTTCGCCTCAAAAACAAACTAGATTTGAAACTACACACAGAAAATTAAAGATACAAAACGAGAACCAATATTTGTTCATGCAGTCCAAAAAGAAGTCAAACTTGCAGATGCCAGTGGGGGAGGCTTCCAAGGCTGCACAGATTCTGAAATCTGGTTTAAAAAGTATACTACAATAAGGCTTCACAGATAACAAAAGGAGATTTCCTAGAGAGCTTTTTTTTTGTTGTTGTTCAAAAACAAAAAAAATCTGAGATCAAGGAAAAAACTTGAGAAGCCTTTCACAGTTCATTGAAGTCCTCTTGGCTAAACCAGGTTTTGCAAATAAGAGTTCTCTACAGTGTGAAGAGAGAGGAAAAAAACCAAAACCCCACTATTTCAGCAAAGGCATCAACAGCTATAGCCCAGCACCAAACAATAGAAAAAAACGGAGATAAAATTCATCTGTTCTGAGGAAAGCAAGTCTGCATGTCAGAACCAAGGAAACATGCTGTAAATAATTTTGGTCTTTTCATTTTCCCAGGTGTGAATTAAAGCCAGAAGTCCATCAGGTTCTAGAATGGCCACTGAGAAAATTTACACACCGATTCCTGAACAAATGTGAGGAGCTCACACTCACAGATCTAATGCATTCCAACTTTATCCTTACTTGGATTTAGTTTTACATCCACTGTTTGGACCACAACTGCATACAGTTGGTTTGCAGTTACTAAGAAGATTACTGACTTCTTTTTCCAGTATTCAATCCAACATATGCAACTGAGTCACTGAGCAGTGGGGTGAAAATCCCCCTTTTTCCTCATGAGCTGTAACTCAGCATGGTCGCAGACTGCAAGCATTTTCTCGCACACCACAGCATTGCTGAAAGTCTCCAAGAGAGGATGTATAAAGATAGCAGATGTTTCCTGGGGTCTCATTCCTTTCAAAACTTTAGTGCAATTTTTCAGCACTATTTTAGAGAATCAGCATCTCCCATGATGAAATAGAGACCAGCTTACATTATGCCCCCTTTTTTTTTTCTCCAGAAGAAAGAAGAGAGGAAACAGCAAATTATAGAATTTTGAAAAGGGAGGGGGGGAAAAAAGTCACACAGAGTTAACATTTACATCTGAGAATATACTGTTTGAATTCAAGCTAATTTAATGAAAAAAATCCAGTAGAAAGTTCTTTACAAAATAAGCAAGTTACAGTACAGAAAAACTCAAACTAAAGCAGTAAAGGAATTCCTGTGACTATTACCATAGTAGTTGGTACTAGCTGCTCGGCTGTCTTAAGCATTCTCATTGAATAAACATTACCTTACCTTTGCTCTTGGCGTTGGCTCTGCCCCGCAGGACTGCCTCATTCTGACGCAGAAAACAGCCATCCTGAAAATTCTAAAGAACAGCTTCTGTCACTGGTCCCACTGCAGCGCGGGCGTCCCCACCACAGCCAGTGTGCGACAGCACAGGGCAGGCTGCAACTGGAGCCAACTGGGAAAGCGGGAAACTTACCTCCAGCAGCTTACCACGCCCCCCTCCAATAACTGACCAAACTGTCAAGCTGTACTCCACTGAGATAGCAAGTTTCCCCATCTCCCAAACTGGAAGAATAGCTCTGAACAGTTGCAAACAGGTCCCTTGTTCAGACCTGGAGTTAAACTGATCATGTTTAGTGAATCAAAACTTTTTTGCTCCTCAACTCAAACATGAAAGTTTTGGTAGCTGGTTAAACGGCAGCACACATTCACTGGAGATAAATAATATCTCATTGATACTAGCACATTCTGATGGTTATATTACAAGGCAGCCTGACATATGCCGCTGTCTTTCACCAGGCCTGGGGTTTAGACACTGTGCCAGATACAGAATTTATGAAAACTAAAGGGAGAAGACCCTTGAAGGATCTGTCTGACATCAAAAAACCCAGACAGGAAGTCTGTAACAACTCCCTTCCAGCTATAACCATCACAATGCTCATTAGCAAAGCCACGACTGTTGGCTGGCATTTCGAGGTCATAAAATATTTAGTTCAAAATTGTGAAGTTTAATATAGTGCTTAACTCAGTTTGGTTAATTTTTGTCAATACACAAGGTCAAATCAAGTGCTTTTCCTGATCTCCCTTTTCACCTTCAGGTAACTGAAAGGGTGTAACAATACAGAAAAGCACTAATACTTCAGAGGAGACAGCATAGGCATATCCATAAGGCATGCCATTTTAGAAAGCAAGGAGGAGGGGTGGTAAAGACTCAGTTTTCATGCCAAATGATGGAACCAAAAGGGCATGGTTCCTTATTCAGAGAGGAGTATAAATTTGCCTGTAAATAGACAAATGTCTATAGATAATTTAAAATTATCCAAATCAAGCATCCAAAGCAAACTTTGCCCCCAGTCTAGTCAGGTTCGTCTGTTTTTCTCCTCCCTCTTCCCCCACCACTCAGTAGTTTGGCTGTGACAGATTGAGGGAAGTACTCTAAAGAAATTAGGGGCAACCCTGCTGCAAGTTCTCTGCTAAAGATAAAAGCAGCTACTAAAGCCCTGTAGTGAAACAATGACAGAAGCTCTTCTTGGGGAAAGCTAGTACTGTTAAAACCTTAATCATGATTTATTGTTAATTACCAAAGTATGTTCAAATGTTTTATAAATAACACAAGCTACCATAAATTATTACTGTGAAAACAGTACCACAAAAACATTTATTGTTATTCATATTACATGAAACAAAGCAAACTTTAAAAAGGTTTAAAAAGCAGAGCATTTTTATAAGACACTTAAAAGCAGGAAAACATTTTTTAAAAAGACATTTCACCTAACAGTGCACCCAAATGTACTTACCCAAGAAATGAACCTTCAGCTTACCAGCACACTGAAACGTGTACTACAAGCAGTAATATTGCTCCTACTCCTCAAGGGAAATGTGTAGAGAATAAATTTAGTCAAAAATTCAACTGTAAATCTGCACAGCATGTGCAACAAACAGGTGACAAAAATGGCGTGAATGTCAAGTCCCATATGTTGTATCTTCATTACGACCCATAGCAACAAACAGCAGCAGTTCCTAGAGGCAATGCCGTACTCTAACGCTTATACTTGAAACCTGTCTGGCCATTCTCAGTAGGCTCAGTAAAGACTATACCTATAGATTTCTCTTGAGACCTGCTTATATTAGTTTTAATTAGTGCGCTAATAAAATTGTTTGGTTCCACCTCTTGAAGACTGTGCTACTAATGCCAATAATCTAAGGTTAGTGTTTTGCCATACTGAATTTTATTACAAAGTAAACTTACAAAATCAAAAAGAAAACACAATCAAAAGATCTCCTCATAAGAATTTTATGCAAAGAGACCACAAACCAGTTAAGGAAGAACTTCAAACTAAACTCAAAACCAAAGACAAAAAACAAGTGTGCATTTCCTCCAAGATATCTAAACTCCCCCTCCCTTCTCCAAAAACTCAGCCTCAGTATTCGGCAACTGATCCACCGGCTGTAGGAAACCTATCTTGGATTATCATAACACTCTGGAATTTTGCCCCACCAGAATTTCTAACTAGTCAAAACAATTAAGTGACTCTGGATGAAACCTTAATATTATACAGCTCGGCATGAAATGGAGCCCTCTGGGGTTGTTTAAAAAAAGGATGGATATTACTTACTGGTCCACTAAAACCTGCGAGCTGCGTGATCATCAGACACACTATGGAAATGATGAGTCTGGTGCGGCAGAATATCCACACGACCCTCCGTAGGGAAGCATCATCAGGCCCAGTTTCTTTCAGTTCTTCCTGCCACAACCTCTCCAGCCTAATAAAAAACACAAGCCCTGTTGTTATAAATCTCTCACCAGGATAAG
Source organism: Struthio camelus (assembly GCF_040807025.1). NCBI lineage: Eukaryota > Metazoa > Chordata > Aves > Struthioniformes > Struthionidae > Struthio > Struthio camelus. Next base: position 22,453,335 of record NC_090950.1, read on the forward strand.
AGGTACAAACTCACAGGCACTTGCTCTGTGAAATTTCCAAGTACTTCCTAGCTAAGAGCAACAAAAATCACTACATCTCAAAAGAAATAAATACTTGGTTCACTCAGTGAGGTAAAGAGAAGTATTTCCATCTTGAAATCGCTACGTTGTGTTACTTCTTCCTAAAAGAGGGATGAAAAATAGAATACCTTTTGCTTTGCCTGGAGTCTCTTTGGCCATCTTGATTGATTGACCTATTGTCACTTTTCCTTTCCGATCTGGCAGAAGAGTTGAGAATTTTTCTCAGATTTTGACTCCACATTAGCCACAACAGGTTAACCTGATTGCAAGATGTGACCCATATACAAATCACCTTGCTACTTTCAATGTTTTTAACTATTTCAGTTCAAGATTTTTTGCACTCTAACTGCTGAGAGACAGTTTTGTTTAAAAAAGAAATAGTTTAAAACAGGTAAGACCAGAAAAGCAATTGCAAAACACTCCTAGAGACAAAATCCTCTACTAAATTCAGTGAAATCAGCGAGATTACAGAAGTAGTGTAGCAGGAACAAGTGGTCTATGAAGGGTAAAAAACTAAATTCCATTCTTCTGATGGAGAAAGGCAAAACAAGAATATCAGTGCCACTTTTCTACGGCAATATCATGGCACTGCCTATGAACTAACTTATAAAAAAGGAAATAAGAGAATAATATGGACCAAGATGTCTCTACCTTCTACAGTTGACATCTGAAGACTCATGCCTTGACAAAGACCATACATCATCCATAAACAATTCCCCTTTTTTGTATGCTTTGTGGGCCAAAGGAGTGAGCCAGGAGAAGGTCATACAGGAGAAAAGCCCAGCATTATCAACAGGGTGCTGGTGTCTAAAAGAAAAATAAAAACAAAACCACAGAAAAACACAGACAAATGAAAAAGGAGACAGTATTGTAACCCCCAAGAAAATCAAAGCCTCCTCGCATTAAAAGTACTCAAAGTTCCACCCGACCTATGCAAGTTGTACTTGCTAAACAAATTCTAATGTTTTCAGTATCAGTCAGCTACCGCTACAATCCTGTTTTGTGACTGGGTTGAAAAGTAGACATTATATCAGCTCTTCTTTAGCCTCAAGACTTACTTGGAAGTAGTCCGTATGGGTTTCAGCGCATTCAGGCCATGGTGGTATTTGCCCTTGTGATGCTCTTCATCCAGTATTCTCAGCTGGGAGTGTATGGAGGTGTCCAGCGGAAGGCCCTCTGCGCGAGCCGCTGCTTCTAAGGCATCCTGGCATTCTATCTGCTTTTACAAGAAAGACAGCAGAGTCAGAGATCAAAGCTATGCTTAAAGTCCACAACTCCTGACTGTAGCAACTTCAATTCTCCTACTGCTGTAAATCATTGCAACAACATCAGTCATCGTTCTTTAAACATCTTAGAGGACAGGCAAAGACTTGGAAGGCACGCATTCTAGACCTGCTTTAGATTGCTGTGCTTGTGTAACACAAATTACTGCCAGCCAGCATTGTGCCTGTGCATTCAAAGGGTAAGTGGATAGACCAGCCTAGTCTTGTCTGTCAAGTATTGTATCTTGTCTCAGGACAAAACGTTTCAGGGAAAGGAAATACAATGGAGGAAAATTCTAAAACTAAGCCTCTTATGGCAACAATTCTTCATAAGTTCAGGAAATCAGTTAGTGGCTTATGTACTAAAGTCAAAGCATACATTCTTGATAAACTTATACCCTCTTAGCATAATTCAGATATTTGCATCCACAGAAAGGTCAAATCATTTTCAGAATCCTACATAACCCTCTGCCTCAAAAATGTCTTGGATTAGATCAAAAAGATAAATATGTATTATGTAGAATAGTATTTTTGAATTACACTTATTGCTTTTTCCCTTTTCCCTAAACTAAAGGCAATAAAGACAAGAATTCTTTCTGCTCCCAGCTATACTTCTCAATGGCTCAGCAGCTTTATTAAGAATTGTTTAAAAGGCAAACCACATCTCAGGAGAGTTTTTCCGCAGGCCTAATAAAAGGCAGACTTTAAATTCTAATAGGATAAAAGAAACAGCAACGATAGGGAGAAGCCGAAATATTGGAGAGTTCAAATAAACCTTCTGATCAAAGGTTAGATGTGGCAAAAGTATCTGAGGACACGAGCTTGCTATTTACACTCACAGAGGGCTCAGTACTGCTTGTGATAACTTAATGGACCGCTTACTGCAATGTCATATTATCTGTTTGTATTCTAGTTCTTTGAAATTGAGCTACTTTGTGCAAAAGTCCAGTTCTGACTTAAAAATCTTCCTGGCTGTCTCACAGAAATAGATACTGTATTTACCCTTGTTAGTTGCCTTACTAGAACAAGGTTATTTTATTTCTCTGAAAACAGTAACTGTAACCACTTCATACCTTCCTTTAAAACAATACCCACAAAGCACAAATCGCTATCAACAAGCATTTGATTCCTAACCTCTCATTACATATTTTTTTTCAGAAATGCCACCATGTATCTGACACACAGTCCATACTATGTTAAGATCTAAGCATACAGCACGTTACGCCACCTATTAGCTTCCACTCATGTGAGGAACAAGAACAGGAAACAGCCTAAGTCTGTCCTTTATTTACTTAAGCAAAGTGCTGAAATACTGCCTAAGCTTGTCATAAACAATCCATGGTCCTTGTCTCAAAAAATTATTATTTATATTTAAAGCTAGGATTACAAAACATGACAGCAGGGTAATGAGAAAACAAAAGAACATAACCACAATATGATACATGAAGTGAGCAAGAAATGCACAATATCTGAAGGCTGAATTTAAAGATTTCTCATTTAATTTATATTAAATCACTGACTCACTGAGGGCAATACCTCTCCTTACTAAATCTACCCTAAGCAGCATAAATATGGGACCATCCAAAGATGTCTCAAAGGACTCGGCGGGGGGGGGCGGAGTTTTACACTTCTGCTTTCATGGGTCCAACAGTGGAATTCATAGCTATTTGCTATGCTATTTATCTGCATGATACCCAGACAGATCTGCTCAAACACCCTATTGCTGATAACATGCTCTGCCACAGGCTACTCCCAGAATCACCGTTTTTCAGACTAGAGCTACCTGCTGTCACTACAGGGGCCTATGCTTTAAAAGAAAGAAAGTCACCCAAAAAGCATAAGGTTTTCCATCACTAACAAACAAGAGGAGCTTTTTTAATAAGAAAGCCCAATTGCAAGATATTGCATTTTCAGACAGTTCAAAGATAGCATTCTTAAACACCCACCTTGAAAATAATTACACTCTGCAGAAACTGCCTTTGAAAAGCATTTATACTTCCCTGTATGTCAAGAGATTATAAGTGCAAACCTTTGGGCAGGGAGATTCTGAATCACAGAATGGCTGAGGTTGGAAAGGACCTCCGGAGATCATCTAGTCCAACCCCCTTGCTCAAGCAGGGTCCTCTAGAGCATATTTCCCAGGATCGCGTCCAGGTGGGTTTTGAATATCTCCAGGGAAGGAGACTCCACTACCTCTCTGGGCAATCTGTCCCAGTGCTCTGTCACCCTCACAGGAAAGAGGCTTTACCTCATGTTCAGATGGCACGTGCGTTTGTGCCCGCTGCCTCTTGTCCTGTCGCTGGGCACCCCTGAAAAGAGTTTGGCCCCATCCTCTTCACATCGTCCCTTCAGATACTTAAACACATTGATAACATTCCCCCCGCAGTTTTCTCCTCTCCAGGCTGAACAGGCCCAGCTCTCTCAGCCTTTCCTCATAGGAAAGGTGCTCCAGTCCCTTCATCATCTTTGTAGCCCTCCACTGGAGCTCGCTCCAGGAGCTCCATGTCTTTCTTGTATGGGGGAGCCCAGACCTGGACACAGTACTCCAGGTGGGGCCTCACCAAGGCTGAGTAGAGGGGGAGGATCACCTCCCTCGACCTGCTGGCAACACTCTTCCCAATGCAGCCCAGGATACCATAGCCTTCTTGGCCACAAGGGCACATTGCTGACTCATGGTTAACTTGTCCACCAGGACGCCCAGCTCTGCAGAGCTGCTTTCCAGCAGGTCATAATACTGGCAAAGCTAACAAAATCCCATTCACGTGACTGTGAAGAAACAAACGCACCACACCACTGTACAACAAGACTCTAAGAAATACCTTACAATTCTCTATCTTGTATTAGAAAAATCTTAAAAGCATACAGTTTAGCAGCGAGAAATGGGGTTTCCAACCAGTTCCACAATGTATTTTCTCGAATAAAACATTAATGCAAGAAAAATAGGAACAACCTCCAGCACTGTTAATCTTATGTTTCTGAACCTCTATCATGTTTTCAAATGTTCATCAACTGGCAACATCCTGACTGTCTGCATATTTGGTTTTCTTGGCAACTAAAACCTTGAAGAAGTCATCAGCAATGCAACATAACAGGCTCCAGCACTGTTACTGGAATGTATGTCTAATTAATCATAGATATGCTATTAAATAAAGATCAGATAGCGCTTTTTCTAGTTCACCAGCTTATTGACACCCACAGAAATAATAAAACCGGTGATAAAACTCCCTGTGTCGATAAATGCAAAGAAATATTCACAAAAACAAAATAAGCCTAAGTCAAATATCACTAACCAGGAGAAAAAACACAGTTATGCAGGCATTTCTCAAAAAACAGCAGTTCACTGCTCAGCATCATCAAAAAGGCAAAAAGATGAGGATAAATCGTTAGAAAAGACACACAGAACAAAGCAGAAGACATTACCACAGCAGTTAAAAATTACCCAGGATTTAGACTAACACAGTCCGTCCCCAGATGCTTCAGCTCAAAAAGGATATTATACTTAAAATGACTATCAGCAAGGAGAACAGTTGGGGTTAGCATAGCTTCCGTACATAGATAAATTTAAAGTACTGCAACTCTTCAGCTGAGCGGGGGCAGTAGAGAAGAAGATACAGTAGAGGTACTTGAAAGGTCTATAAAGTCATGAATGGCATGAAGGGAACTAGGGAATGATCACCAACTATTTTTGCAACAAAAGAACGGGGGCATTCAGTGAAATTATATTTAAATTCAGCATTCTCTGCCACAGGACGTTGTAAAGATCAAATCCGTAAATGGACCACAAACGGGGAAATTACAAATTCACGCGGGATAAGTATAACATGGTTTATTAAACACAGGATAAGTATAACATGGCTTATTAAACACACCTCAAAGAGCAACTAGGGACCATTTGCTCAGTGTCTCTTATTAAGAGACAACGGACTCCAAATGAAGTTTTCAAACCTGTGGGCAGATCTAACAGGGGAGATGGTGCTACACTCCAAGTTTGGTGAAGCTATGGCATATCTGGGTGCAGATTAATATGATTCAACAGATAACTGGGAACATTAACTGAAGGAGCAATACAGTCTAAGTTTTAAACCCTAGCTGTAACCTATTGAGAACATTCTGAGTAGTTATCACCATGTACCTGTGATCTTGTCTCTTTCTTATACCTCAACAGTTAGCAAACAAATGGGTGGGAAAAGAAAAGCATGGCTTGTGTTGCTACCATAGAGGAGATCTGTCCCTCTCTGTCCTTCTGCAAACTGGAAGGATAACAAAACCCTTCCAACACCTTTTATCGTGATTTCCTTGCCTAAGGTCAACAAATTGATCATACTGATGGTAGCTATATAAGGCAACGTGAGGAAGAGCCAGAATGGAGCCATGGTTAGCTCAAGACATGCCATAATAAAAAGACTGAGCAAGGGGAAGCAAAGCAGTTCAAGGGCAAGGAGAAAGAATTGCCCATACAAGCAGACAGAAGTACCAGTTGTACAATCCACATGCCAAGGTCACAGTAGAGGGCCAAGAAAATACATAACATTCAGTAACAGAGCTACAAAGTTGTCAAATTTACAAGACATCCAAGGGTGGCAAGACAAACTCTGTTGACTAGGAAGCAAGAGAGGCACCAGGAAAATTAGGCAGGAAGGCAAACAAGCTTCACAGAAAGAAGAATACAGGGAAATATTTAAATACCCACCACTAAGCAAGAAATAGAGGTCTTTATCCGCATGAGGACAGGGAGAAGGGAAAAGAAGGGAGGCAGTCGTAGACGTGGAGAAAACAGTGAGGTGTCAGTCCTGCGCACAAGCACTCGTCTTCTATTTGAGAAGATAGCAATTTATCAGTTTGGCAACCATAGCCTAGGATGACTATAATAAAAGTCTGGAGGCCAAGCACAACAGGCTTTCCACTCCCCACTCTTCTTGAGAAGCAAAGGTAGGATTTGTATGCACTCAAAGAGGCAAATCTCACCAGCCAACTATGGCCTTTTCCATAAGGCAGAACATCTTCCAGGGCTCAAGTAATAGCATTAAAATAAGATTTAGCTTCTTCCCTGTAACACACAGGAAATTAGAGCAGACACAAGAAGTCTTCCTTCACTAACCCTCTAGTATAGAGCAGAAAAGCTGCTACAATTGATTTAATATTATGGGAAGTTACAATTGCTTCATTTAGGCAGTAAAATTAAGAAAGCTGATGTTGACAATGCTGCAGAATAGAAACTCCTGCCTCTTGCACTTACAAGGCAGGGCTCACCCAGGCCCTCCTCACTGCTAATTCAAGCTCCCAGCAAAAAAGAGGCAAAGGGGGAACTAGCAGATCAGCACAGAGCTCAAGAAGAGGTGGGCATATGAGGACATACGGAGATAGATCTCTAGTCCTGCTTATCAGTGCTTACGATGTTAGGCTGAACAGTGATTCAAGTATTTAACAGACTTCATGTCTTTATTATAGGAGTGAGGTTTCAAAACAAGACTGGTATTAGCTTTCACGAGCTGGGCAAGAATAGGATCAACTGTTCCATTTAGCCTCAGGATAATAAAAACAGCACAAGAGTCCAAGAACAGATACTCTGAAGCTTTAATCACGTCCTTCTTCACAGAAATTCTTCTGGCTCTCTTCCTGCCTATAACCACTTTCAAGAGGTTACAGGTTTTAGGTACTGTTCTTGCAGGTAGCACATATGATCCTTAATGAATGGCTATCCATATTTCCACAAGTCACTGGATGCAGGAGCATCTAAAGGCGGCATTTAGGCCTGCAGTTCCCAACATTATCATATATGCACCTGTCTGCTGAGCAGCAAGTGCTCTGTCTCCACTGTATTCCACTGAGAAGGCAGTCTCTCTACCTGCTCCGGATTTGATGCAGTGTACTTTAATCTATAAAAGTAGTAATAAGGAGATTTGCAGCATTAGACTGTCTACTTTGTAACTAGAATGCTTTGTAATACCCTGATTTGAGCATGACCCTATTTAGGAATAGTTATTATCCATCCATATGAACTGCCCCACTCAAGCGGAGGCAGCAAGCAGTAGGCTAAGTCACTGACAGCAGGTGCACAGAGGGAGTCCTTCAGCCTTTAGACACCTGCATGCATTGATCACAAATTACAGGCAGCTTAGTTGAGTTCACAGTACCAAGTGGAGGGAACTACCAGACAGCTTTAGGTATCTAGAAATTCTGGTTACAGCTTCCAGAACTGCTGCAACAAACCAAATCAAGAAATTAGGGCCTCCATTTTCTTCTGCCTTCTGAAAAGTGGGGTATAAATGAAAGCTCATGTCTCTGCTGCCTTCCTAGCTTCTACTAGAGAGGGGGAAAAACAGCTCTTCACCAACCACTCACCCAAACCTAGAAACAAGTGCAGCTGTGCTATATTTCTCTTAAGTGAAAAGCTCATCAGTTCTTCAGCTGTGCACTCTGACTTCACACAAGAGTTCCAAGATTCAACTTAGTCATTCACTCTAACAGTTTAGATGTAACCTCATTACACAAGACCTCTGCAGTTACTCATTTCTGAGCTGGAATTAGCAGAAGTTCAGGTTGGCATTGGAGTCAGTTTTAAAGCTAACTTGGGCTTATACGTCCTCAGGTTAGAGGTCCCCCAGTAACACTTGGCACTGCTATCAGGGCTCTGTAGCCAAACAAGCTCAGCATAGGTATGTTTGTGACAGACCCAAATGTTCTAGTCAGGATAGCTGTAGACTGAGCATTTCTATACAGTGCACAGAGTCCTTGCAGAGGACAGGTATAATATCAGTTTCTTCCAGGAACACTGCTTATTCAAGCTTGCCCTTAAGTTCTAGCAGGAGTAGCTCACCTCAATGCCAATTCTAAACTCTTCCCTGACAAATCCACTTACCCACAGAATCCAAGAGATACAGGGTTTGGCACACCACATTTGTTACAGGATTTTGTAGCAGTAGCTGCTGTGGATGCATTTGATCAGCAGCTACAATGGCACCTGATGTACATAAATCCGTGTCCTCTGTTTTGCATTAAACCTAATATTTGTGATCAAGTGACTAAAGGATATGGCATTCACTCAGAGCTGAGATTATACACTGATCATCCAGGACTTGAGCTACAATTCATGTACACTAACAGTGCAGTAGCAGCAGATCCCCATGAAACGAGAAGTAAGTCAGCCTTAACTAGAAGTTGCCCTTTACAAGTAGCTTCCTAGATGGGCTCTGACCATAAAGCTGGAAAACTGAACTCCTCACTAAGCAGATCATAAACGGGCAGACCACAGGCTGAGGATCTGGCTCCTCAGTTGCTCAGGTATTATCCTGGGCTATATGCTGACAGCTGCAGAAGGGTGGAGGCATTCTTCACTCAGGCCATATCTGAGCCAGGTCACAGCAGAAGGTATACAAGTTAATTGAGTGCATTAGGAACATCTTAAGATTCTTTAAACTCTTTAAACTTGTGGAATGAAACCATCAGTGAATGACAGCACAAGCCTTGAAGTCATAGCATTTACCCAGCCTGATGCAATACACAACTCTATCCCCTTTCCTGTACCAACACAGGCTTCCAGATGCAAGGGGCAACCCAACCCAAGTGAAGAATGAACAATTAATAAGCTCAAAGTAAACACCCTGGGGCTCCAAACATAGGGCAACTTTGATGCAGCTCTTTCAGCTCAGAAGCTTAGTCCTCAAATAGGACTAACAAAATTCATTTGTGGAACAGTTTGCAGCATACAGTCTAGGACTTGAGCTGACTACTCCTTAGTACTAGAATACAGATGTTCAAAAATTAATAACCAAAGTATCAAGGTACACAGGGAGGACAATAAGTGATTTTTGTCTCATTTCAAGTTAAATGAAGTTTTCCAGTAGCTTGCATAGTTCTGTTAGCCCCTTATGGCAGTTCTTAGAAACTCAGCGTACAATTAAGACCATAGGGCCAAATACTATGATGGAAAAAGATACTGCAAGCTTTCCTTCAGTGACACTTAATCAGCTACTTGCCTACCTTTGGTCATGAGCAGGCTGGTTTACAAGTCTGCTCCGGATAGAGGAACAGCAGCAGACAGTCAAAGACAATACTGGCAAGCAGCCAGATTTGAGGTTTTATCACATTGCTAAAACTCCAAAGGATGGCAAGTGCACTAATGAAAACAGTTGACTTAAAATAGAAACCATGAATAAGTCAGGATCCTGGTGTACCAAAGAGTGCTTTGACAGGGAGGGATCTTGCCTTTTGGTCCCTCTTCCTACTATGTCCAAGATCTTTCAGACAGTTAGTTACTCCTGAGTTTGAGGGGGGCTTTGAAACCTGACTGGCTAATGGATATGCTGTTCTCAGCTGCTAGTAAGTAGAGATAAATGGAATCAACATGAGATAACATCACTGCTTCAAAGTCATTGGAGAGGCATGAAACATTCAACAACCAAGTCAAAGCTCTTCAGTGTCAGGTTAGTGTGTACTTCAGTAGTGGCAGAAGTTTAACTAGAAAGAGTAAGACACCTTAATTAGAAACATTCCATCAAGTTAACAGGCTTAGTTCCTTGGGCATATCACAGCATTAATCTGTAGCAAGTGGCATGCATCCCTGCTTTTGTATGCAACAGTCTGATTTGTGATTAAGTCTCCAAAGAGAATGGAACTATTGACAACATGATTTTAAAATTTAGCATCCATTTGACACTAAATTAACATTTTAGAGAAAAATACATCTTCAGTATGCAGGCACTTCACTTATCTAGTATTTACCTGGAGTTCATTACGCTATTTTATCTCACTGAAAATTCTCAATGAGATCAATAGAGGCTGAAATTTAGAGGTAAGCTTCTGAAAGAAGCACTGAAATAATAGTTCAAGATTGAACTTGAGAGCATTTTACAAGCTCCTGGTACAGCTGCACTGTGTACTCACCTCAAACACTTGGAGATGGTGCAACTGTAAACCAAAGCAAAAGTGCCAAGAAAGGCAAAAGTCCCTACACACTAGTCAAATGTTGAGCACCATCCAAATTTATAAAGGGAAAATTCCATATGGCTTTAGCAAAGGTACAAATACCAGATATAATTTCTATAAGTACTACCAGGGCAGTTCGGTCACTTAAACTGTCTGAAGGATGCTGCCCTTCAGATTGTTTTATCCATTCACCCTTGTCTCCTTCAGCATGGGGAAGGAAACACTCCTTAATTCTAACCTTCCTTCACCTCTAGACCCTAGCTCCATTTACCCTTCTTCCTTTATTCTTTCCTGCCATATCTCTCCTCTCAGTGTGATACATTCTGGCTGTTCCTTCCCCAAAGTCTCCTACAGTTGCCTGCACCAGCAGTGATTTCTGTTTGCCTAAGGGCTCCAGCCTACTGGCATTTGATTGTGCAGCTGCTCACCCATTAGAAATGACCTGAAGTAGTGAACCCTAGAGGAAAGCCATTCTTCTGAAGGAAGTTAAACTGCTAGGAAACGGGGGGCTGGCCAGGCTGATTGGCACAATAGGCTTGCTATCTACTATACTGCATGTCAGACACCACAGAATAATCAGTAGGACTCCAGAGTAGATAAAGGAACTGTATACTCTGCATCATGCTTGTTCTTATGACTATATACCATATACTTACTGTTCAGTTAAAACTTTATCCATGAAGGGAACAAGGACATGCAGCCCCTCTCACAGGCACTGTCCACAGAACTCATCTAGCCACTGGGTCACCCAAATTCCCTACTGCAGCTGCTCTGCTACAGCATTAGACTTTTAGCCTACAGGTAATAGATTTGATGCACTTCCTCTGTGTATACATGGCCTGTTATTAACAGAAAAAGACACCGTCAAGCTGCTCAGTATAGCCATAGACATGCAAATAGGATGGCAGCTGTTACAAGTCTCAGAAATACACATAAATACAGCCATGTTTGCTCTGCTCTTGTACCTCACTTCCAGCACAGCCAAACACCAATGATATGCCACAACTCTGTGTGGCAGTTACACTGAATCTGGCATTCCACCAGTCATCCTGGCCAAGTACTCAGCTGCACTTTTAACCCTCTAATACAGTGAGGGTTGGCATCAACTCGAACTACTGCAGCTTCTAGGTATAACCTATAAGCCAGCAATGTAGCAGTATCTTTCTGTGCAGGTCATTTCAGGATACCTACAGCCTGTGAGAGCCTACTTGGCTGGTGATTTTTGAAGTACCTAACATTCACACTAGGTTATGAAAGCATGAATCTTCTGGAAGAAGAGACATATCCAACCACTCTGGCTACAATTAGAAACTTATAGATAAAAGCTGTTGAGTAGGCCTGCCCTGAGCATAGAGTGCCAAGCCACTAGTAGCCAGGGTATCTCGACACTCCTGTTGCTCAACAACTCTATAGCAGTTGCTCAGACACTTCAGAAGCTCCACAGCTTAGACAGGTTGATCTGACTATCTGATAGAAAGACAAAGCTATCAGTGCTTAAAGGATTTACATCAACGCCAGCAACTTCTGACCACATTCTCTGCAGTCCTTGGCAAAAGCCTCGAGACAAACCTGAAAAAGAAGATTGAAATGAAGACAGGAAAATTAATAGGGTTTCATGTAGCTAACATCAGCAATACATTTTTCCCTGCATGTTTTCAGTGACCTTTATGGTCAACATCACCCAATGTCTTCAAATACAGCAATTGGTATCTGCAGTAAACCTGAAGTGTGTTCCAGCAACAAAAACCCAATGCTGAACACTACACTCTAGCTAGAGCTTACAACTGCTTGGAGCACATTATTTGTGAATTTGTACCCTAGCACTGTTAATTCAGAATCTAGCAGTGAAGAGTGAAGTTCAAAAGCACTGCATAACATGAAGATAGGCTTCCTCTGCATCTTCAGTTGCTCTTAGTTTAATGAGGAGCACCACACTCATTTATCTGTGTTGCAGCAAATGAACGTTTACAGAGGTCTATATTTGAAGAGAGCCTATCCCAAAACCACTTTCAGAACAAATTATTTCCAGTCTTAATCCATCCTTTTATAGCAGATTTCATGGACACAATGAGGTCTGCTCTGTTCCTCAGGGCACACCACTTCCACTAGAGGAAGTTATATCTGAAATAATTGCATTTAAGAGCATCCTAGTATTCTGAGAACAAGGAATCCTAAAGGCACAAGTAGATACCAGTATTTCAAAATATCCCTTAGGTTTTCTTCACCAGTAACGTAACAGCTACTCTCACCTGAAGGCTTCTGTGTATAGTGCTAAGCAGCAAGTACACCTATAAGTTATCTTCATTTGGAACATTAGTGCCTCTACAGACAATAAGCCCAATTAGTATGGTATTATGCATTGGGCATGTATGTAGTTAATACTAAGGTAGCTTACAAAACAGTGCATCTCAAAGATCAGAAATAATTTTTAAGAGCACACTACAGATATTCATGAGGTAAATGCATTCATTCACAAGGTGAGTAAAACTGTTCCATGAATTTCAGTCCCAAAGTGCCTAACTATTTCAGAGATTCAAATTTCTATAGCAACATTCTCATTAAGCACCAGGAAATATTGGATCAGACCTACTTCTATTGCACCATGATTTGAATTGTAATTTTAAGAACCCTGTTTGAAAGTCTGTTTTTCAAAGCAGCATTCTTTCAGGCCATGACTGAACAGCATTTGAGCTCCTAAGGAAAAAATAACAAGTTCCTTCTTCCATTATGATCATGAATAACCAATTTCAGCCACCTTTGGAAAGGAACCCTGGACAACAGTATGGAGGTTTCAGCAGAGAGTTGGGGTAAGCATAACCTTTATGCAAGATAAAGCAATGAGTAGAAATAGCTCTGGAATCTTTGCATGAGTACAATAGGTCTTTCATCTGTAAAGATCCAGCTTAGGCCATCAGCTAGTCTCCTCCACCTCAGTTGGAGAAGCATGTATAAAAATGCAGTAATACCCACAGTTCCCCTGTGTTATTATTGCCTGCAAGTCATGTTATTGATTGGTCAGAGGCACCTGGAGCCCTGCTAGAAATGGCCACCCACGCTGGACATTAACCAGTGTTCCTTGATTAACAGGGGCAGCACGCTCCTTTATCTTCTTCACTGGGAACTCTGTAGGTCTACCTCCTTCTGTAGGAGATGGAAGGAACATATTGGCAAGAAGTCTGCCACATGTGGTATATTTTTACTGCAAAACAGTCCCAAACTCTCATGCAACCAAAATCTGAAATCAGTGGTGAGATTGCAGCTTTACCTTCCTACACGCCTTACAGAATGTGCTTACAAGTGTCACTTCCTTGTCAAGCGAGTTCAAATCTTAAGCTATGTTTTAGTCCCAAAAGCTCTTTTGGTGGCACCGTGGACTCAGTGCCAGGATCGAGTACTACCATAATTTGACCTCTCAGCATCTGAGCTGCTGTGGTCCTATCTTCCCCATCAGCCCTCCATTGTGTGCTGTCACCAGCTTATATCAGAAACAGGTGCCCAACAAACCAGCTCAGGAATCTGCCCAGTCCCAGGTTTAATAGAAGTTCAAATACAAAGGATATAGCCACTTCCTCCTCTGAAAGGTTGGTTTCTCTTAACAGCCAAGCTAAAGCTCCCACTCTTTTGTTACAGGCAAAAAGGCCGACCCAACGGGCAAAGGTCAGCCTTACGGAAAAATGAAGTTTTTAAACTTACCTTTGTTACCAGAAGAATAAAGCATACTAAGTGATAAGGCCAAGAACGCTATTGCAACTAGAGTTTATTTCAACTAGAAAGGAAGATGTTTGGTATACAAAACAAGTGTGAACATGTAATTTATGTAAGGTGTTATAAAGACAGCTCCTTTTATTTAACCTCAGTATTCCACAAGTCAGAAAGATTTAAATGTCAGCAAGATTAAATCTTGCTGACATACAGCAAATTCAGTACTGTTCTTGCGTTATAGATTGTATGCTTCCAAGCTATAAAGCTAGTGAGAAAGAGGGTACAAGACTTTTAGACCCAAAAAGTTAACTCAAACTTAGCATATTGAGCTAGATTGCCAGCAAGTAAAATGCCACAGTACTCAATCAGAACCAGCCAATTCCCTTAATCAATCAAGATACATTCCTCCTTCTAATCAAAGTAATCAAGGCAGTTAAAGTTCTAGGTAAGGGTGGGGAAAACCATATTCTTGCACCAGTAATTACAACTCCTACAGAGCCCCTATTTCTCAGGAAGCTCAGTTACCTGGACCTACTACCAAGCAATCACAGGCATCAAATCTATTAACAAATGTGGACAGGAAAGTAGGACCAAAGGAATTCACAGTAAGCTGACTTGAAGCTGCCTCCAAATTTGAGATTTTTATGCCACGCTAGAGATATGCGGGGCTCAGCTTAATTCCAGCCTTCAGAAAAAAATGTTGGTTTAACTTCATTCACTTAAAAGACTGAGGTAAAAAGGTGCTACGAGGACCTTAGCCAAGTTTCATGATTTTGTCCTCAGAAATTACATCAGGAATCAACACGATCAGAGGATGCAGACCAGTAATAAGAGACCTCATGCTATGATTACCATGCAACTCCACTCCCACTGCTTGAAAAAAAACAAAGCAACCCACCAATGGCATCACTGTTGTCACCAGCAATTTGACAGTGCCATTTTTCCACTGGATGATGCACACTGCACAGTAAGCCAATTATATTAACATAATAAGCACTGTAAAGAAGCTGCACCGTGACTCCAGAGGGCTCCCAGTTCAGCACCAGCACTTGCTTTAACGCAGTCAGATGCTCTGCCTTCCCCTGAGCACCATCAGCAATAGTCTGCTGAGTCATAGAGCCCTGTAGGGACACTGTACTTGCAGGCCTTGCAACTCCTAAACTGCATTCAGCCTGCGGCAGAGCAGACCACTTCAACAGTCTCCAGAGAGCAATGCAGCATTGTCAGCCCACATTAAAACCACCTGGCAAACACCAGCTTCCTTTAGGTTTATCTTGTTTCCCTGGGGCTTTAATTTGAAGTATATAATATCTCAGTGGGCAGTATAAGGTAGCAAAACTCAAGCTGTAAAAAAAATATTCACAATTCCTCTGTGCAAATAAGGAGAGTTTCCCCACTGCCAACACTCATGCCATAAAACCATCACAGGTAATCCGTACAGAATACTTAGCACATTTGCTAGCACCTTGTCATACCACAGAAATTCAGACATAGGCAGCATTGGCTTTATTAGTTTGGCTTCAAGGTGTTCAACTTTGACTTCTCAAAAAAGAATAGTTATCTTAAAAGCAGGACAGGTAAGAAAATATTTCAGTGTAAATGGTCACAACAGCTACTCCTCTTAAACATTTTGAACTGGCATAGGTTAAAGGTTACTAGTTCCAGATCACACTTTTCACCAGTGTGGTGTCTCCACTTACTTATCTGAGCATCTGTTTGCCTTATAACACTTAAGTTCTAGTACATGCACTCTTTTCAGAGAAAAAAGCTTTAAAAGTTACAAGCTCAGAGCAATGCCATACCAGCTCTCAGAGAGTGCTTATTTCAAGACTCAGCTCTCAAGTTTAAACTGCAAGTGATCATGAGTGCACCACACCATACTAAGCATACAGATGCGCAAGTATTCAAATTACTTTCTTCCAAGACTGGTAAATCAGAACCTTGCTACCAGAGCAAGCTAGACTTCTAATTCAGAAATATAACCCTGTAGAAAAACAAAGCATGACTAAGAACCTTTTTAATCATGCACAAATCAGTGTTGGCAGCTGAGAGTTGAGCTCTTCACTGGTTTTACTTGGTTGTGATCATTTGAGTATAAAGCTTACATTTTTCTTGGATTTTCATCAAGATTCAAACATTAGAAAAAGCCTGTTCTGTTTTTACTAAAAACCCCTTGCATCTAGAAGTGAAAAATGCTTAGTAAGTACCCAGTCTTGTTACTAAGATAACTACAGTACCCATTGGGGGGACCACTTAAGCACAAGAGAAAATACTTGTCATTGACCTTCAAGGTAACAAATCTTTATTGAGCTGGCACAGCAAGAAGGCAGCTGCTGCATGTAATTTAATAAGCAGAGACAGTGAAAAAACAAAAAAAGTAAGCTAACCTTATGTTTAGCATGCTGAAATTTTGACCCTTCCTGTTCTTCATGCTGCACCGAGTTAGCTCTCTCCCTCACACTTCTATACCCAGGACTGGGTATAATGTACTCTTTTCCTATGTCGATGTCTTTCATCTTCTGCAAACGCCAGGGTTTACATGTGTATTTTCACTTTGAAGATCTGAAAAAAAACATCATTTCATTATATGTGGGTCCAACACCAGTTACTTTAGTCAACTATTTTAAAAGTTTATTTTTAAATTAAAATAAGAAAGTAGTCATACAGTACTGTTGTACTAACTTCTTCACCAGCACCACTCTGGGATCCCACCAAAGACTTCAGCTTCTCCTAAACTAGTTTAGGCATACCCTGAGGTAACAAGTGAGTACCATGATCTTCAAAGCATCAGAAAATACTGTCTTACTCCCCCTCTTAGAACTCTAAGATATGATTATGCAACATGATAGATAGAACTAATAACTAAACTTAGTTAAAACTTGGAGAAATTTCTGACTTGGAAAAATCAAATCCCTGAAAATCTTCCATTAATATCCAAAATTGTACATATGTAACAACATTCTAGTTGAAAGATTTGCAGAATATAGCTCTCTGCAAATACCACAACATGATGAAATGAGCCATTCTACATATGCTCTGGAGAGGAAAAAAGTCCTCCTCTATAAGCTTACTCGTTTACTCCACAGGCTTGAACTAGCCTCAAGTATGTACATGCACAGGAGGGAGCCACATCTTCAGTACTGCAGCTTCTCCTCAACTATCAAATCCCCCTGTAAGGTCAGAGGGAGAATCAAAGTCCCCCCCAAAAAAGTTCCCTCACCCTGCGATACTATGCTTTATAGCTCTGCTTCATTGCGTTCTACCACTCGCCTTAAACTAACACCATGGAAGAAGTCCGATTCCTATTAGTCAGAATCGGCATCCGCAGGTTGGGATTGGTGCATCGAGCTGCCACCTTTCCACCGCCTGCAGAAACAGCCACCTTCCCCCATCTTCTCACACGAGCCTCCTCCAACGCAGCCATCCAGCCGCTCTCTAGCGGGCAGCGGCAGCTCGCCGGCCGCCCCCACGGGAACGGGCCCAGCACAAGCCCCCGCACGGCTCGGCGCCTGCTCCCCCACCCCCATGGCCGCGGGGGTCAGCGCCGGGCGAGGATGCTGCAGAGCAGCGGCTTCCGGGGCTGCTGCACCCTGCTGGCTCCCCATCCCTCCTGCAACAACAGGGAGGCGAGCCAGCCTCCCTCGGCCTGCCGCCCCCCCCGCCTCTCCCCTACACGGTCCCCGCCGCACCGACATAAACAAGGGAAGAGCTCCCCCCACTTCACCCGGGCTGGGACGGGCAGCGAGGGCCACCGGCCCGGCGGCGGGAGGGGGCACAGCTCAGCCGGGCTCACGGCGGCGGCAGGGGGGCGCCGCTCAACCGCCCTCCGCACAGGAGCGGGGGGAGGAGGCGGCGGCGGCTCCTCACAGGAACCCCCCCCGGGGGGGGAGGGGCGCTAAAGCCGCCTCCTCAGCCGCGCCATCGCCCCCTCACCCACACAAAGGGTCTCCGCCCGGCCACCCCCCCCCCCCGCCCGGCAACGGGCTTGGCGGCCCCGCTCACCTCCGCCCGGCGACGGCCCCCGCTGCGGCTTTTCCACTCAGCGGCCGCGAAGCCAAACAACATCCCTTATAGCGGTTCCGGCGTCTCCACAGCGCCTGCGCGCAGTGGAGGGCGGGTGGGTAGGGCGGGGGGCTCCCGCGCGTTGCCTCACGGGAAATGTAGTCCTTCCCGCGGCTCTCGCCGCCCGGAGACGTCGGCGCGAGAACGACATTTCCCCGAAGCTCCCGCGCAGGCCACCTCCTCTCGGGCCCCGCCCGCCGCGCGCCTCGCCCCGCCTTCTTTTCGCCGCTCCTGCCGCAGCGTGGGGGGTCTGGAACGTTCGCCGTGGGCTGGCGCGAGCCGCCGGGGTGGGGCGCGCGCACCGGGGCAGAGGGCAGGGCGGAGCAATGCAGTGCCGTGCAGTGCCGTGCCGTACAATGCAGTGCCGTGCAGTGCCGTGCCGTACAATGCAGTGTAGTGCAGTGAAGTGAACTGCAATGCAATGCAGTGCGGTGCAATGCGGTGCCAGGCAAGGCAAGGCAATGCAGTGCGGTGCGGTGCGGTGCAGAACAGTCCATTGCCAGTCAAGGCAATGCAGTGTAGTGCAATGTCGCGCAAGGTAGTGCAACGCGCTGCAATGCAGCGCGACGCCGTGCGACGCAAGGCGGTGCAATGCATTGTCGGGCCGGGCCGGGCCGGGCGGCGGGGACGGGAGGGGGGACCCAGCAGCGCGCCCAGGCGCGGGAGGCGGCGCCGATCGGCGGCGGCCGGGCGGGGAGAGCAGAGCGGGGGGAGCCGGGGCTGCTGCAGCCTGTGCCTTGCTGCCGCCGCTGAGGGTATTTACAGCTTTGGCGAAGGGGAAGGTGCGGCTGGATCCCGGCGCGGCGCCTGGCTGGACCGCGGGGCGGCACCTCCGCGGCGGCGGGGCCGAGGCTCCGCGCCGTGGGCCGGCTGCGAGCGGGCGAGAGGGAGGGAGGGACTCCGGGGCCGCCCTGCTGCGGTCACCGGGGGGCTCAGACCAGCTCGGGGAGGTGAGCTTGTCCCAGGACTGCCCCAGGCGAGCGGTGCCCACCCGAAGGGACGAGGGTGCAGGCTCTCAATGGCTTCCCCCCGCACCAGCCAGCCAAGCCAGGCCTGCCCGCAGGAGCACCGCAGAGGGGGGAAACTATGGTTGTGTGTCCCTGCTGTGTGGCTGCGTGTCCCCTCTTGTGTCCCTTCTGGCTGCATGTCCCCTCTGTGGCAGGGGCAGAGGGACAACAACAGCCCCCTGGTGCTGCAGGGCCACCCCAAGAGGAGCATGAGGCGGTAGCGCCCAGCCCCGGCCTCGAGGAGCTCAGCAAAGGAGGAGACGGGGCACAGCCGTGCAGGGCTGTACACAGGGCTGTGAATATCCTTAACAAATCCTGAGCTGCGGCTCCTTCCCTACTATGTTCAAATACCCTGTCCTCATTTGACATCTTACTTCCACCAGCCCAATTTGGCTGATGTCTCATTTAAGTAGTTTATATAACAAGTGCCTGTTCACACCGCAGTCATTGCTCTGCTGTCAGTAGCGATCGTGAGAGCCGATTCAACGTGAAAGCGGAAATAAGTTCAGGGAAAGAAGGGAGATGGGGAGTAAAAGTGGACCCAGGATATTCCTTCTAAGTCCACTACTTCCAGCAGCGCAAGTAACATGCGTTGCATCACCAGGCAGGCGGTAATTCAAGGACACCCTTGAGGTACCTGAGAATCCCTTCAGAGCTCTCTGGCGCATGCGGTTACGCGTCCTCCCGAGTTCCTGCTCCATTTCTGGCAAAGCTAAGAATTGGCTCTGTTGATGATGCTCTAGTGTTCTGGGACAGCAGAACTGAAAAACACGAACCAGACAGAGACAAGTAGAGCCCTTCCCACGGCAAGGCAGCCAAGAGTGTATGTGGCTTTTTCTGCTTTCCTGCAGCCTATTCCCCAAAACTCAAAACTGCAATTTCAGACTGATTTGGCTGGGATTGTATCTGGGAGAAAAGCTGAAAGGTGCGTTTTATCTTTCTGCGTGCTATGTCCCAGCAAAGGGTTGATTTTGAGATAGAAGCCAGGAGGCAATTTAGGGTAAGTGTTAGAGCAGTAATCAAACAGACCTTTGTCTGCATCAGGCGCATTGGAGTGCAGAGGTAGATAAATGTGCAGTTACTGAGCAATGTAGTTAAACAGCATAAACAGAAAGGACAAACTGTGAATGATGGAGAGAATGAAACAGTGTTAAAGCTTTAAAATGACTCACTTTTATTGTGTTTTAGGGTGTTACCCTGAACTTATTCTGAGCAAAGGACCATGAGTGCATCTTTGGCCCCTGGGCTGCGGAAGCAACCAGAACTGCTTTTCTTTTTAAACTAATGGCATGTTGAAGCCTCAAAGCTCTGCATCATGTGCCTAGAGGGAAAGAAGAATATGAACTCCCGTTGTGCCAAAATGGTTGAAAAATGTGTTCAGAAAGATAAGCAGAGAGTGTTGTCTTAGCTGGGGCCCTGCCTACACTTGTTCTGTCCTCTGTTTCTCTAGCACTGGAGCAGATTCGAGAATAAAAGGGAGGGTATGAGCACTAGCAGAAAACCACGCTGGTAAATAATGCTGTATACACTCAGACCAGCTCTGCGTGATGGGCTGGTGGAAACATCAGCAGTGTTTTCACACCTGTGCTCATGTGAGTGCACGTACTCCCTTATTACAATGGTAGGACTGCTGATGGAAAATGCTTATGTCGGCACAACCCCCTTTTAACTGTGTCACGAGTCTCCTCCAGCGTGTTGTTCTAGTGGATATAAATGTACTGGTGCTACCAACCAGAGGAGTTACATCTTTAGCTCCAGTGGCAGCAGCTAATGCTTTTAGTGCTGCAAGTCCTAGATTCATCCCTGCGGGATGTCAGCTGTTACATAAACAGGGCTGGTACAGGATTAAAACTTTCACTGATTCAAGATCTGGGATTTGCTGTAATCAGCCGTGAACCACGGCAAGAAAAGTGTAGCCAGACTAAAGAACCAACAGCAGTTTCAACAACAAGGCTTGCAAACCGTGTGGGCTAGGAAGCGACACTTGATAATTAGCATTCCTAGAGGTGTGAAGAATCTGCTTCCCTCTGCGCCCAAACAAACCTGAGCAACGGATGTGAAGCAAAGCTTGAAACGACCCCAGTTGGCCTAACTTGAGCCGTTGGATCTGACAATCGAGCATCACTGCATGGGCCGGGAAAACCCAGGCTCAGTCTGTGGGACTGAAGGTCTTTATTTACCCAACTTTTCTACCACATCTTTCCCCATAAGCTCTGGGCACCTGCTTTACCTATTGGGTCATATGAAGCGTGTGCTGCCCAGAGACTTACTTGCGGCTGCTTAACTGAGCTGAATCTTGGACGGAAACAGAGGTCCTTTCAGGAGATCTTCCAAGCTTGAGGATCATTGCAGCGCTAGTCTGGGTTGGCAGCATCCTAATTAAGACCAGGATCACATCCACTCAATACACTGTTACACACGCAACTGCAAAACAGAGAGTTACTTGTGAGCCAATGTGATCCAAACACCTGGCAAGCCCAGAAGACACTGACTCCACGGGTTCAGTAGGGGCACGTATGGGATTCATGCAGTCACCATCTTACTACTAGCAGAAAAATTGTGATAAGACACTAAGACAAAACAGCTTTTCTCTTTGCCCTCAAGGAAAAGATATCCCCCAAAGAAGAAACAAGATGTAATCGGACTGACATCCATCAAGAGATGTGAAATACCAGGAGATGTCTCAGGCTAACAGGAGTGCAGGGTTGTCACATCAGGCTTGCCACCAGCTCAGCCTCCTCCATCCAACCCTCCATGCTCGGCCAGACTGGCTGGGGAATACAGCACTGCAGCATTTCAGTCAGACTTGAGGAGGCCTCTTCCCCCGACACAACTTCAGATACGCCTGTGGTCAGCGGTTCGTCCTTCTCACCCCACCACAACTTCTTTCCTAGACATGTCACATGCAGAGGACATGTTCTTCCTTCCCTTCCCCGCTGGGATGCTCAGTCCGAACTGCTGAGGCTTGTGTTTTCTGCACGAGTTTCCTGGGTTCAGCCCCTTCATGATGAACATGCTGACAGCTGTTATGCTTGCTGGTACTTCTTTACTCCCTCGCTGATCAGCGCTCTCAGCCACAAAGTGCAGAATTCAGAAATTAATTGGATGTCTCAAGGAAAAAACCCATAACCTCAAATTTAGCCTGCAGCACTGCAAACCTTCTCAAGTCCAGAAATAGGGAGGTCTGGAGAGACTACACTTGTCAGTGGATACACACTGTCCTCTGTGCCAGGCTGAGGACTGTGGGTCTCCATTCGTGCTGTCCCACAAGTCCTCATCCATGAGACTATGCACGTAATATCATAGATGTTTAGTGCCTGCTCTGCTCCATTCAGAGCCACAGCACAGAGGTAATAAGCCTGGTGCCCCCTCCATGCCTGCAAGGCAAGCCGGAGCACTCTTCTTGGAGAAACAGTTCATCCGTCAGTACCCCATCCCCACGCGAGAGCAGGCTCAAACACAGGCATGGTGTCAGCAAGCTACCCCCAGCTGCCAGAGCCACAGCGGCCGACGTCCTGAGGAGCCTGAGCCCCTCGGCTGGCAGGGAATGACAGCAGTGGCAGCCGTCCTGCGTCCTGGAGGCAAACTCCCTCTCCCCCATCCCAGGCGTAGTTGTACAGAAAAGGCCTCTCGGAGAGTGAAAGACCCGGCAACATGAGCTGTTGTTGCCCTTTCCTGGATCTCAGCACTTTCCTTTCTGCTTCACTGATTTCCAGGGCATGCATGGGGCATGGGATCCTCTGGGAAGCTCTAGACCTAAGTGACCCCCCAAGGACACCTTCTTTTGCAGCACGGACGCTCTCCAAGCTCCTGCCCTTTCATTAGGGGTTCCCCAGTGTGTCTGCAGCTCTGCAAGTGACTCATTCAGACATTTGGGTCCACGTGTTTTATGTTGTTTCAATGCCGAACAGTCTGTGCTGCAGACCAGAAACTGGGAGGAGTTGAGACCAGCTCACACAAAGCAGTGAGAAGTGTTATTTCCCTATTCTTCCCGCAGGATAATACTGAAGAGGGATATGATTGTTTTGGACCTAGAGAAAAGAAGAATCTTCCTTTTTCCTCCTGACCTGTTTTAGGCAGGAGTTCATTAATATCTTAATACCCCGTGCGTTTGACTTTCATGCAAATGACTTGTACTCGCTTGATCTTTGTGCAAAATTATTAGCCGTGTGGGTGTTCACACGCTGTGGTCGTGTTTCAGAGGATAAGCCCTGATGTTGTGATCAGAGGATAAGACTGATCCAGGCAGAGCTACTGCTCCAGACTGCACCAGTACCACCCAACATCTTCCCTTTGGTTCACCTTGGAAGGGTAACCTGCCTAGGCAAGCTAAAGGGCTTCTACTACTTGTTCTTAAAAACTTCTACAAATGTGCATGATTTCGCAAGAAATGTCTTTTAATTTTCTTTTCTATATTTTAGGTTTTGAATATTTAGCTGTACTTCTGTGGCATTTGTGCTTGTCAGATTTCTTGTACAAGTGCAGAAGTAAAAGAGGTGCAGGACTGCACTGTGTCACACAGGTTAAATTTGGTTTGTAATTCATTATTTGGGTCATGAGGAAGGAGCACGGAAAGAGTGCTCCATCTTATTTCATATACTACCTTCTCTAGGCTTTGGAAGGGTGAGATACAAATAGCACCCAGCAGCAAATAAATTAAACCTGCTTTTTTCTTACAAGGGACTGAACGTGATGTGAAAAGCCAGAAGCTCTAAAAGCTATTGCAATGTTTAAAATATAATCAAATGCAGGAAACCAGTTCAAGGCAGTTCATCTCCAGACTGAGTGATTGTTCGATCTTTCTTCTAAAAACCTGATAATTCTGAGGACAAGATTAATTCAAGGACAAAACACTGCCCACAGAGCAGAAGCCCTGGTGCAGACCTATGAACAGTAGCAAGTTGTGTGGTTCGTAGGGCTTGTACCACCCCCACAGTTAATGAGTAATTGATAGAAATCTGCGGTATGGGTCGAAGCTGGAGTCTGTATGCTCTCACAAGCACAGCAGGCAACAGCCAGACGTGAGGCTTGGCCACCTTGTGTGGCTGGTTATTTGATGAAGCTAGGGGAGAAGTCTAGCAATACTACAGCAAAAAAAGCTGGAGATGTGTCTGGATGAGCAATAAGGGGCTGGGATGGCTGGGATGGATCCCTGCTATACTATATCACCCTGACTTTGGGAGTTGCATCCTTTCAGCTATCTGTTACCCATAGTCTGGAGGTGTGGAGTAACAGCTTCGGTTAGGGGCCAGTCTGCAGCGCTGAACACATGGGGAGAAACTCCTCTAGCCCCCTCTTCCAAAGCAGTCCAGGATTGTCCACTAGCCAGATGTAAGGAGGGGGCAACAGTCATGTCGGAGTGTGTGTTCAGCTCAAACTGTTTATTCTGGATCTGGTCAGGGCTGGCCAAGCAGCCGCAGCCAGAGCTCCACTGGATGCAGGCTATGGCAGGGAGAACTGGTTTATACCTTACAAAACCTGGAGGTGGTGGCCAGGATATGACGTGGCACAGTCTTCACATCAGCTCCGCAGGGATGCAGTCACAGGCTGCCGCCAGGGCAGGACACGGGCTGTGCACTTGCCTTCTGCCTCTGCAGAAAGAGAGCTGCCAGGTTAAAAAGCTGGAGGTGTCACTGTTTCCAGCCGTGTAAGAAGAGCAGAACCAGACACAGTGAAAAGTCCCCCAAAGGGGTTGTATTAGCAGGTGGTTTTCTTACACACAGTTTCTGACTGTGTGGCTGTGCAGGGCCTGCTTGATGGGCACTGTCAGGGGCACCATCGAAAAAAAGTCATGCATGGGTGTAGCTGTACCAGCCCCCAGGTCACAGGGCAAAACACTGTCTTCTGTGTCTCCCTCTGCACAGAGGAGGAACTCTCCCTGCTGACACCCAGAAATGCTGCACGTCTTCCAAGCACATGGGCTCCTGGTGCACCAGACGCGTATCAGGCATGGACAAACACCTCTCTCTAATCTTCCAGCAGGTGACAAATCTGCCAGTAGCCTTGTCTTCCCTCCCATTCTTCAAACTGTCCCCGTTTCCATCAACTCTTGTGAACTGACTGTGTTAGCATCCATTCAAGGTCTCTGTGATGCTACACAGCCCCAACATCCAACACCTTCCTTCTGCTGCTCAATGGTCTCCCAGGACATGGCTCATGGGTTCCACTAGCTCTATCATAACCTGCTTTCTTCCTCTCCCACAGCTATGGAGATGGGGGGAGAGATGCTTGTCCACAATAGCTCACCTGGTCATTACACGCCTCACATCTGAGTCAGCCGCACAACTGGGAAGACGGGATGTTTCCTTGGCGCTGGACCCATAGGAAAGGCAATGCTGTGGGGATTCTGACGGACACTGGAGTCAAGGGCCCTATTTCCCTAACTGTTCCCAAGTCCTTTGACTTTTCCATAGTGCATCCCCTGCCCTCCAGCCTAACACATGCTGCCAGGGAACCACCAGCCTGTGCTCCTCCCTGTGCCACTGGGAGACCCTCTGCCAACACACCAGCACCAGCAGCTGGGAAGCTACACGGGAAAAATGAGCTGGGCTGAGTGTGTGCACAGCAGGTAGCCTGCAGGGAGAGGTGCTTTCTGTCCCAGAGGAAACACCATAAGCAGCACAAAAGAAAAGGACTTAACAAAGGAGAAAAATAATTAAAAAGGCTAGAAGCCCCCAGTGGTGCCTGGACTCCCACATGAAAGAGAAGAGGCCAGCTGGGATGCCAATTTTGGAGCTCCCCAATGTGATCAGCCAATTTTAGAAGCAAAACACGCCCCAGGGAGGACAGCCAAGGTCAGAGAGTATCGGGCCTGTGGGACTGTCACTGTTCAGCGCAAGATGGGAAAAAGGGAAGCTGTGCGTTAGGCACAGCCCTGTCCTTGCTGCCGCATTTGGGGCTGGGGCCGCCTGCTCAGAGCTGCAAACCCTCCTTTGCATCCCTGGCAGGAGGGAGGACGGGCAAATCTGAATGGAGATTTCTGCGGGCAGGGCAGGCAACGCCCCCGGCCCAGCCGGTGGAGGGAAAGGGAGGTTGGGGGAAGCCCCCACGCCGCCCCGGAGCAGCACCAGCCCTGGGGAGACCACAGAGACGCACTGTGCCCTGGGGGCCCGCAGGTCCCACGTGCTCACTTGTCGGTGCGAGGGAGCGGTGCCAGCCCTCACTCCCCCACCCTCCCACAGGGACGGGCAAGGGGCCATGTTTTGGAGACTCCTGCTCGGGGATGCAGGCGAAGGCAAGCGGCTTTGGGTGCAGGCTGCCCTGCCTGCCCAGGAGGCTAGGGATGGAAAGTGAAGGCAGCGGTGAGTCACCAGCAGGGCCCTGGGGGACATGTTTTGCTCTGCTGCCAGGGGAGGGGGAGGAGGACAGGTCCCAGTCTGAGTGGCCATGGCACTTGCTTGTACCGCCTCTTGCTGCCCCAGCCACCAGGACCAGGGGCACCACCACCACGGGGCAGCAGCGGGGTTGGCACGGAGCCTAGGCAACAGCCTGGGTTAGCCGAGGCAAACTTTGCAGCGAAAACATACCCCAGGAGGAAACACTGATTGGTCTGAAACCTTGAGGCTGTTTGTTAAGACTTCAGAAATCCCAGAACAGGAAAACATACGTCTGGAGCAGGTTTGCCTTACCAAACAGAGCCACGTCACGTGCCTGTCCCGTGCTCTGCAGATGGGGGGAGTCCCTCGGGCGTTTCTGAGCCACTAATAGGAAAAGCCCCATGTGTAATCATGGCTTAGTCAGGTCAACTGGAAACGAAGCGCTCTGGCTGCTGCGTGCTGCTTTTCATCACGAGGCAGGAAGACGGGAACCTTTGCAGCCGTGGCTGCAGAGATTAGGCTTATGCTTGAGGAGTGGGAAACAGTCCTACAGTTTGCAGCCTTGGTAACAAAAGTCACAGCCCCCACAGCACTTAGAATAACAAACCCAGCTTAATACTGATAACCAAAGAATGGCACGAGCTCCAGCTCCCCCATGCCCTCTCCCTCGGCCTGGGGGCACGGCGCAGGGGAGCTGGGAGATGCAACGACTCGGAGCAGCAGGACCACCTCCTCCCGTGGGTAGTTAGGGTGCACCGCGGGAGCAGGGTGACGTGCTCCGTTCCTGCGCCAGCCATTAACTTGCTCTGCAACCCCAAATGTGTCACATCTCCAGCCTGTAACTCAATTCCTCCTCCTAAAAATCGTGTGAGTGCTGGAAGCCATGGGAGAGAGGCGAAGGAGGGTTGCTATTTAAAAAGCAGGGCAAGGTCTCAAACACTGCTGGGCAAAGGATCCTCCCCATCAATGAACAGTGTCTGGCTTCATCTTAAAGACTGAACTAGTTTGAACCAGCGGAAAATGCCCTGTTCAAATTCTGTTCCTTGTCTGAGTGAGGCGCACGTCGCATCAATCACCATCTGCTCCTGCTTTGAAAATCCAGCAGCCCTTCCTGCGGGTGAGAGAAATGAGCTCCAGCCTTGCACAGCCTTTGTGGATCCTAGCCCTGCCTCCTCTTTCTTTAAAAAAGCCAGCATCTTCTCTGTACAGCGCACTTACAGTGGTTACAGTCCGATGTGAACAAAGTCAGACTTTGAATGTTGTTTTATTACTTCTATATTACCCTAGCATGTTTGTAGTGCTTTGCAGAGAGGGAGAGATGATTTAAAGCATACACTTGTGCAGGTGTGTGGCAGATCACATGGTAATGTCCTATGATTGCAGGCAGAGACACAATTTAGATCAAGTTTCTAGCTGAACACCTGCATCACCTATAGGTAAGGGTGTGTCTGGATCTCTAGATCATGCCTCTGTACAGAGATATTTCTTCTGCCATCCAGTGGAGGGATTTTTTTGAGCTCTGCTTGTGCACTTAAGAATTACATGCTCTGGACTCTCTTCTTTTGTCAGTGTTGATTTAGTGCCAGCATGGTGTCTTTGGGCTTAACACTGCCCTGTTTTGCACTTCACATTACCCCTGCAAAGTCCACCCACTCCAAACCAGGCCTCCCCACATGCTCCCACCAAGAGGATGCTGGCATGTCTGCACTGCGCAGGCATCAGAGCTGTCACATTATCTCTAAGGGCCGAGGAACAAAGCTGATAATTATGACCCTGCTGAGACTGTTTGTTCCCATATATAGTACCGGTGCTGCAGCCATCCTGGAGTCCCTGTTTGGGAGTAACACCCTTGTGATGAGTGTTATTACAGCCCCAGAGACATCCCAGTCTGGTTCCAACAGTGTGCTGAACCTGGCTGAGCCGGAGGCTGCCCAAGTGCAGAGGAAGGGGGGCATAATCCTGCCCGGTGGAGCTAATCATCTCAATTCAAATGAGGTAAAAAGTGGAACGTATCAAGCAAGAGACAGGTTTGATAACTAGAAGGTGCCAAGAATCAAACCATGCGATCAGTGGTGTGACCAATGCTTTGCAGCATGATTGACCAGGAAAGGATGAAAAGAAGTAGGAATAACAGTCATACTTAAGGTGTCAAAGCCAGCACTTGAAGGAGAGCACTGCAGTCCTGGAAGCTGCTCCTGGAGACAGGGTATCTCAAGTACCTAATATTCCCACTGATTTGACTGCAAGGTGGTGGGAGCACTGCGTTGAATTCCTCAGCATGTCTCAGGTATGGACTCTCATATCAGGACTTTGCACATTGTGTCACAGAGTTATTAATTGCATTGACTTGGAAGAAACAGAAAAGGAACCTCTAGTCCGACGGACTTAATTTCTTTCCTGTTTCCAATATATTACCCTTTCCTTGGTACCACTACAACTTGAGCCAGCACTTCTACGCTGGGAAAATGTCATTAATCAGCCACTTCCTTATACTTTTCTGCAACCATGTGAATGTGACTGTTTGAAATAGAACCCTTAAAAATTAGAAAAAGTATTGGAGGGAGTCCATGAGAAACTATAAGTTCAATAACCAGATCTGTAGTATATAACATCTGTGGAGATAAGATGATTTCTCGCTGGCTTTGATGTGATGGAAAGGGGCTGTTCAGTTCTCTGAGAAAGTTCCTCTTCTCAGGCTTTATTAGTTAGATCTTAAGGAAGTTCCAACAGGAAGCTTCTCTGAAGCAAAGCTCTGGGTGTCTGGGCAACTGAGTTGATCTTCAAAATGGCTCAGCTACCAAAATATCACTGCCCAGTTCCCAGCCTTCCCTGGAAACGTGAAGTCCCTGGGACTGAGATCTCCGGTCAGCGTGCCTTGTCCTTGGAGCGCTGGGTTGGCAGGCCAGGAGAAGGGTTAAAGGAAACGGCTGTCAGGTCGCCCTCTCCTCTGGATGTGGGGCCCTTGCAGGAAAGGCAGTGATCGGAGCACAGATAGCTGTGGCTTGATCAAAGCCCCAGCTCGGCTCCTGACAGATCGGCGGTAGGAAGCAGGGCTGCCTCCTTCCTGAAATGATACATCTGGTGCCGACAGCGGCGGGAGGCAGAGGGAGGGATGACTCTTCCTTGCAGCCTCTCCTCCAGGCAGGGCTGAGACTGCTCTTGGAGGGGATGCTGTATGGACTTCTTTCCTCCCCTGGACAAGGTGAGGGATGAGGAAGAACCCTGCTCTCGCGCAGGGAGGAGGGAAGAGCCCCACCTCTCAGCAAAGGAGCAGGAACAGAGCAACCATTGCTGCTAGCGGTTGCTGCACAGTGACCGCTCTGTGTCAGTGGCATAGGGCCCCTGCCTGGAAGGGACCGCAGGGGTGGGCAGCGAAGGGGCTCTCCAGACAAGCCCCTGGCCAGGCAGTGGCCAGCTGTCCTTCTCCTGGGTACCAGCCCTGGCTGCTTCGATCCAGGAATGCCCTCCTTGTCCGGGTAGCCTTGACCTGGCCCTGCAGGTTCCCTTCCCATGACGCAAGTGACCCCAAAGCCTGTCCCGGTAACCCTCTGCGGCACAGCGTTTCCCTGCCCTTCCCCACAGTCGCATGGTAGCAGGTGCCAAATCCCACAGCTTGCTTGGTGCTTGGTCTTTCCAGAGGAGACGTCTCTTCCCCCGGCTCAGCCCACAGATCCTTTCCTACCAGCCACTGTTTATCACCGAAGTGCAAACCTCCCTGTGTTTTTGTTATATACCTACTTGGGAAGAGCTGTTCCCAGCTGCTCCTGCTACAGGAATCCACAAGGATCAGGGCTAGAAAAGGGTTAGATGAGAAAACAGGAGGCGGCTCTGCTGTCTCCACTGGACTGCGACAAGGGATCTCTCGTCCCCAGGGGCTGGGGAGAGCCAGAGGCTCCCAGCAAGCATGATACTCTTCTAATGCAAACAAGCCTGCTCACGGGCTGCTGCCTCATTTCCCATGGCTTAGTACAGAGCCAGAGGGGGGAGCACAAAGCTGGGGGGTAAATCCCAGACTAACATAGGCTTTGAAGGCCAGGGACTCCAGGGACAGAGGTACTACCAGGGCAGCAGTGGTGTAAAAAATTGTGGGGGGGCTGAATAAGAAACAGGGAAAGGAGGAGAGGGGGGAACATTTGTTCGCAGACTCACTCCCCTTGCTCAGGAAGTGGTTATGCTAAGGTGGTCCTCAGCGTGACTGGGAATACTGGTTCCTGTGACTGCTCCAGCACTGTCCTCTCATGGGAAATGCATCTCCCTCTGCAGAGGAGTGCAGCTTCTGGGGTCATGCAGGGTGGCTGGCGCCAGGGGTGCCGGCCCTGGGGCTGGAGCACATGGCAAGGCCAGATGGCAGCTGACTCACTCCTCCCAGGACAGGGTGTCCTCGCTGACGACAAGAAGGAGCCTGCGCATGCCATGCCTAGAGCCTCGCGCGCCTCTGACAGCAGCCAGAGAGATGAATCAGCAAAGGCTGCAGCCAGACCCTGAGCAGCGATCCCGGAGCACCAGCAAACCCAGCGTTTGCACATCAACTTGGTTACCTGTTTGAGACCAGGTCTGCCAGTGCAAGCAAGCGTTGCTCTGGGGCTGGTGGTGTTTCTCCTCAGAAAAGCGGCTGGTGGGACATGATGGAAGCAGCATCCTGGAAGACGGGGCAGAGCATCTGATCGGGTAGACCTTATTTGAGAGCCACGCGAGGAGTCTGGGAGTAGCTGTTCCCTGCTGAGGCTAATCTGACCAAGGGGAAAGAATTACACCTTTGCAAGGGGGAGAAACTGCAGGAAAGCTTCAAGGGCTGGAAACTCAGCTAGAATATTCAGAGCAATATAACCTACAGCCCAGGCTGTGCCTGGGAGGGAAGTCCCAGGGAAGAAGTAAATTAGGCAGAAGTTTACCCTGGGACTTAGCAGTGCTGTCCCTGCCTCTCCTCACTCTTCAGGGTCCTGAGCTCCAGGCAGGGCCGGCCCGTGGGAGATGGGCTGGCCCCCAAGGACACCCCTTCTTCCATCTTCATCAGACATGGGGGCAATGTGAAACTGCAAGCAGCCGAGATGCAGGGAGCTGGGGCAGCGCAGAGCTTAGGCAGCAGCAGGTAATTCATCCTGCACGTAGCAAGTGAACGATGCTGAGACCAGCATCGTGCTGGTGGAAAAGGCCACCAGGCAGTTCAGTGAGTAGCACCGAGCACTGGGTGGGTGCTCGGGGCCAGACACGGTGGCCTGTTGTGTCTTTGGCTCCCCTTCGCAAGGCTGCCCACAAAGGAGCAGTGGGATGCCAAGAGCAGAGGAAGCCCAGCAGCTCCTCTGGCAGAAAGCCTCTGCTGAGAAGCACAGGAGAGCCCAAATGAGCAAAGAGCGGAGGACTAGCCTGTGAGTCAGTGTCCCTGCTGGCAGCTTGGCCAGAGCCCAGGGAGTGGGAAGGAGAAAGTGAGACGGGAGGGTTGGGATGCAGGGCAGCATCAGCCTGGTTTTACACTCAGTCTCTCGTTTACCAGTGATCAGCAGTGTTATTTTACCTGCAGGACTCAGTTCCGGTCGTAAATCTTGTGTCCAGTACAGAGCTGTTCAGGGGTGCAGGGCTGGACAACTCAATTGCATGCTGGCTCGTGCCTACCCACCTACCCCTTCTCCGTGGGCAGGAGCTCCTCCAAGGGCATTTGGGGCAGGCAGACACCTCTCTACACCTAGCAAGTGAGCATCAACCATCACGAGTGAGCTCAGGACAGCCCCTGGGGCCTGGACACCCTGCATCGGGGGCAAGGTTTGCCCCACGTCACCTCTTCCACTGCATGGGGAGAGCCCTGGCCAAACCAGGCTCCCTGGCAGCTTGGCACTGGCCAGGCAGAGCAGAGTGGAGGCATTCACTGTATCCCTGACCTGGAATCAAGATGACACAAAGCCCAGGCTCTGCTGAGGCACCTGAGGATGCTCCAAGGACATCAGGAGCTGCTGGCCACCAGGCAGAACAGGACACCAAGTGAGTCCACGTAGACCTCCTGTGATCCTCCACATTGCGAGGCTCCCTGCCCTGGGGACCTCCTGACACAGGTCCTGCTCAGCCCTGACAAATATGGAGCCCCAGATATGCCCTAATTATGCCCCGGAAAGCAGAGTATTCCCACAGCACTCACCCTGCCCAGAGCTGGTGGATGCTGCTCCATAATGCCCTACCCAGAGGTGTGCAAGGATGAGGAGGTAGGAAAAGGCCCTTCAGTCAGCGTGATCTCCCTCCCTCCTCCCCATTGTGGGATACTGGGCTGGATGGACCTTCAGTCTAACCCAGCACATCCTCATTTCAATTTTCATGAGGTAATTTCAATTTTAAAAGCTCCCTCTGGAATTACATGGGTTTCAGAATATGTTTGGCCTGGGTGCTATTGGCCTGCAAGTCCCCACTGAAACCAAAGAGAAATGTTTCTGTAAAGCATGAAGAATATTTATCAAGCTGATTTTGAGTTCAGTTCATTAGCAATTACCTTTATTTGTCTTCCCCTGCTCCTGCCAACTTACCAGGGCAACGTCTTGGAAACTCGCCTCATTTGGAGAGAACAGGATGTAATTAGCCAGATAATCTGCTGATTCTCTTGTTGAGCTCTGCGTGCCCAATCTCGACACGGGCAGTGGCTGCGCAGGCTGGATCAGACCTGCTTTCTGGTACTGTTTATGCACTTAGTGCTACATAGGCAGGAAGGAACGTGCTGTCCTGCCCTTAGGCAATGACAAATCCACCTCTCAGATGACTCCTCAAATTGTAACCCCTGGGCTAAAACCACCTGGGAGCTCTTGTTCCGGGGTTAGCTCCTTTGCTGAGGCAAAAGGATTCCCAAGGGGATGTGGATACCTAATTTTGAACAGGATAGGAATGATTTATTTCTCCAGGGCAGCTCATCTCTATTTTCTCAGCTGTGTCTGTCCTGGCTGTTTTATCCCAACCCACTAGCTAAGGTCAAGCAATTTACCCACAAGGTGCAGCACAGCAAGAGTTCAACCACAAGTTACTGGGGGCAGATGGCAGCACAAAAGAGATCCTTAACACTTTAATCGGTAAGGGAAATTCAGGGAATACCCAATGCTGCAGGGTCCTTCAGGAGACAGAGGAGGATTGTTTTCTAATAAGTCAGTCAAGAACTTGCAATGCAGCTGGTGGAAAGGATG
Organism: Struthio camelus; assembly: GCF_040807025.1. Classification (NCBI taxonomy): domain Eukaryota; kingdom Metazoa; phylum Chordata; class Aves; order Struthioniformes; family Struthionidae; genus Struthio; species Struthio camelus. Next base: position 22,486,820 of record NC_090950.1, read on the forward strand.
CGGCACTAGCCTATTGTACACAGGAAATACACTCTTACCCACTCACAACCCGGCAAAGACCCTTCAGCACTGCCACAGGGGCTACATGCACTGCTCTCAGCGCTAGGACAGCACTGTAGGTCCAACGATTGAACTGGTACTCTCTTCATTCCCTCTGTCATCAGGGTGGATAGATCATGTTGGGTACCGTGGGCTGGTAAGTGCATGCCATGTTCTACCCTGGGGAACAGCCATATCTCCGTGGGAGGGGATGCAAGTGCCCTGTGTTTCTTTCTCAGATGATAGCTGCACCGTGGGTCAGCTCTCCCATGCCCTCGCTGCTCAGGAAGGGGGAGGTGCAGAGGACTCCACCAGCAGAGGAGAGTAGCAACAGCCAGAGCAGGGCGTTACAGAGGGGGGCAACTTACAGACACCAAGAGCAAGAACGAGCCAAGAAAGGCTGGAAGGGAGACGGAGAGCTGGGGCTGCGAACGCCTGTTGCACGTTCAGAGGGCAGAAGCATAATAGCAGGGCAGTTCAGCGAGCACCAGGTCCCAGGGCTGGTAAGGGCCTTCGAGAGCAAACCTCAAGGTGCCCACTCTCCTCCCGCCAGGCTGAGGGGATCTCAGCAGCCCCCCTGCCCCAAACCCTCTAGGCACTTCCTCAGGGAGTCTCTCAGCCCATTTTCCAGGTTTTGAAAGCAGAGGTTATAATAGTTCTACCCTGCTGAAAAATGAGCAGGCAGCAGAGCTGTGTGAGCTGTGCTTGAGTAAGAGGGACTGTAGTTCCGTAACCGGGCAGTGGAGAGAGGCCAGAGAAGAGGATTCAGCCGAGGGGGCACTTTCTGCGCCCAGGACTGTAAGCGACCAATTCCCTCCTGAGCACCACATCAATACAGAAGCACTCAGGAGGGGCAACCAGATCTGCATGAGGACAGAGACCCGCCTTGGCCAAGGGGGACTGGGGGAATCAGGACCGATGAAGCTGAGAGCACCTGAGCTGATGATGTTGCAGATGGGCAGGGGGCCAGACACCTCCTCTGTAGCACCCAAGTGGGGAGTGCTTCACCAAGCGGGGTGGGAGGCCAGTGCCACCCCCCAACCCCAGAAACCACCTCTGCTTTTCTCTCCTCCCCTCTTGACAGTGTCTCTGGATAGACTTTGGGAGGTCGCTCCAGGACTGTGGGTTTCGGGTCTGTTCATGATGAAAGGCGGCAGTGCTGAAGTGTTGGTTCACAGCAAGACTGGCGTTTCCATTAACAGCTATTAGACATCTGGAAACGCAGCACAAATACACCACAGCTAGGAAACCTATCAAGAAGATACAACCTTTTCGAAATCCAGAACTCCCCGGGCTTGCATCAAAGTAATACACATGCACTGAGGTCATCTGGGAAATGTCCACGTATGGGAAATTCAGGCTTTCCCCTCTCCTCCCACTAACTTCGGGTCATGCCCTGTTGTGGTGGGGATGCTCCATTCTTTACCACACTCTCCTTCCTCCAGATAATGCAGATGAAAACGTATCTTCTCTGCTCCTGCATCTCAGAGAGGCATATTGAATAGCAGCACTATCAGCAGCCTATGCAAGTTATTTATTCTCAAAGTTTTGCCTGCAATGGATCTTCTGTAGAGTCAAATAGGTGATGCAGAATAGGCTGAAGTGTCTGGGAGGCAAAGAGCGATCAAATGCAAGATCTTGTTCCTAAATTGCTCTTGAACCGTCCTGCCTACATACACTCATCACAAGCTCTGCCTTTTGCTAAGCCGATTCAGGCACGTGGAGCTGGACCCCTGGCTGGCCCTTGCAAGGACAGGCGAAAACTGTCCTGCTCCTCACCTGGCTGGGCTGGACTGAACTGAACAGTCAGGGCTGCAAGGGGAACCCAGGAAATCTGAAGGGCTTTGGCAATTCTCCTCACCCCAGACAGGGCAGGCAGCTCCAGGATCCCACGCCATAAGCTGCCCTCCTGCTGCTCCCTGCTTAAACTACAAGCAGTCTGGGCAGCATAACACTACACTGTGTCTGTTGAACCGTCTGGTTAAACAGAAAGCACTACTACATTGAACCTGCTACTGCTGCCCCATATCTATTCACACAAGTACTTCCTACCCCTCCCTAAAACAATGAACACCGCCCAACAAAGCCACTTGCTGTCCCACTGCCTCTGGTTTTCATGGTCTTGTGCACCTATCTTCACATACGACACTTAAATTCCATTATTTTCTGGTCTCTGCCAGGCGCCATTACCAGCTGCACATCTGAAGTGCGGCGGGAGCTTTCCAGGAGCAGCCTGCTTGCATACACGGGTGAGCTCCAAGATGAGACAGATACGCTTCGCATCTGACACACCATCCCACACAGTGAGAATTACAACAACTTGGATTTCCAGAAGCCTTGCTGGATAGACAAGCAAGTGCTTTGTCTAAAAACTTGCAAAATCCAAGGAGTAAAGCTATGCCTACCTGCAGCAATGCCTCAAACATATGCCAGCCACTCATCAAGGGAAGAACTTGTTTCACCCAGTCTGACCTACTTAACACAGCTTCGTCCAGTGATTCATGCATCAAGACTAGTGAGACTAGCGTTGACCTACAGGAGTGGTTTCCAGCAACGACCCCGAGCTCTTCTCAGGAGATTTATGAAAGACGACTGCAAAAACCAACCTCACGCTCATGCAGCAACCTCTGCCAGCAAACCACCCTCCCCAGGCGCCCCCAGTTTGGGCAGCCTCGAGCCTCCCCAGGGTGAGGGAGGTACAGACAGGCCCGGCGTGGCCTCTGCCAAGTCGAGAGGCCCCTTCCTGTAGCGGAGAAGGCGCTGTGGGCTGCGGCACCCCCTCCCAAAGAGACCCACTCTCGGTGGGCAACACGTCCACCCCCCACCCCGTATGACCGCGGGGTAGCAGGTCTACCCATGACCCCATGTAACCGAGGGGGAAACTACCCACAAGACCAGGTTAGCCCTGGGGCTCTCGCCTGGGCCCGCGACAACACGGCCCGGGCAGCCTACAGCCACCCCGCGCCGGCTCCGAGGGGGCCGGGACACCCCGCCCGCCGCTCCCGCCCCGGCGGCGGAACCCGCAGCCCCCGGACCGCCCCGCCCCGCCCAGCCGCCGGCCCAGGGCGCACTGCGCATGCGCCGCCGCCCCGCCTGCTCGGGCGCGCGCGAGCCCCCCGGCTGGCCGCGCCGCTTCCTTCGTCGCCAACTGTTCTGTCCCCGTCGAGCTCCCGTCGGTCTTTCCGGCGAGAGCCCGGAAGCGGAAGCGGGAGCTGAGGCAGCGTGAGGAGATGGCGGCCCGCGGCGCTGCGAGGCGCGGAGCCGGCGCGGGTGCGGCCCGCGGCCCCGACCCGCAGGAGGAGCCGCCGCCGCCGCTCCAGGCCGTGCTGGTCGCCGACAGCTTCAACCGCCGCTTCTTCCCCATCTCCAAGGACCGGCCGCGGGTGAGAGGCCTTCCGCCGGCTGCCCGGGGCCAGGAAGGGGCTCCCGGCTCCCCTCGGGCTGCCCCGGCCGCGCCGGCTCCTCCCGGGGTCCCTAGCGCAAGGCGGAGCGGCGGCCGCCGCGGACGTCGCTCCCGGGGGCGCGGTGTGCCCTGCCGTGAGCGCCTGGGCCGGGGCTGGGAGGCGGCGAGGCCGCCGGGCGCTGCCGGCAGGTCGCGGGGTGCTGCTGCGCCCCCGCGTCCGCCGCGGCCCTTCCACCGGGCGTGAGCGGGAGGGAGCCTCTGACCGGCCCTCCTCCTTCGGCGGGGTTTATGTGCCCGGTCGGAGAGGCGGTGAGCACCTAAGTGCTGTGTTGGTGCTGTTTGCTTTCCCATATGGTGCAGCCAACTGCGCTGTTTGCTTTTCACCCACTGCTGATGAAGGAGTGGTAGCAGATTTGGGCAGGTTTCCTTCTGGTAGAGGAAAGAAGCAAAGCGTCTGTGTCGGCAGTAGCGTAAAAGAATATGGCCAGCCAAAAGGATGGCAAAAGCATTTTAATTATATAGATGAGAAGGCTGCGTGTTAGAGTGCTTCTGTAGAATTTAGGTCTGAGCAATTATCTTACCTCGCTTGCTGAGTAAATGCTTGCAGTGTTCATAATTATACACGTGGGCTCGGACCTGAAACAAAACACCATCAGAAATGGATCAAAGGATAGTATGAAACTGTCAGTTGTAAATTAGTAAGTTAGTTTAAAAGTGTGACATGAATCTCAAGTCGAGAGGATAGTCACTTCACTTTAGGTAGGGTCTTTTCTTTTCCTTTTTTATTCTGGAGACTCTCAATTCTTGTGGCTTCATCATTCATGTCTGACAGGTTTTTCTTGTAGTAGTTAAAGCCAGAGTCAGGGAATCAGTACTTTGGAATTTTTTGAGTTTTTTTTTTTTTTTTCCTCGTCTCTGTCGTTTATTTGAGTCTTCTTGAAGAATTTTAGGTGCGATAACCTCATTTCTCTTGCACCTTCCTCTGTAAACTAAGGGTGATTCTAACTTCCCCTATGGAACATCAGGAGGTAGCTCTTACTGTCTATATCAACTTGGAGAATTTTCATTGAAAGGAGGTATAGCAGTCATTCACCTTTTTATTCTGACGGTACTGAAGCTAGAAGACGCTGCTGCTGATATGGAGCTATAGTGTGTTTGTTCAGCTGTCTCTCCATCTGTTTTTTTTAGGCTCTCCTACCTATGGCAAACGTGGCCATGATCGACTATACCTTGGAGTTCCTAACGGCAACCGGAGTCGAAGAAACTTTTGTTTTCTGCTGTTGGAAGTCAGCTGAGATAAAAGAGCACTTACAGTAAGGATTTCTTCTGCTTTCTTTTTAGCCTTATCATGGAAAGGAATCTGCCATTATCCAGTAAGCCTCCCAGGTCTTAGATTGCACTGATCCTTCTACTGATGAAAACTGTGCTGCTAGGGATTCCCTTTCAGTAGATGTCTCCCAGCACATCTCAAAAAAGAATATTCCTCATGTGAAGAAGTGGGGTCGTGCAGTATTTTAAAAGGGTTGTTTGGGGGACTACCTTTTTTTACTGGCGTTATTGGCTCTTTGCCTAAAAGCAGCGCTTTCCTGCTTAGCACTGTAATTTATAATACTGCACTTTACTAGCCTTCTGCCGTGTCTCAGTGATCGGTGCAGCATATTGAAACAGTTCTCATTGAAAGTACCTTTTACCTCTGCATGCTGCAGGTTTGCCTGCTCAGGAGAAGCGTGCAGTCTTTTCTCTTCCCTGCTTGAGGTACTGCTTTCAGAGAAAAAATTCCTGAATTGGGTGTAATCTCTCCTTCTCCTCTGTCAAAACTGCTCACAGATAGTCTAGTTTCCTAAGTTTCCCTAAGCCATAGTTTCAAGGTGTTATCATCTTCAGTTCTTTCTGCTCTGTGCAAATGATCAGATCTCTGCCCACTGATAATGTACTCCTTGTAATAGGATTCTTCCTGCATGCACTTATGGATGTGGTATGCACTGGGGTGCTGTGTTCTAGTGTAAAGTATCCACGGTACAAGTATCCCTTTTAAGCCTTCCTGATGTGGTTTTCTGCCTTCAGAAAGTCCAAGTGGTGCCGCCACACATCTCCCAACATGGTGCGCTTTGTAACTTCTGATCTGTACCGCTCCCTTGGTGACGTGCTACGAGACGTTGATGCCAAGTCTCTTGTCCGTTCTGATTTCATCCTTGTCACTGGGGACGTGGTGTCCAACTTCAATATATCCAGAGCCCTGGAAGAGCACAAGTAGGTGTTGAAGGAAGCGCGTGCCTGGCTGGTGTGCCGAGACTCTGGGCTGTAACTGTCTGGAGAGTGACTTAAAATTCTGCCCTTCCTGTTCAGGTTGCGTCGTAAGATGGAAAAGAATGTTTCTGTGATGACGATGATTTTCAAAGAGTCCTCACCTGGTCACCATGCCAGGTGCAACGAGGATGACATCATTGTTGCTATGGACAGTGCCACAAACCGTGTCCTTCACTATCAGAGAACCCAGGGGCTGAAACGCTTCCGCTTTCCTATGGTGCGTCTGGCAGGTGGAAAAGGGCTGTGAAGCAGCACCTCGAGGGAGTCCTCTTAGAGTGAGGACTGGGGAGTGTGCTTATTCCCTCTTTTGGAGCAGCAGGTGATGGGGAGTGACCCTTGGTAAACTTGATTCTGTCTAAGAGAGTTTAAGGCTTGGTGAAACTGTCCTGGAACATGCATGTTCGGGACTCATTTTGGAATTTGAAGAAAGAGTAGACATGCTTTTCCAAAAATTCAGTTTTCTGCATTTATTCAATTGATTCTCTGCATATAAAACAAGGGAGATAGATGTACTATCATGGAGATTCCCAAATTGGGGTGCATGTGCCGTTATCATACACAACCATTTTGTAGTGGTACCAAGTCTGGCACAACAGGGAGTGGAATAACAGAGGGCATACGGGGCAGTACCTCCTATCACCTCTGCCTGTGCTGCTCCCCAAAAAAAGTTATGGACTCTACTTAATATGCAGCCAGTGAGATGTCCATGAAGGCACTTTTTTCATTAAGATGAATGGTCTTTTTTTCTTTTTTTTCTTCCCTCAACTCAGAACCGAGACTATGAATGAGTATATCATTTTCATCCCCAAATCAGTAATCCCTAGATTATTTTTTTTCTTCAAATGAAAGTCCTTTTTGGCTTCAGACAGTTATATTAAAAAAAAAAAAAAAGTAGAGGGAGGGGAAAAATAGCCACAAAAATCCATGGAGGGGATGGAAGCTATGAATGCTGTATTTTTATTTATTAATGTTCTTTGTATATTTGTAGCTCCCAGCAACTAAGTAAGGAGCCTTGTGGAGGAAAAGTGGCCGTTTGAAGTATGAGCTCTTTCTTGGAGAGCTGCACTGTGTAAAAGGGTGTGGGGGAGGGAAGGCCTCTGCTGATTGACACAACTGTGTGACCAGACTGTGCCTGCTAAGAGACTGTGCCTCAATGTAGGTCATAGACTTCTCTGATCTCCAGAACTGCAGCTAGTTTAATAATTCAATCAATTTCAATCAATTTCAATCAATAGGATTCCCCAGGCTCATAAAGTCTTTTGGGATTCAGTACTGCATGAGGCGCTCAGCTTTTCTGAATTTTCTCCTCTTTCAGAGTCTGTTCCAGAACTCGATTGAAAACGTCGAAGTGCGCCATGATTTGCTGGACTGTCATATCAGCATCTGCTCTCCACAGGTGAGCCCTGCCTTCCTGAGGGCCTGGAGTTCAATCTGTTTTGCTCCCTCAGTGCTGCTGGTGTGCAGGGGCAGCATGCACTCCTGGTGTACAGAGCGTGGAAACCAGAGCTGCTGGTTGTGCTCCATGACTGATCTGAGAGCCTGAGTGATCATGTGGCACTGCTCCGTGGACCGTGTGAGCTCAGTCAGTATCTGGTATCCTCCACCCACACAATCATGGAATAGTTGAGGTTGGAAGGGAACTCTGGAGGTCATCTGGTCCAACCCTCCTGCTCAAGCAGGGTCACCTAGAGCAGGTGGCCTAGGACCGTGTCCAGATGGGTTTTGAATATCTCTAAGGACGGAGACTCCACAACCTCTTTGGGCAAGCTGTGCCAGTGTGTTCAACCACCCTCACAGTGAAGAAGTGTTTTATTCTGTTCAGACAGAATTTCTTCTGTTTTAGTTTGTGCCCGTTGTCTCTCATTCTGTCGCTAGGCACCACTAACAGGAGTTTGGCTCCATCTTCTTTACACCCTCCTGTCAGATAGTTACAGCATTGATAAGATTCCCCGCAAGCCTTCTCTTCTCCAGACTAGACAGTTCCAGCTCTCTTTGTCTTCATACAATAGATGCTCCAGTCGCTTCAGCATTTTTTTGTGGCCCTCCGCTGGACTCGCTCTGATATGTCCATGTCTTTCTTGTCTTGGGGGGCTGAGAACTGGATCCAGTGCTACAGATTTGTCTCACCAGTGCTGAGTAGAGAGGAGGGATCACCTCCTTCTGCCTAATGCAGCCCATTCTTTGCCATGAGGGTGCATTTCTGGCTCATGTTCAAATTGGTGTCCTCTGGGACCCCCAGGTCCTTCTCTGCAAAGCTTATCGCTCGGCCCCTTGGTGACAGGCAGAACTAGACAGTGTATGCATCAGTAGATTGAATGGCCAATTTGGCACAGGATGAAACTATACTGGAAAACAGGCGACCTCATTTGAGTATGGTAAAGTACGTGGAGCAGAGGCGATGGCTATGCTATGGAAAGCCTCAGTACTTGCAAGCTAGTACTGCGTTAAGATAACTTTCATGGTTATTCCAGCCTGGGCTTGCTAATGCTTCTTCTGCATTCGAAAAAGAGATGGTCTACAGGCTTCCTTTGACTACGAAGCTAGGCTGGGTTGACTGCTTAGAAATGTTAAAACAATGTTTTGCCCCTTCTGAAAACCAGAACCTGTTCATAGCCTACTGTAGGAGGAAGAGATGAGAAAGTCAACACTCCTAGCAGAAGGAATCAAAGCTTTACTCAAGGCAAGAGCATCACTTTCCTATATCGTATAACTCGGCTCTCTGAGAACCAATGAACAGCCATTAATTATCTGGCTTCCTCAGCAACGTTTTCTGCTGATTATATTATTTCCTTGCATTTTATTCCTGGCAGGTGGCTGAGTTGTTTACGGACAATTTTGATTACCAGACACGGGATGACTTTGTGCGTGGTCTGCTGGTGAATGAGGAGGTAAGAAGAGGGGGATGGTACCAGGAAGATCACTTCATCTAGTATTGAGGAGTCCTCTGACATATTCCTGTCCGTTTCCCAGGTCCTGGGGAACCAGATCCATATGCATGTAACAACAGAAGAGTATGGTGCCCATATATGCAACCTGCTTATGTACAAAGCTGTGTGCTCTGATATCATCCGGCGCTGGGTCTATCCCTTGACTCCAGAAATGAACTTCACTGATGACAAGAATCAGAGTTATACCCATTCTAAACACAACATCTACCGGGGGGTGGATGTTAGCCTCGGCCACGGCAGCATACTGGAAGAGAACATCCTCATTGGGCAGGGGACGGTCATCGGCAGCAACTGCTTCATAATTAATAGTGTCATTGGGCAGAACTGTAGGATAGGTGAGTACCAGAATGGGGGAACGTGCCGAGGCAAGGCACAAGTTATTGGGCTCTTGTTTTTAAAGTGCATTTGGCTCTGAAGGAGGATGCTAGGTGGGTGTTACTTGGTGACATCTAATGGGAAGAAAGGAGAAAGGCTTTGTTTTCCAGTGGAGGAAATAGATTAAAGTTCCAGGGTACCATAATGATGTTGAAAGGCAGAAGGCGCTTCACGCAAAGAAAGGAGATGTTTCATCGTTACAGTGTGCACGTCCCTTGCCAATCTAGAATTACCATCCACCAACATCCTGCAAGTGAGGAACCTCTATGCTTGTTTTTGTGAGCTGCCTGGTACCTCTTCTTCTTATCTTGGCTGGAATCTCTTTTGTGATTTAACCATGTCTATGCAAAATCAGGATGTCAGTTGTTACTATCAACTAGCTGAATCTCTGTAGAGAACAAACTCCTCTTCTAGCTTGGGGTAGGAAATGGTCATAGGCTGATAAGGCTAATGTTTTTTTAAACATCTAACGTCCATCACACATCAAGGGCATTGTTTCATCCTGAATTCAGTGAATAAGATGCTTTCTAGTGGACTCAGTGGTGTGGGAGAGCAGCAACCTGCCTTGCTCAATATGTTTATGCTTGGTGGTGTATAACAGGTGACAGAGTCATTTTGGATGGAGCCTTTCTCTGGGACAGAGTTCAAGTAGCAGATAACGTGGAGATCTGCCATTCTGTTATCTGTGATGAAGCTGAAGTGAAGGAAAAAGTAAAGCTAAAGCCTCGCTGTGTTCTCTCTTCTCAGGTGAGCTGTGTGTGTTTGCTCTGCTTTCTGCCTTCTCTAGGCAGGTTACTAGACTTAAGCATTGGAACGTACCCGAACAGAGGGCTGTTCCAGGCCTTTTCTTCAGGGTGGGGGCTATGCTATTGCTCCCATCTTTTTCCTCCTTCAGGCCCTTTGGCTAGGGTACTATGGCACATGGTCTAGCAGTGCTGATGTTTTCTGTTATGCTTGTTAGACCCTCCCTTGGAACAGCTTGTCCAAAGCAGCTATTGCCCCTGCTGGTGGAGATACTAGGGGGCAATCAGGATATTTCTTCATTAAGGAGAAATATTTTTACATATTACATATTTACAGGTAGTAGTTGGTCCTGACATCACTCTATCTGAGGGCACAGTGATCTCCCTGCACCCACCAGATGAGGAGGAAGAGGATGAAGACCAGTTCAGTGATGATTCTGGTGTGAACAAGGAGGAGAGCAAAGTGAAACTGAAAGGTATGAGAGTCTCTGGCTCCATGAGCTCAGGCTGCACAGAACGCTTTGCCCTCCGTGATCTTTCCCTCCCCCGTTCTAGGCTCTGTAATACCAGGCTGGAGGTGAGTGCTGCGTTCAGCTTGGAACATGGGTGTTTTCAGTAGGGCAAGCCAGGGTATATCTGACTCAGGTTGGACAGTGAGGTATAGCTCAGTACCCTAGGATTAAAATTTGCAGAGGCTGAGCTGTTTTCCATTTTCCTTAGAGGAGGAGCCTTGTAGGAGATGATAAGCTGACGCTGGAAGAGATGTCCAGCTCAAGGCAGGATGCAAGATTATGTCCTTGTACCTGGACTGCGTCCAAGGACTTTGTTCTTGTCCAATATTGCTTCTTTCGGTCTGGGTTTGTCAAGGGATCTAAACGTGGTCAGGTGGGTTTTGCTGCTGTAGAGGGGAGCAAGTAAGCCACTTGTTGAGGCAAGGGGGAAGATGAAAGCTGAAATCCATGTGCATCTGCAGGAAGCCCCCCCTGATGAAGAGTATTCAGGGACAGTAGCATGCAGGTTATAGCAGTCTATTTCAGGTTTGCCTGTAAGCAGATCCAGTACATCCATTTCTGTCTAATCAGTATGTCTTTTTCAGGTTACAACCAAAGGGATGTGGGTTCAGAGGGCAGAGGCTATCTCTGGAAAGCAGATGACAAGAATGAAGAGGATGAAGAAGAGCAGAGACAGAGCCTGTGGGGTGAGGAAAAGTTCAGTGCAATCACCCGGGGATGGACTGACGTAGACCTTCTGTGTCAGTGGGACTTGCTGAGTGCGACGCTGGTAACTGTGTCTAGAATAAGAAGGCACAATGTGGTTTATGAGATGAAGAAAAGCTTTTCAACAAGTGCAGGATAAACTCCAGTTATTGGGAGATAGAAGTCCCTGGCATAGAAAACTCTGGAGAAGGAATGGATTCATAACTAAATGAGCAGGTTAGCGGTTGCTCCTGTTCTAGGCGGTTTGGACACAAAGCCTAAATTTAGGAAGGGGCAAGAGGTGATAAGCTGCAGTACAACTCTGAGCTTTGTGCACGCTGAAAGCCTGATGGGCGCCCAAGTGAGAGAGTTTCCAGGGGCTGAACTAAAAATACTGTCTGGGCTCTATGAAGCAGGCTGGCCTCCAGATTACATACTTGTATGTGGGAGTGAGGTCAGAAGAGACAGGTTACTTCTGGAAGGCAGGAGTTGGACCATATTCTCTCTTCCTGTGCTTTATGAAAGATGGTTATTTTATCTTTGACTTGCACTAACACATGTAGCCATCCGTGCTATGAAATGCACGTTACGGGCTGCTAGGCCCTCCCTTGGAGGAGGTGGTTTTTGGCTGTTCCGGCTACTGCTGGTTTTCTTCTGCTAGTGACTGATTATGCTAACATTGCTCCATCACGAGTCAGCAGTCAGGGCAACATGCATGTGCTTCTGTCCCTGCCCTTTGCTATCTGTCTGCAGATTCTTTAAAAAGTCCTGTTATTCTAGTGCCAGCTGTAGCGTTCCCTCTGCAGCAATTCTAACCATCTGGACCTGTAACAAGATGCTCCATTGCAAGGACAGAGAGTTGCTGACTTGGTTAGGAAGCCCCTGGGACACCTGGTTCCCCACCCCTACAAGAGCTGCAGCTTTTGAATGCTGCATGCTTCATCTTCTGCTCTTTATCAGGCCCAGCCCTGCATTCAGAGGAAGAGAGCGAGTCGGACAGTGACCTGAGCTTGGGCTCTGAGGAGCCAGATAGTCGGGCTGTGTCCCCTCAGCTGGATGACGTTAAAGGTGAGAGATGGGGCTATGGAGAAGGAATGGTGAGTCTACAGGCAATTGGGAATGAGATCTGTGCTGCTATAGCTAGGTGTATTGGAAGGGCAGCGGACTGCTATAATGCATTTGCCTCTCAGCCTCACTTCCTAGCCTTTTCTACCATGTTCTTCAATATTCCTTATATTGCTATTGTATGTTAACCCAAGGTAGCCAAGGGTGAGCAGCTAGAAAAAGGTGCTCCATCCTTCTCACTCATGATCACAGGGTCTTCGTGAAAGCGACCTCCCTTAGTTTTCTCTTTAAGTGGCAGCGTCGCTGCTTAAACTCCCAAGGGGTTGCATAAAGGCCCAGCAGAGCTTCCTTGTGTGGACAGCTTTCCTGCTATAATTGTATGGGAGAACTGAATTTCCTTGTAGGAGCTGCCTATCCTGAGAAGTATGTTTTTGTATTGTGTTTTGCTCTGTTAAGTTTACATGGATTTGAAAAGGGTTGAAGCTAAACTGGAAAAAAGGGAGAAAATAAAGGGGAAAAGAAAAGCCTTTTCACGCTAAACTATCTCTCCAAAGGAAATTAAACCAATAAACTGTGGGTTTAATTTATACCTTTGGTTAAGGGAAGATGAGGCTTGTCTGAGTAGGAAAGGCTAGACTGTGAAAGTATAATAGAAGCACTACTCTAAAAGGTTGCAGAGTGGATGAAACAATCTCTAGTAGGTCTTTTCTTTTACCTATAAATACCAGTATAACTCAGGTATCGTTGAAGGGGGTTTGTGGTAGCTTATAGAAAGCAAACACAGACCTGTGTCAAATGCTTTCTTTAAGGATGTAGTTTCTTCAGTACTTGAAAAGAGTTTGAAGAATCAATGCTTTTCCATCTCCTCTCTAACTACCTATCCTTTCTTTCATTAGTTTTCCAGAATGAGGTTCTAGGTACGTTACAGAGGGGTGAAGAAGAAAACATTTCCTGTGACAACCTGGTCCTGGAAATCAACTCTCTCAAGTGAGTGTTCACCAGTGGATGCTCTCCCTGATTCTGAAGGGTTGGATTTGACAGCAGGTCTAGAAAGAAGAAGAGAAACCACATGAATAGCCATGTCTGATTGTTGCGCATTATTTTTGCCAGTAGTGATGCATTAGAAATGCAGATGAGAGATCATGACTGAATGATGACAGAAGTTGATGGAGAGAGTCAGCTACATCTATAGCCTCCTCAGTCATTAAGCTTTTCCAGCCCAGTTTCCGGAACAAGAGATTCAATTGCTACTGAGTAACTGTGAACTGAAGAGAGCAAGCATGTGCTTGGCACAAGCTGCATATAAGTTCATGCAGGAGCCACTGCTCTGTGCACTGCAACGTTCAGCCAGCTGCCTGCAGCTGTGACTGTGCTGTGGCTTGTCCACTCTGTTTACACAGCAGCAAGCCTAGAACATGTAACGCTTTTACCTAGTATTTCTCAAATATGAACCTGTTTCCCTTCTTTTACGCAACAATCTTCATGCAGCACTCTAGCGAATGTGAGGGTGCTGTCCCTGCAGCAGCTTGTTCCAATGTGATAGCAGATTTTCAGGACTGGTCTTTCACAAGGCCTGTTGCAATGCAAGGTGTTTTAATTGCATGGATGTTTTGGAAAAAAGTCTGGAAAATGCAAATCAAATCGTTTGTTGCATCTCTGGAAGGAATAGTAGTTTGCAGAGATCAGGCAGGTGAGATATGTATTGTTTCTGACTTTTTTTTTTTTTTCTTTGCAGGTACGCCTATAATATTGGCCTGAAGGAGATGATGCAAGTGCTTAGTAAAGTGATCCTGGAGTTCCCATTGCAGCAGCTGGATGCAAATTTGGACTCTCAGAACTATTTCTCAGCATTACTTCCTGTGAGTGCTCCTCCATTTAACTCTTCTTGGGGTTTGTCTCCTTGTGTGTAGGAGTTGGTTTGGATTCCCCAGATACTTCCTGGCTGGGGAATCTTTTTTGCTTAGGCCTGAAGCCACTTGAGGCTCACTAGTTCATGAACCTCTTTGTCATCTATGGAACTAAAAGTAAACTGAAACTATTGTATCTGCTTGACAGAACTTAGCTGAGATTGTAGGTATGGGAAGTCTTATTTCAGTAGCTTATGGTTATTTTAGTCTCCTGTGTGTGACAGTAGAAGTGTAACCTCTAAAAGAGATCAGAGAGAGACTGTTAGAGGTGTCTTTACAGGCTTGCATTCCAGGAACCCGATTCCAAACCATCATGAGTCCGATCCCTGGGGCAGCAGGGAGTGCTCCTCTCCCAGTGGGATCCTTTCCAAGGTATTACTTGTCTGCATATTATAACTGGTGCCAATTGTTTCCAGCCAATTGCAGAGGCAGGATCTTGCTGTCTTTTGAGTGAAGATTCAGAATTCTGTTGCATCTCTAGAGAGACTGCGGTATAACTGGGTGAGACTGGTTTCTGTTTCCTGACTTAAGGGAGACAAATCAGGATAGGGTTTGCCTAAAAAGCAGGCAGTCTCATCTTAATGGCTTTGTTGACCCAGGTAAAAGGCAATGTAATGACTCTGCCTCCTTGCCCATTTGTGCGTTTGAGTTTGCAAACTCCACAGCTTACAAAGGTGCTTTATCAGAATGAATGGGTCTGACACCTGTTTGGGAAAGACTAATTTAAATTCCTTAGGAGACATAGCTGAAAGTAGGACCACTAGACATCTGCATCCTCCTTTCTGTGAGGAACTATGTGCTTTCAATTGGTGGGAGTGGTGGAAAACTGACTCTTCTTTATGTAGGTGTAAGCATGGCACTTAATTCATATCCTGGATGTGTGGAGATGCCTTTAGTAGGAAACTATAGCAGTAAACTGTTCTGCTCATCAACTGTCCTAATGAGATTTTGCTATCCACTCCATTTATATTCTGCTTACTTTAGTTCCTGTCTTTAGTGTCCGTCTTCTTGAATAAGATGTACTGTCCTGGAAAAAGAGTTGAAGGAGGAGGACCCAGGAGAATCTTAAAGCAGATAATAGACTCTAAGTGGAAAGCCCTACATCTAGACAGCAGGTGGTGTGAAGGCGGTAGCTGTGTAGGATGTTTTCATTCCGGCTGAGATAAGTCTCCTAGATTGGGCTCCTAATCTACCTTGAGTATGACAGGAGAACTTCACTGTGGCATTCAGGCAGAGGAGGTTCTGATGTGGAATAAGGGTTACTGTATGAATGCTTAGTGTTAAGTGTCCTTGCCTCCCCCCCCCCCCCAAAAAAAAAAACCTTTGAAGCTAAACACAATGGAAAATGCATGAAGGGCTTACATCTGGATAACTTTGTCCATATATATTTCATCATAAGAAAGTTGGTGCTTAAAAGGGAGGTATGTGTAGCATGTGCATTTATGAAACACAAATTATCCTCAGATTTATCAGAGGAATCAACTGTCAAAGCAATTGACCAACATGGCAGCCAGCTTCTCCAAATGCTCCTTTGTAAAGAACAGCCAGCAAGTTTCTTAGAATATCCTTCTCTAGGAGAATTTTATGCTTCAGTGTCTTTACTGCATGCAAAATTGTTTGTGCTGGGTTCCCTGTACTGAGATCAGCTGGAAGGCAGTATCCTGTTGAAGGAGAGTGTCAATGTTCAGTTGCAAACACTATGTCATTCACCATTATAAAAACCCAGCGTCTTTGAGTTGAGACATCCCTCTACTATAGGCAGTGAATCAGCCTTCTAAGACTTATTAAACAGACATTAAGAGTCTTCCTGTGCAGCACCTTGTGTGTGTTTATCAACTGTACTCTGAGGAGAAGAGACTAGTTCTTTGGGCTGAGCATGTATGTTTGTACAGCATCTGAAATGGTGGATTCTCTACAGTAAACAACTTGGGGTTGCCTAGTTGGTCAAAATACGTTCCTTTAAGTTACAAGTGCTTACTTACACCCTGAGAACCCCGTGCACTAGCTTTGTATGGGTTAGTGCAGAACGAAAGCGTGTGCAATATGTAGCTAACGTGGCCTCACTCGATAGTTGTATTAGACTTGAGATCTGCTTATATTGGTTTTTGCAGGGCAAAGCGTTAGTTTGTATGAGATGGAAATGCTTACGTTCTGAGAGTGGTGAATACCAGAAGCCTGCTGAACTTTACAGAACTGTTTCACGTTTCTTATTCTGTCTTCGTAGCTCAACCCTGGCTAAGGGATGCTAAAGGAAGATGGATTGTTTGTGTAAGAGCGGTGGTAGAGCCATCTCAGACAGCTCAGGAGGGGAAATTGTGGAAATGCCATAGTTATGATGTATGGTTTGACTTGAAACCACAGTGTGTGCTCTGAAGTGCTGGCCCCTGAGTATGAAGCTCATAAGTTTGGCAGCAGTTTTAGGAAAAGAGCATCTGGTAAAGAATATGTCTGTGGGTATTTTTCAGATGAAACATGAAGGCTTGAGAAACAGTGTTATCCAATGTGATGTCTGTGAGGCATCTTGTTTGGCCCTTGAACAAGCTGTAAAGCAAAGATGGTACAGAAAACCTCATCTTTTCCTGAACCGTAGGCATGGTTTAAGTGAACGTGACTGTAAGACCCTGTCAAACTGAAGGTTGTTCTTCTGTTGTCACTGAAGCAGCATCAAACAAGGTTATGTAGATGAGGATGTCTGAAAGGAACTGGGGGAGGCAATTTAGCAGTTCTGCTTGCTCAGTCAGCCAGAGCCCGTACTGCAGCCCAGCAGGTAGCATATGTGGTGCACCTCCTTTGGTTTCTGTTAGGAGCCTTACTCTTGCATAAGGCAATGCAAGTGAACACAAGGTGGGATCACTCGTTTAGGTGATCAGAGATCTCTGCTTTCACTGAACCAATTTATGGTAGTCAGCACAAATGCTGTGTTATAGTGTAACAGGTTAGAATTATAAGTTTGTCCCTTGTGCTTTGCACGTATTTCGTGATGGTGTCCTGTGCTGGAGGAGGGGATAAAAGAGGCCCAGTGCTGAGACTGTCCTTCTGACAAAATAAAAAATAGACCAAACGTCTTTGAAGGTGAAGTTGCACCAGACCTGGTCAGCGATGTATCAAAATGAATCAAAACATAGGAACTTACTGTTGCCTTCTCTAGACCATAGGTTGTTTGGGGGAGTTGTCCAGCTATAGTCAGAAACTTGAAAGTAATGATTTTGTCCATGGGTCCCTTGGTCACGTGTCCCTTCGTTTTGCAGTCCATTGTCCATCTGAAGTAATTGCAAGCCTCTGTCTCCCCAGTTCGGGCTTTCATGCTCACAAGTTCTTACAGGCTCACAAGTTCTGTGGGGCTGAGCCCTTCTTCCCCCATTAGCGCCAGTTGGTACAGTGCATGTTCTGGACTTGAAATGGTGCATTTTTTTCTGTCCCTTTCCTGGGGTTGTGAGTGTTTATAGCTGTGCTTTCTTTATAACTTTACTTACTTTTAAAAACTCCATAACTTATAATTCTATTAGAATTGTATCTGCTTATGATTTTAAAATGTTACCAGAAAGGTATTGCAAAATATTTCTTGGCCTGAAAGGAACTTGCTGGGTCTTCTGCATTTGAAGTGAAGAACTCTGAAGGAGAATAAAATGCAGGAGATGGTAGTAGAGGAGGGAAGAGTGCTCAGGATTAAGCATTTTGCTAGAGGTTAAAATACTTCTTGGAAATATACTCTGCAGCCCTCAGCTTTTTTTGTTATGATACCGCAATGATTAGGAGCATTTTATGCTGTTACGGTTGTTCTATGAGCCAGATGATGTACTGCACAGATCATTCTGTTAGCATTAATCCCCTTCTTTGTTCCTGCTCGAGGCAGGTAGATTCCAGCATGGCTGCGATAATAGCAAATGTGTAATAGCACTTGATGAAGTGATTGTAGCACTATGGAGCCATTCAGCAATATTTCCCACTATGGGCTACCTTGATAGTACGCACTAGCTTGGGTACTAGCTCTGTTATTTGTCAATGGAACTGCCCTGCTAGCTCTCAACAGTTGTCCAAAGCAGAGTAACGCTGATTAACCCAGAATATAGGTGACCCAGGGCTTCTTCCTCACACCCGAAATCCCTGAGAACTGCCTATTTCCTTTCAAAACAGACTAGATCAGTGTGTTCTGTAGGGAGACGCTGTGCTGAGGGCATAGCAAGACAGCATATTGGTATGAGCATGTCAAGGATGTAGTTACAGGGTGCGTGCTGTTGAATTAACCTATTCCAAAAGAAGTGGAACTTTGACCTGATTTCCTACAATATTTTCATGGGATAGTCTGGTCATAGTGTGAAAAAACAGAAATGTCTGTGCCCTGTCCTCCTAATTCTGAGGCCTTTAAAACTAAAACTTCTATAGACATGGCTATAATAAGTATCCTTATTGCCTCCTATCCCAGGTCCTGGTCAGTCTGTGCTGCTTTGCAGAGCTTTCACTGCTGCCTGCTTTTCAGATGTGTGCAACAACTGAAAGAGCTGTGGGGGACTCGGTCAGAAATCATTAAGCTTCATCAAAAATAAGCCTTGGAGGAAAGAACTGAGCTAATAGTTAACAGCTTCTTGCCCTTCGCCTTTTCTGCCTAGTCTCTGCAGCAGACTCCAGGATCCAAACAAGCCTGTAGACACACAGCAAATGTATGGCTTGACTGTGGGTGTTTTGCCCATTATGTTCATGTTTAGCTGTCTTGCGCTGTCCACTTTTACTCAGGTGGTAATCAGTTATGCTGGCACTATCTTTTTCTCTTTTTTTTTCTCATTTGTTCTGCTGCTTTGAAGGAAAGTTCCACTGAAATGTCAACTGCTCTGTGAGATGAATGCTGGAGTTGCATGTATGCACCTCTCCTTCTCAGTCTGCTGTGAAGTGATTTTCTTTGAGTACCAGACTCCATTAGACGTTTATTATGGCAACCTACTATTCCATCGAGATAATTGAAATCAAGACAGTTAACTGACACTCTCAAATCTGCGTAGTAATACCAGGTCACATCTGCACACGTGAGGCTTAATACTATCTGTTTGGTGGACGGTGGGGGGCAAACATACTAAGTGGTCAGATGAAGCCCTTCTTAAAATGCCTCCCTGGCTCAGTTTTAGTGCAGCCTAGCTGAGAAACTAGGCTGAATGCACGCATCCACATCCTGGCTCGGAAACTTTTATTCTGTGCTTTCTTTCTGCAGCTGTTGAAGAACTGGACCCCATTGTTCAAGAACTACATAAAACGGGCGTCTGATCACTTGAATGCCTTATTTGCCATTGAAGAATTCTTCCTGGAACACGACAGCCTCTGCACGTCGATAGCTAAAGTGAGTTTCTGCTCCCAGCTCTGAGGATCTGTTTTCACTAGATCCGTGATGAAATGCATCCTGTTTGCTTCATCAGCTTGTCTACTTTAGAGGAGAGAAATTTGGGGCCTCGGAGGAGAGGGTGTATGGAAAATCCATCTATAACAATTGGTTTTTAAAAGGTGGTCTGTGACTGCCTGTGTCTCTGAGTGAGGGTGAGCTGAGGGTGAGTATTAATTACCAGTAGGCAGCCTGGAGGGAGCTATTATTTTGCAGCTTTTAACCTAGATGCCCTTGCTGTGTGGTGCTGGAAGAGATGTGAGGCCAGGGGCTTGCTTTAGGGAGAGCTTTACTTCCTTTGTCTGCCCGTGGTTCGTGAGATCTAACTGCCAAATAATTTACCCTACTTCATGGTGCAAAGCTGGGAGTAAGGGCAAGACTTCCTCTTTAGGCTGAGCGAGTTGCGAAACTGGGAATAAAGGGGAGATGAGATGTCGCTTAATACCCATCTTTCTTCTTATCGGTGTTTTCAGTGTATTTCCCCTCCTACCTTCCTCTTTACAAGTTCTTCATTCCTGGATTCTTTCTGCCCTATCGCACTAGGAACGTTTGACTCGGATCTCAAGTGTTTCCCTTAGCGATTTCTCAGGAAGCCTCTATTTTTTTGGAAGAGTTCTCCTAGAATCATGCTTAACCCTCAGTTCCTCAAGAAAGAGGAACCATGACTTGTGCTACCAGTGCTTCTGGCTAATGGCAGAGCACTTAGCATGGACTGGAGCCAAGTCTTCAGCTTGATGAGCCAAAATGTCCTTGAATTACAGCAATTGTTTGGCATGTATCCATTGTTCTAGGGGCCTGGGTTTCCCTGGAGGCTGGGAATTGAAGTGACACTTTATATCTGGAGCTGGCAGCCAGCTTTGTCGGTACTCTGCCGCAAGGGGTACGAGTGCAGGGTGCCTGCTTGGCTGGAGCACAAAGGCACCCTGAGGAAAGCATGATTGCATCTTATCCTTGCTGCACTGGGCAGGATTTTGAGCTGATGAATGACCAATTGCTTTGACACCTGCCATAAGGCACCGTTAAGGGAGGATTGACAGGAGGAGGGAGCCTGGGGCAGGGCTGGCTTGATTCATGCTGGCTTGATTCATACTCTTCTCTATATATGCTACAGTTGCATGTATCTGGGCCTGCATAAGAGTTTCTTGTGATATCTGCTTTGGGGATGGGTTTTGGGGTGCTTTAAAATGAGAAATCAAGTTACTTGTTAAACTGATGTCCTCTATGGGTCTTTTGCCCAGAGCTCTTGATCACACCCTGCATCCCCAGAGCAGAAGCTGATGAGTCTTGAGCTTAGACTCACATGTCATAGCATCTAACTATCAGAAGCATAAGGCTTGGTAGGGGAAGCACAGTTATTTTTAACAATAAATGTAAAATGAAACAGACTGAGCCCCTTTTGAAAATAGAGTTGGGAGCGACAGACTTGCATGCAAACCTTGTGCTTGGACGTAAGCTAATCCTGAAAGAGTAGATAGAGAGCCCTGTTGCTCTTTTCTAATTGTTGCAGGTGTTGATGACGTTTTACCAGCTGGAAATCCTGGAAGAAGATGTAATTCTCAATTGGTTCTCTCTGCGGGACACGTCCGATAAGGGAAAGCAGCTTCGTAAGAACCAGCGGGTAAGACCCAAAGGCGTAAAAATGATACGCTAGCTGGTGAAAGAAGCTTCAACTGGCGTTCAGTGCCACTGTCCCTTTCTGTGAAGCAGCTGCCATTACATGGTAGGCCAGTAATGCACCAGTTCATTGAACACAACTTTTTTTCCTCCAGACAGATGTGTCTGTGAGTTTTGCCATAATCAGCCTGCATTGTCTGAATGAGGAATGGAGGTAGTAGGAGAGAGGGATGGTTTTTAGTGGGGTCTCTGTAGTATGAGGCCAGCACTTCCTGGCGTAACAGCACAGCTTCTCTAAGCCAACACCCATTTGAAATGGGCTTTAGGCCAATGCCCAATGTGCTGGCCCCATGCAATTCCTTTGAAGTTTTCGTTCCTGGCTCACCAGTCTCTTTGCATATATTGCTAAGCGTTTACAGTACAGAGTAGTTTCATTTGGCTTATGTTGCAAGGAGCATATAAACTTCCCTTCTCCATCAGGCAGAACTTTGTGCTAAAATTTGGCTGAGCCCTGATCCAGTTCTCCTCCCTGGATTTGGAAGAGGAGGAGGGGGGGAAAAAACTCATCTCTGAAGAAGTCCAACTTTGTTTAAAACCTGTTCAAAGTCAACTCTTAGTATAGGTCAGCAGTGCTTTCAGCTGCTTATTTAAGCCAGGTTAAAAGGTAAAATGAGCTGCCTTCTCCATGGAAATCTGTCAGGGAGTAGATTTTTTTCCCAGCAGCAGCTTTCCTAACATGCCTTAGCTAAGGTGCTGCTGTCATCTCTCCTCCCTCGAGGTCTGGCAAGAACAACTCTCTGACTTGTGTCTTCTCACTGAGTGCTTTGGGGACTGTCTGACTGAAGGAATCTCCTTCAGGAATCCAGAGAGCCTGGATGTCTCCCCCCCTCTCTCTCTCGCTCACACACTGTCT
This sequence comes from Struthio camelus, assembly GCF_040807025.1. Taxonomy (NCBI): domain Eukaryota; kingdom Metazoa; phylum Chordata; class Aves; order Struthioniformes; family Struthionidae; genus Struthio; species Struthio camelus. The sequence goes on from NC_090950.1 coordinate 22,508,695, forward strand.
CTCTCTCTCTCTCTCTCTCTCTCTCGCTCACACACTGTCTCTCTCTCTCTCTCTCTCTCTCTCTCGCTCACACACTGTCTCTCTCTCTCTCTCTCTCTCTCTCTCTTGCTCACACACTGTCTCTCTCTCTCTCTCTCTCTCTCTCTCTTGCTCACACACTGTCTCTCTCTCTCTCTCTCTCTCTCTCTCTTGCTCACACACTGTCTCTCTCTCTCTCTCTCTCTCTCTCTCTTGCTCACACACTGTCTCTCTCTCTCTCTCTCTCTCTCTCTTGCTCACACACTGTCTCTCTCTCTCTCTCTCTCTCTCTTGCTCACACACTGTCTCTCTCTCTCTCTCTCTCTCTCTTGCTCACACACTGTCTCTCTCTCTCTCTCTCTCTCTCTTGCTCACACACTGTCTCTCTCTCTCTCTCTCTCTCTCGCTCACACACTGTCTCTCTCTCTCTCTCTCTCTCTCTCGCTCACACACTGTCTCTCTCTCTCTCTCTCTCTCTTGCTCACACACTGTCTCTCTCTCTCTCTCTCTCTCTTGCTCACACACTGTCTCTCTCTCTCTCTCTCTCTCTTGCTCACACACTGTCTCTCTCTCTCTCTCTCTCTCTCTCTTGCTCACACACTGTCTCTCTCTCTCTCTCTCTCTCTCTCTCGCTCACACACTGTCTCTCTCTCTCTCTCTCTCTCTCGCTCACACACTGTCTCTCTCTCTCTCTCTCTCTCTCTCTCGCTCACACACTGTCTCTCTCTCTCTCTCTCTCTCTCTCTCTCTCTCTCTCTCTCTCGCTCACACACTGTCTCTCTCTCGCTCACACACTGTCTCTCTCTCTCTCTCGCTCACACACTGTCTCTCTCTCGCTCACACACTCTCAATCTGCATGTTTTCATGTCTCCTAGAAACACCCTTCCTTCCTTCTTGTGTGTGATGGTGGTGCTCACTGATGCAGTGTAGCTATTGAGCATTCCAAGCATCTGTTTGGTGTCACTTGTTACCCAATTACATTTTATTCTCTATGCAGCTCCAGAAGTTTATCCAGTGGCTGGAGGAGGCAGAGGAAGAGTCGTCTGACGGCGACCAAGACTGACATGGTGGCTTGGCATGAAAAGAGGCACTCTCGTTGCCTTTCTGGGCCGAGTGGGCAGGGCAAGATCAATGCCAGTGCATGGTGTGTAGATATGGGGCCTGACATCAGTGACTGACAATCCCATTGTTAATTATGTTGTGCATTCCCAACTGTGCCCCTTCCTCCCTCCCTCGCTTGCCCGGTGGCATCTTACATTGGATGGTTGCAGCACAGTGTAAAAACCATAAGGGACGAGCAGGAGGCGATGATATCTAGAATTGCTCTGGAGCCTGGGGCTGCTATACCATAATCTATTTCTTGAGAGCCCCTTGCTTCTACTATAGAGGGAGCAGAGGCAAACATGTACAGACCCCTTCTAAATCTTACCTTTGGGGCTTGTGGAAATATGGTCATAAGGCTAAGTTATTTGGAGTCACTGTTGTTTCTGGAACTAAGAGAACTCCTGCTGAAGAGACACTGGCAAGGTTGGTAAGTAGGAGCATATGGATTAGGATCCGGAGTGCAGGACTGGGATTCAGGAGTTCCTGTGCCTGGAGAAGATGCCGTTGTCTGAGGATGCCTAAGGCATTTTGCAGCCTGGAAGGCACTTCTGTGATCTTTCCAAAAGGGAGAATCTCTTGCCATCTGCTGTGCTAGGATTTAACACAAGATTGCACAGTAGAGTTGGTAAAACCACATCTTTCCCCCTTCAGCAGAACAGGGGATAATATGTGCTCAGCTCCCCCACTGGCAGGGATCGGTTAATAAGGGATGTGCACTGGTCAGTGAAAAGCCGTATGGTTCACTACATCCTAGATGTGATTTGTCTTCTGTGCGTCTCCAGCTTAGCAGACACGGTGTTTTAGAAAAGTGTCTGGTTTTTTATTTATTTATTTTTTTAAGGGAGCAGAGATGCCTGGCTCCTCCTGCCACACCAGCATCATTTGTGTTTTGCTCTGGGGCCCTGACCACACCAGCTGCTTTAAGGAAAACGCAAGTTCCTAAATTCTGCTCTAGTCTGAAAAGGAGTGAACGGTATTTCCTTTGGTAGCACATCTTTGTGTTTCCACGAGTTCAGTTATACATGCTTGCTTACTCAAACTGTGCGTCCTTTTTACTTATTTGAAAACTTGCCCCCCTTCAGGTGGCAGGGAAAGTGCTGCAAGCCCGGTGTAAAGGTCAGCGGCCGCAGAGTAACTCGGCATGAAGCGGGAAACAAGTGTGCCTCTGGCGCTCTCTTGCCGGCATGGACAATGTGTGGTTGCAATAAGGCGCTTAGGAACAGCTGCCTTAGAAGTGTCACTGTGCTGTGTTCTTCCCTGTTCTCATCAAGAACAGTGGGAAAAAATACACAGCGAGAATCAGCTTTTATTGATAGGGGGTTGTATGTTGAATGTGCTGACCTTGCCTCTGCCCCTTCAGAAGGAGCATAGAATAAATCCCTTGGGGGAAATGCACTGGAGCTGCCCACTCAGGATATTTACTTGGCCGTTCCGTGGTGCCACAGTTGTCAGTGAGGGGACAATGTTGGATGCTGGAGGCCAGGGATACTGCCTCTTAAACTGATGTTCAGGCAAGAGCGATCTTGTGCACTCACAGTATCAGTTGCCAGGATTGTTCGTAAATGCGCTTGTTTTCTGACATCGCAAACTCAGTCTTGTAAATGTTGGGGAATTGGTTGGTATCTGAATTTTCTGTATCTGCCAATATTTAATTCAGGGAGCAAATAAAAACTATCCTGGTGTTAGTGGCTTGTCTGCCTTGTTTGAGCTTGAATTGTATGTCTCCAGTTGTGGCATATGCCTGAGCAGGGCTTACGGGTAAGCTAAATAACACATAGCTGCTTTTCTCTTGAGAGATTTCAAGCACGTAATAGGCAGGTAGGAAATCAACACCCCATTGAATTGTCATAAGTGCTCAATGGTAGCTCATGACCTCACCATCTACAAATAGAGAACAATTTGCTGAACTTCAGAATCCTGAAGTGGCTGAGGTTTGTTTTTGTACAGGGTTATGTTACAAAGATGAACCTTAAATCCTATGAAACCTGCTATCCTTTGGCATGATGAGAATTAGTGGGAATGTTGGCTTGTGTGTGCTGCACCATGCCCTCCTGGTGATGGAGAGTAAGAACTGGTGGAGAGGGGGAAGGGCAGCTGCAAAGCTCTTTTAAAAATTCCTGAGTCTCACAGCTGGTTTATAAATGCTTTTAAAATCTCCCCAGACATCTTAGGTATTTTTTTGCTTTTACAATATAAAGCTGGTTTAAAAAAAAAATCAGATTAAGCTGTTTAGGAAAAAAAAAAAAAGGTTTAAGCTGTAATTCCATAAATGGCTTGTTTTAGTGAGAGGCTCTTGATTCTTTGTGCCAAGTAATAATTCCACTTTTGTGTCTTCCATGTTCCTGACTCCTTTGCTTCATAGTGGCCAACTTGTTCATGATGTGAGCCACTTTCTTACCCAGAGGTTGAGATCAAGGGTCGAATGGTACCCTATAGCCAAAAACCCTTATCCTTCAGGACTTAGCCTCCACCACATACACAATACTATTTTATAGGTGCTGAGACTCCATTAGCGAAAAAGGACTGTTCCAAGTAGAATACTCGATATTCCCCAAGATGGAGTTCTGGCATAGTGCAGCATCCATGTTTTTAAAGGGCGGGTAAGTGTATACCTTTTTAAAGAAGCACTGGTTGCTTAAGCGTAGGGTGGGCTTGATGCTTTCTGTTGCTTTCGATCAAAAGTTATATTTGGCTGGAACAGCAGAAATGCCTTTGGGAGCAACCTTGACTGTGCAGTCCTTATTATCTGTCTTTTTGAGCGATGTAAGTAGATTCATTCTTTGCAGTTTTTTGTTTTGTTTTGTTTTTCCCCCCTAAGGCCAAGAACTGTCAGAGTAGTCACCTTGTCTGACATCCCATCTAACAGGGATGGATGGATTTCACCTGGTGGTTCCTGTAGCAAGCCCATAACTTCAGCTGAACAATAGTGTGTCTTTATTTAAAAAAAAAAAAAAAAAACCATTGCTTAAAGGTAAAAGGGATGGAAGTCAAGTACGTCCATCTCTGCATCAGGCTGTTCTGAGCAAGTTTCCAGGCATTAAAATGCCTGGAGCCCATTTACGCTGTAAGGAGAAGCAGTGCTTATCAGTGCTGTGACTTTCAAATGTAGATATAAGCCAACAGGCTGTTGAGAAACTGTTCCTTGTGGACCTAGACTTCTCAGCCTGGTCCCCTACTGCTAATTTCTCTGGCGCTGTGTTCTTTACCTCCATTCATTAAGAGTGAGTCATACTTCACAAGACTTCTGCAAGCAGTTAAATCAATCTATCAGCTGAGTGTATTCAATCACTTGGCCTGTTTAAAAGAAAAAGGGCAGCTGTAATAATGCCCTTGTTACCGATGCAAGTGTGGGATTTGGTCTCCTACAGCTCTATGGGTGTGTGGCACCCCTCCTTTTACCTTGTGGCTGTATGTGGTCCCTTGTGAGCTCAACGCTTCAGAAAATTGTCCTTTTGGCAACAGAGATGTCTAACGTATCTGACAGAGGCTCTGGGGCGCAGCCGCAACTGTGCTCAGGAGCTGCAAAAGGGGACAAGAGAGCAGCCCTGGCGCTTAGCAAGGGAAAAGTGCTAGTATTTCACATGGGCCTAGCTTTTGTGACAGGGAGGTGTTGCAAAAGGACCTTTACATTAGTTCTCTGTCAAGTCCCAGGGCACTGGCCTGCAAGCTAGCATTGCAGCAACTACCTAGGTATCTAGACAGGGTGAGCAGGGCCTCCTGCAGCAAATTCCCTTTACTCTGGCAAACAGCATCCCAGTTAGAGAAGCAATGGTTCTGCTGTGGCCCTGAATATTAAGTTAAGGACCCCCTAAACCTTGGAGGACAGCTATAGAAATTGACATAGCAAGAGACAGGTTAAATTAAATCCTTCCATTCCTGACCTGGATTCTTCTTTCCAAGTACACCATTTTTTTTTTTTTACTATGGAGCTCTGAGCATGAGAAAGTGACACTCTTCCAAGAGCCAGTGTGGAAATATGAGCGGTCCTCAAGCCTGTTAGAATTTCTGCTTACCTGAGGTCTTTTCTTGATACTTTTTTTTAATGTCAGATTCTTGACCCCATCCACCACTGCTACCCAGATGATTGCTGGCAACACCTACAGGGCTCTTTCATGCATGAGGCGGCTCACACCTGCCTGCCATGGAGGTTGGCCTTGCTCCCTGTAAGCTCTCTCTGCCCTTCCTCTTACCCCAGGTGAGTCTGGCTCCAAGGGCTGCTGGTGGGGGCCTACAGGTGGTTCTTCCTCTACCTTTGCTGTTCCTGCCAAACCAGGTCAGTGTGAGGCTGTTCCTGCCCTGCCTGGTGGCGAGCGTTTCCCAAGCTCCATCCAGCCCCGGCTTTGCTCCCAGCTGCAGCTCCAGGAAACCGCTGCTGGAGACCTGTCCCTCAGTGCGCTGTGGGATGCTGGTGGGGTGTCCAGAGGGGAAGCCAGCTAGCCAGCCCAAGATTGCTGGGATGCAAGTCCTTGGCGTTAGGCTCACAGGCCTTGATGACTGCGGGTAGGAGAGCACTAGGGTTTGGGGAGCAGTGTGTGCCATGAGAGAGACGATGGCAAGAAACCCATGGAGCCAAGGGGCTTTCAGAGCAGATATTGCACGGTCAAAGAGGCTGCGCTATGTGGAAAAAAGGATGCTTGCGAAGAGCAGAGTAGGGAGAGACGTGATGGCGCTGGGAGAGCTGCCTCGTGAGGGAACTGAGGCTGGGGAAACTTGAAGGGGCACTGCAGTGCCTGATGTCTGAGGATCAGGGAAGGGCACGGCGCGGCGATAAGGGGCAGGGGAAGTAGCGGGATCCTCCTGTGCCCTGTACGCCGTAAGCGGGCGTCCAGGGCTCGGAGGGTCGCGTCCCGCTCCGGGGGCACCCCCGGGTGCGGGCCCAGCCCGGGGTGCCGGGTGGCGTCCCGGTTCGGCTCGGCTCAGCTCGGGGCCCATCTCGGGACGCCGCTTCGAGCCCGCGGCGTGCCGGTTCCGGTTCCGGCGGGGCGGCGGGCGGGCGGGCGGGAGGCCGGGGGAGGAGGAGCCGCCGGAGCCCGAGCTTGCGCTCTGGAGCCGGGCGGCGCTGGGCCCCGCAGAACAAGGGGCGCGGGGCGGCGGGCGCGGGGCCGGGCCGGGCCGGGGCCGCAGCCGGGCCGGGGCGCGGGGCCGGGCCGGGAGCCGCGGCGGGGCCGGGCCGAGGCCTGAGGCGGCGGCGGCGGCCGGGGGGTCGCGGGCCGGGGCTAGGGCCGGGGGCGGAGGAGGAGGAGGAGGAGGCCTGGCGGCCGGGCAGGGGCGCCATGGCGGCCGCCGAGACGAAGATCATTTACCACCTGGACGAGCAGGAGACGCCGTACCTGGTGAAGCTGCCGATCCCGGCCGAGCGCGTCACGCTGGGCGACTTCAAGGGCCTCCTCAACCGGCCCAACTACAAGTTCTACTTCAAGTCCATGGACGACGACTTCGGGTGAGCGCGGCCGAGCCCGCGGCCCCGGCGGGGGGCGGCTGCCGCAGGAGCCCGGCTGCGGGGACCCCCCCCCGCCCTCCCCCCCCGGGGCCCGGCTGAGGGGCTCCGCGGTGCCCCCCTGCGAGGGAGGCTGGGGTTTGGGATTAGCTTCCCTTTCCACGTGCCCCATGTTGGAAGGGAAGCCCGTCCCCCCCCCCCCCACCCCGCGCATGGGGTCTGGGGGCAGCTCTCTTCCTTCTCCCCTCCATATAGTTGTCTGTGGGGGCTGGTGCCCCCCCTCCCCATACGCCATCTTTGTGACTAGCAGCCCCCTTGTGCCCTGTCTAGGGAGGGAGCCCCCACGCGCACCCAGCTACTGTTGCTGTATCTTTGTGGGGACTGGTGGCGGTGCCCCCTCTGGGGCCAGCAGCCCTCCTTGTGCCGGGTGTGGGGAGGGGGCCCTCATGTGCACCCTGCCTGAGGGCAGTAAACCCCCCCCGTTGCCTCGTCTCTGGGGGGACTGGTGATGGTTCCCCCCCCCCATGCACCTCCCCTGGGGTTGATAGCCCCTTCCTGCTGCATCTGGGGAGAGGCCCCCCTCTAAGTGCACTGTTGGGGGGGAAGCTGCTCCTCTAATTTGCCTGTGGAGGACTGGAAGCAGTATTCTCCATTTCATCTTCTGTGGGGCTGGAACCCCCATGTACCCTGTCTGAGGGCAGCTAGGGAACAGCATCGTGCTGTGCACCCCATCTGGGGATCCCCCTGCTCACTGTGTGCGGGACAGCCCCTTGTCTGAGAGCATACCTCATGGTGCACCCCACCTTGGAGGTATGTAGCAGTGGCATCCCCCTGTGTGTCCTACTGGGGATTGTCATTCCCCCTGTACGCCCTATCTAAAGGGCCTGGGTATCTCCTGTTGTGCCTGTCTGGGGACAGTGCCCTTTGCACCCTTTGTGGTGGAGAGAACAAGGCAGTGCTCCCTCCATAAACCCTGTGCAGGGAGGGGATTAGGAGAAGTTTTGTTCTGGTATCTCTATTTTGGGGAGTGCAAATGGCAGCTTCTTTCTCCCCACCTCATCCTTAGGAAGGATGTATAAAAGGAACTAGCTTTCTCCTTCCCTATCTCTGTGCAAAGTGGATGAGAGCTCCCCACATGTACCCCATCTCTGAGAGGAGGGTGCGTACAGGGATAGGATGTCCTCTGCTTGATGTCTGGGATGGGTCTGTATGGAAGAGGTGAGCAGTCCTGCCTCGCATCCTGTATCATCTGGGGCAGTTCTCCTTCAACATCCTTATTTTCATTGCTTCTTTGTGGCAATGTTTGGCTCCTTCCATCATGCGTGATTGTTTGGAGGTGAGGAGTTGCTCTCTGTTTCTTGTTTGGAGGATTGTACAGACTGATTTTCCGAGGAGCCTCTGCTGTCTCCCACCTGTGTGAAGTCAGCATCTGTTCTGGGGAACGAGTCCCAAATGAACTCAATTTAACGTAGAACCCTTTGTCCCTGCTCTGTTTTGCCCAGGGTCGTCTTCCTACGTCTGACTCTTCTCCAGCTCTTTTCAGGAGCTCCAGTTCTGTCTTGGGAACGTAGCTCCTCTTGGCTTCCACAGCATGTGACCCTTCACCATTCCTAGCACTTTGGTATTTGACAGAGTTGCATGATCCTTCTTCCTCTGGGTTTTTTTCCCCTCATAAGATTTAGTGTTTACAGTAGGTCTTGTGTATGGAGGCTGGGCCTGCAAAAGGCTTTCAGTTTTATAGTCTTCCTAGTGTCTTCCTATTGCAGCCAAATACCTCCCTAGGCTGTGATCTTGGCTCGTTCTGAAAGTTAAACAGGGCTGGGCCTGTTCAGTGCTTGGATGGAAATCCGTGTGGCTGCCTCAGTAGGGGGTGCTCACCCCTTTGCAGCCAACTTATCTCAGTGCCCAGGTTCCTGTTAGCTCTGGAGGTGCCAGCTTTCAGATGAGGCTTGAAATTAGGAGTTATTCCTTTGACCACAGTCTGGGACGCTTTGCCTCCTTAAATTCCTCCTGAACCAGAGAAGAGCTTGAGTGCTCAAAAAAGCTTTCCCGTTCTCTCCAGGCAAATAGAAGTCTACAGCCCTCATTTTCCATAAATTTCCTCTGCAATATCAGTTGTCTGCTGTTCATTTCCTGTCCCTCAGCTGTTGAGTAGCGTTGGGCGCTATGAAACAGCTGCCTCTTGCTGTCTTGGAGGAGACCGTGTTTCATTGGTGGGTTAGTCAAATTCTCCGTGCGTGCTGTTTGTAAACAAATGCTTTTGGGATCCTTTGAAATAGTTGTTCTTGAAGGGAATTCGAACTTGTCTTGAATGAAACATTGCCATGTGGGTGGGAGAGTGTCTGTGTAACTATAAACAAAGTTTAGTAATAAATAGCAGCGTCTTGAGTTGTGAAGAGGGGTCTGGTGGCAGCAAAGTTCTGCATTGTGCCTTTTTATCCTCTTCTGTTTCTTTAAGGCTCCACAAGAGGAGGCAGATGGTAGATTAATGACACTCAAAGATAAAGCAGTGCAGGGAGTTATTGTGAGTACCAGTTGGGAGAGAGAAATCATTCAGGAAGACCCAGTGAGGTTAGATGTGGCAGGAATGTATGAGATGAGATTCTGTTAGGACAAACTTAACTAATTCCTCTGGGACAAATTAGCGACTCTGGAAGAGAAGGTGAACGTAGTCTACCGCCTGTATCTGGAAGGCCTTTTAAGCCCTGAGGCCGCGTGTGGGGAACCTTTTCCTTGGTGAAGCCCTGTATGATGAATTATCTAGTTGGAGCAGTAGATGCAGAGGCCTTGCTTGGAGCAGAGGGAGGCAAGCCCCTCACAGTGGTGCTAGAGATGCCCCATCAGGAACGATGCCTTCGAGTCTTTCCACCTCCTTTCCAGAGAGCCAAAGAAAAGAGAGAAGATGCTGCCAAACCATTTCAGCTGCAGCATTGTCTCTAGGGAGCCCTGAGGCCCCAGGTAGCACTTGAGATATTTCAGGAACCCCTGGTAATTGGTGTCCAGGAGGGAGCAATCAGTTGGTCTGTGGGGAGAGACAGGGACGGAAGGGCAGGAAGCACGTCAACTGCTTGGTAAAGGCCTATAGATGTGTGAGCGATTAGTAAGAACCAGTAGGAGATCGATGATGGCTGTATTCAGAAGCTGTGCGCCAAGGAGGGCATTGCATTCATATGCCCTTATCCCCCCAGCCTCTTTCCTCAAGATGCCCTCTGCCCTGCATGGGGGATGGCATGGCTTTTGCTGATGCTTTCTGAGCTGGTCTGTTTTTTGCCAGTTGGGTAGTGTCTGGGAGCGGTACCTAGGATACAGCCCCTTCGTGGAAGAGACGAGCTGTTAGTGCTGGCTGGCCCGGTGGCAGCTGATCAACGGGGAGGAAATCCCGCAAATCCGACAGCGCATGCTTTTCCTTAGTGCTCGGACGTTTTGCAGGGCCCCTGTGGCATGAGGTTAAGTTCTCTTCTCATCTCTTGTCAGGAATGGAGGCATCTCACCTCCTCCCAGGGTCAGCTGGAACAAGATTTGATCTGACACTTTGTCTCACCTCTCTTGCCTGGATTAAATCGATTTTTCCCTCTTCCTCCTTTTTTTTTCCAAGTTGTGCATTTCTAGTTTGGCATTCCCTTCAGCTCACCCCATCCCCAAGGCGGTATTACAGCCGCAGGCTTGGTGTGTGGGATTTTTTCTTTCTTTTGTTTATCTTGTTAATATTTGTTTGCTCTGAGAATCAGGGCTGTGATGGAGCCATTTCAGTGTTTACATCTCCTTGGAAATGTGAACTGAGGCTTCCTTGAGTGGCTGTGGAATTGCCAGGCTGTGCAGGAAGCTAATGCTAGTCAAAGTGCCCAGTCTCAAATTAAGAGGACCACAGAATGGTGTCACCTGTAGGTGGGAAGGAGGGGAAAGCTAGAAGAATTCATGGACCTGATCATGGGGAGAGGAGCTGTGAGCAGCAGGAAGGCTGCAGTGTTTCTTTGCCCGGTCTACCCAGCTTGTAGCAGCAAATAGTTGTAGAATCCAGTCTGAACTCAGCTGTGCAGAGCAGTGATACAGGGTGCAGATATTTGTACCCTAGTTAGCTTTGTGTATTGCTAATCCTAGAGCTGGAAGCACATGGAGGGAATCACACAGCCAGCCAGGGTGGAGCTGAGCAGACTGATGGTGGACGCACCGGGGTGCACAGATGTAGGCATGCTCTTCTTGGACCTGAGCTACTTGGTGTGGATGTATGCTTCACTGTGAAGTGTGGAAATATCCTCAGCCTGATAACCTTGCCCCGGTTAGAGGAGGAAGGGGCTTGTTCTACAGTTTGAGCCTTTCCTTATCTAACGGTTTCTAGGTGAGAAATCTCTTTGTGCTGGTCAGAGGGAAGAGAGTCTTAAATCAGTGTAGTGCTCTGACTACCTGTGAGATGCGTGTTCTCCACCAAGCCATCTGCGGGCTTTCCATGGGGCTTTGAACAAGCTTTTTAATTTCTGTCCTTTTTGTTTCTCAGCTGTAAAATGAAAACTCTAGCAGTGCTACTGTGCCTTGTCCTGTCTGCTTGATGTTATGAGCTTCTTGGTCAAGCGTCCGTGTAGAATTTAGAGTAACAGAGCAGTTAGATCTGTAGAAGTGCTGCAATATGGGTCTTGTAGCTTCTCCTGGGGACCTGTGCAGCAGGGAAGGAACAACTGCAGCGATGGTGTGTGGTAGCTCATGGTTTGCCAGCTTAGGTGATGTGTAAAGTGTTTCCTCTTGCCTGAGGTCCGTCGTGAGAAATGTACCTTTCTGTGGGCACCAGAGCTGTGCGCGTGCGTGCTTGCTCCAGCTGAGCTACGGGTTTCACTTTACCTCTGGCCAGATGACTGGTGCAACTCGGAGGAAATTCTTTTATCAGTTGAAATGTGATTTCTTTTGACTCAATTTTTGATTGTAATCGATGTTACTCATATTTTATCAATAGAAAGACGTTCCCACAGAAACATGCTAAAGTTTAACTTAAACTTCTTTTCAAAGCAATTTTAGTTAAACCAGTGCAATTTATGCGTTCAGGTAAGTCCTCAGCACCTGGCCTGAAGTTCTGTCTCCTCTTCTTTACGTAATCCTGGAGTGCCTGAGAGTTTGAATTTTTTCTGCCTGATGAGAAGGCACTTGGTGAAAGTGTGATTGTTTTGCTTATCTGTGCTTTGCTCAGCCACCTCTGCTTTTCCAGGCTAGGGAGCGCAGAAAGGCCCGTTTCTCTCGTGATGGGACCAACCCTCCCTCACCGTCTCGCCTACTTGTACTGCACTGCTGGGAGGACACCAGGGATGTGAGGTGCAGTGGTGAGTTGGTGCTGCTCCTCCCACTGCTACTGGTTTCTCCCTCTTGCGTGCAGGGCTTGATTCCAATTTTAGCTTCAGAGCTGTGGTGAGTGATTCCTAGGTCTCAGCTGTCAAGTGAAAATTGGTATCCGACTAAACACTGGCCTGGTATCTAATCCAGACCTGCTTAATTATCACCTGCTCTCCAAAGCTGGGTACAGGGCTGTGATTAGGGCAACGCTCTGGAGGCAGAACAAAGCGGGCGCTGCTGGAATTCCCAGTGCAGGGGTCAGATGCCTTTGGTATTTGGCGACCTCCTCTCATGCACGTGCGCATGGGGAAACGCGTTGACGGTTACTGAAAGGCTGAGTGATTTATTTTTATTGCAGGATCTTTTTGAAATTGGTGCCAGGAGCGACTGTCCTTCTGGCTCAGAGTGTTTGGAGCAGGGAAGGGAACCTAAACGTAATAAGCAGTGTCAGTCCCTAAGCAGTGGTGAGCTGCTGGCCTGGTGCCCCTGACTTTTCTGCCAGCTCTTTGTAGCATGAATTGGGGGGAGTTGTTTTATTTTGCTTTTGGGGATTGGATGTTTGGTTTTTTGTTTTGTTTTTGTTTTTGTTTGATTTGGAAATTTTGCTGTCTGTAGAAGACTTTTGCCTGTCCCATGCTCCTGGTGAAGGATGCTTCCGTGTGTGCTTGGATTCCATGCAGGGAGAGGGTGAAGAGAAGTCTGTGCTGAGACTGTAAGTGAGTTAAAGGGCTTCCAACAGTGTATGTGACTTCTTTGTATGCTCACATCCTTTGTGCTGCTTCTGTCAGTGACAGCATTGGCCCTGCTTTGAGGTAGCCTTCGCTTTGCTTCAGCTTCCAGCCAGTTGCTGTCCTTTCCTGAGCTGAAGATGAGAAGATAGCCTGTCCCTATGATGGTGGGAAATACACTGGCATCCAATTTGGGCCTTCAGGGAGACTGTTGGTGGCCTGTGTTGGGAGGCTGACTTTGTACTGGAATCTGTTTTGCACTGTTAATTTCCCCGCTTGGAAAAAAGAGCTGCTTGTCTCTGTTGGATTACCCAAACTTCTGCTGGAGAGACAAGAAGAGCTGGGGGAGACAGGGCAATCTGTTCTGAATCCGTGATGTCTCTAGTGCTGGCTGTGCTTGTCTATCTCTGCTTGGAATAAAGAAACAGACTCAGCTTTCAAGTCTCTGTCCGAAGTGACTTGCCTTCTGAAGCATGGTGGATGGTAGCCGGTTAATACCCTGTAGGTTTCCTTCCTTGGATGGGAATGCTTCCTGGCACACTGACCAGAATGCTTCCTGGCACACTGACCAGAGCCTTGTGAAGCTGCTGGAGGGCAGCATGCAGCCCTGTGAGAGGTCACAGCACTGCATCTCTTGTTCTCCTTGCTCCAGAGGTACATGGTTCCCTGCCTGCTCACGTAAGATGCCCTGCTCCAGTTAGCTAACGTCCGCTGGAGATTATTCTTTGGATGTTTGCGCGTAGGTTACTGTAGCCTGTGCCTTTGTCTCCTGGGCTGCTGAGGGTTTGGCAGAGGACTGCTAACCACTGTCTGCTGTGGTGGTAGGAAGTTCCTGCAATGTTCCCCCATGCTCGAGATGGGGGTGGCCCATTGACACTGGAACTGATCCTGGTTGTAGCTGCTGCTGGAGACTGTTTTCGAGTGTGTATGTTTTGGAGGGGGGGTGTGGGGGGGTGACAGGAGGACAGGCAGCAGTGCCAAGGCTGGGGTGCACGTGGAGAAGGTTAGCTGATGGTATTCACTCCTTCCCTCAGTCGCATTGTCTGCGCCTTGCACTGTGTGTCCTGCTGTTCAGACCCAGCTATTACTGACTCTGTAGGTGTCCAGCTCCGTCTGTGTTGTGGTTGGAGCTGTTGTAGCAAAGGCCACAGTGGATGGCAGTCATAGCCTGGTTTCTTTGCCCAGAGGTGATGTTCTGAAAGGCAAGCTAGCCAAATTGGGCTGCAAACCAATTTCCCTAAGGCCTTGTCTGTACTATACAAACAATGAAGCTTTACAACGGGTATTGAACTTGTTTGCAGCTACAGCTGGTCAGGAAAAAAAAAATATATATATATTTTTTTTTTTGACTGAATGAATTTTCTCCAAAGTACGGTGTTTTGTTGAAGCCAGCATTTTTCTTGGAAAGATATTGTTTTCAATTATGTTTTTGATAGAAATATTTCTTAATTTTAAGCCTCTCTTGACATCTCTGAAAAAAGAGAAATATAAGTCAAGAAACTTTTAACCATCCATTAGAACCTAGCTGCTTTGGTGCAATTCTGTGTTTTGAAATCATTTGGAGGACTCTGGTTTGAATTCCTGCACAAAACAAAAACTGATCTCGATGTCTCAAAAATGGTCACAAAGTAAATCAGTGAACCCTGGCTGGCTATAGTGCAGCTGTGCTCGGACATGGTTCAGTCTCTGGGATCAAGGTCAAACACCGTTAAAAATGGCTCGTAAACCACCATGATCTGGGTCTTGGCCTGAACATTGTTCACTTTTATTGGAACTAGTGATGATAATGGCGGCCGCTGTTCAGTCTTCTCGTTTCTGCTGAAATAAAACTTCTGAGTGTTTCATCTAGAACTTGGCCGTTCCCAAAGCCTGGGCCCTAGCTTGCCTGCAGGGTGGGTGGAAGGCAGCTGTGCTTCGAGGTGGCAGTGTAAGAAGTGCTGTTACTGTCTACGTGACTATAGGTGAGAGCAGGGCAGGCAGCTGGGGAGGGAAGTGTTGGTTTTAGATGCTGAGAAAGGAAGCCGCTGGTTTGTTGGGATGGAGGCAGATGGCCCTGGAGCACAAGGCCCATGTTCTTGGAGCGCTGAGCCCTTAGTCAATCCCTCTTCTCAAATGTGCTCCCTGCCTCTTTCACTTGTAGTCTCCCCACCTGCTCTCTCCACATGCAGCTCTGTGACTCGCCTCAAGAACGTCTGGGTCAGCATTGGGGTACAGGTTTACTGTCCTGAACCCTCCAAGGAGGAGGTAGTTACCTACCACAGTCAATTTGGGGATGCTCAGGGGAGAAGGGCAGTGTGAGTACCAGCAGAGAAAATCTGGTTTTCCCCAGCACCTTTTCTGCTGCGCAGATATATTTGGCTTTGGTCCTCTCTCACTGTGGGCGTTGGGCCCTCCATCCACACTTGAAAGCTGCATACGTAGAGGTGTAGGAAGCATAGTTAAAATTCCTCAAGTCCTCTTTGAGCTCATTGTACTTAGAGTGGTGGTAAGCCTCTTGCATGTCTGCACTGCAAGTGCTAAACTGCTCTGAGCTGAGGGTGTCTCTGCTGTGAAGAAGCAGAGAGACCCTCCACCCCGACTGTATCCAAATAGAGACAACAATGTTGTCGTTGAGGATATTTGATTTACATAAATCCCCATGAAGGAGAACTGGGCTTGAACTCAGTGGAGAATGCTTGCAGGAAACTGCCTTCATGTTGTCCCACTGACTTTGCATCATGCTGCACATCTGATGAGGCAGCAATCAGGACTGTGTTTTTCTGATGCTTCCTATTGACTTCCTCCTCTGTCCATCCCTTGTTTGTTATTTGGAGTCTGCCCTTGTGACCTGTGCTAGCTGGATGGTGGTTTCCCAGAAGGGGGGTGAGGCTGTGTCACTGTTTGTTGCAGTTGTGCTGGCTTGTTGGGCAGTAGAGCAAGCCCTGCTATTTCAGGGCAGTTGGAACAGGTTCGTAAGTTAAGTAAAACTCCTGCTGGTGGCTGTCTCCAGAAATTTTCCGATCAAATCCGTTTGTGAAGGCTTTTTTGGAAGTCTTGAAGAAAGGTACAGATCTGGGAATTAAGCTAATCTCCAACTTTGTCTGCTTCCTTCACAGGAGAGAGCTCAAATGTTATGCTTATCTGTGTAGTTCCATAGTGGCCTCAGGAGAGCATGAGCACTGTTGGGCCTTGAATATCATAGTCTGCATTAGGCAGTTTACAGAGCTGACGCATTAGTATCTCACTGAGGCCTGCTCCAAAGCTCTTGGTTTCACTTCTGTTTCCATTGCTGTGTTGTTACTATTGGTAGCAATAACACTGAGCTGGTCCAGCAGTGCGTTGAAATTCTCTGGAAGCTTTGGCAGGCAGAGAATGATGCTGGCCTTTCTGTGTCATGTAATCCTGTATCAGAGTGGATGGCTGGGACTCTTGTGATTTTTGTATCAGTTATTTATTAACGGAGGAAGGCCAGAGGCACTGTTTTTTCCAGTAACCAGTTAACTATTGAAGGCAGCGGAAGCAGCGCTTGGGTACCATGTTCCACTAAGTCCTCTGCACTGATTATCCTCTCACTGGATTGTCTGTCTTGCTGGCTAAAATTTGCTACCTCATGAGAATTAGAGGAAAAGAGGGCACAGTAAGTGGTGGCTGAACTGCTGCAGAGGGAGTCTGTCTTTCCGCTCCTGGCTGCGGACGCGGATCTGAAAGGGGAAAGGCTACCTCACGTGCCCTGGAGCAGAGACCCATTTTGGGGAGAGCTGACATCAGCCACTGTGTAGAAAGGTCTTCTCTCTGCTATTTTTTGACCTACCCCTAGGATTTTTGAGAGCATTTTGCTACATGGCCCTTCTGATTACTGGCAGCTGTCTCAATGCCATGGGAGCGCAGGGTCTGGGTAAAAGAGGCCTTGGGGTTTTCCTTGTTTCCTGATGGCTGGCAGCTCCTGCCATACACAGGCTGGTTCTGACAACAGTAAGGATGTCGGAGGTCAGAACGCAGGTCTGTGTTCTGGGAGCTCTGACCCTGCATGGGTTATCATAGTGGGGAAGCTGGTGCTAAAGCACTGGCCTGCTGCTTCCTGGGCTTGGATTTTTTTTTTTCCCCCTGAGCTATTGCTCTGACCTGCTTGAGATTTGCGTTCCTTCTGTGTCTCCCCACCCATGAGCAAACAGATTCTCCCCTGTACGCTGAATCCCTCAGACCAAGTCAGATCCATGCTGTGCGACGCTACTGTTGACAGTGAGAGCAATGTCAGAAGTGTGGGAATAGACATAACTTTGTTGCTTGGCGTGATCAGCAAGGTAGGGGCAGAGAGAGGGTGCTAAGTGTTGATAGGTGCTCACTGAGTTGGCCCCAGGGCTCAGCAGCTTCTCAGACAGAAGCTTTTTCCAGAAGCTGTGATGGATATGCAAACTCCATATTTCTGTTTGCATAAGGCTAACGAGCTGTCCCAGTTTATTCAGCTGCGCCTAGCTGAACCAGTATTTTGGTGCCATTCAGAGAGACTTGCCTGTGGGCCCAGCTGAAGCTGTGGTATACTGGAAGCCAGTGTAGAGGCTTAATGCAGGAAGTCTTGCTATTGCATTGTGTTAATTCATTTGATTTTTTGTTTTCTTATTGGTTTTTGTGGCTCTGAAAAGGGTGGGCTTTTGTGGATCTAGCTGCACAGCTGAGTCCCTTATGGCAAGCTTCCCAGTTGTCTTAAACAGGAAACTTGGTAAACGCACCAGTAGGCCCTGAAGGGGCAGCTGTGAGAGGGACGTTCCTTCCAGAATGAGTTTCTGGGATGAAATGTTGCACCTCAGCTGGGGCCAAAAGGTAAGTAAGTTTGGAAAACCGTTGGGACTTCATGAGTCTGGTTATTCCCTGCCCAGGCATCATGGAAGTTTCAGGGTGGCAACATCTGCTTCAGCTTAGGATACCCTCTCCCTGGGTTTCCTTGGGGCGCCTCAGGCTTAGTGCACAAGCATGTGACATCTGTGTGGGGTGTGCACATTGAATCTGATATGTCTGAGCTGGGTCAACGTCACTGCCCAGCACGTGTCTGTATGTGTCTGAACTTCCCATGCAGAAATGCGGGAGCCTACTTCAGTCTTTTTTGATGTGCTGTTGTTGCGAATGTGGGACGCTTCAAAATCATCTGGTCCCTTCATGTGACGTTACCTTTGGTGCAGTTAGTACCTGTGCTCTAGCATTAGGAAATTGCACGGCACGTGTGTTCTGTGTAGTGAGGTGTGAAGATGTGAGGTGAGGACTGTTCATGTTTTTGTGTCTGGCTGTGTTATCCATCGGGAACAGGTGAGCTCCTGGTCAGCCAACGCGTGGTGCTGTGACGCAAAGTGTTAATGATGACTTAATCGCGACCAAAGGAGAGATGCTATGTGGAAGTTTGGTATCAGAACCACAGATAATCGGGAAACTCAGAAACAGGGTCCTGTAGTAACTTATCAGCAGATCCACAGATACGGGAAATAGCCCCATTGCTGTAATTACATGTGATGAGACTTTCTGAACTGGTGTTGGGAAAGGTTGACATGTAGCGTGACCAGCTCAATACTGTTACTGAGCTCCACTCTGCTCACGGGATATTTACAGACTGAGGACAGGTTGTGTTGTCTTCCGTTGTACCTCTCTTCCCTCCTCAAAGGACGTGGGAGTTGGCAGCCTTGGCTCTGAAAGCCTCAGCAAGAGGAGCATGTTGTGCCACCTGTGACAGTGACTTCTGGAGGTCACTAACCATTATCCACCCTGTGATGCAGTTATCGGAGGTGGCAGGTGGGATGGTTTTGAATGGTATGCAACAGGGCCAGGCCTGACAACCCACAGTGTCAAAGCAAGGCAGCAGCTCTGGGTTGAACTTAGTCTCACAAGGGTGGGGTATGTCTCTATGGTGATTCAAAGCACCGTCCTCCTGCAAACCGTGGGGAAATTTATCCTGTCATTGAAAAGGTTGCTGATCCCTAGTTTGGAGGCAAGCCTCAGCAGGATTTGGACTGAGCTCTGTACATGGCATTTCCCATTCGAACTACTGACTAATGCCAGTCATCACGGCCAGGTTGCTGAAACAAAAAGCCTTGCTGCTTGGGGAAAATTGCTTTCTTTCCAAATTGAGACCGTGGCCTGCATCCTGTTTCAATAAATCTCTGATGCTCCTTTGGAGGAGCCCTGAGCAAACGACAGTCACCTGACTGCCTAGAGATTACTTTGTTCGGTGGATCATCCAGCAGGTGTTGGGGGAGACCTGTGGGCCAGGGCTTTCACAAAGCAAAGAAACCGAAGTGGATGTTTTCATTGCTGAGACCAAATTGGCAGCAGGGTGGAGACAGCTCACGTTTTGCCTGCTTCTTGGCTAATCGGATTCCTTTTCATTTACAGTAATTGGCTGGCTCCTGCTTTACAGCTCTCGGCCACTTTCTAGGCCTCTAGTCATGTGAGTTGTGTGCCAGCACATGCTTGATTTGGTTAGGACAGGAGCATCTTTCTCGTCTTTTTCTTCCAGCAATCAAATAGCGTTCCCCTGTTTCTTGGGTGCTAAGTGGAAGAGCAAGCTTGGTTGGCCTGGGAAATGATGCTTGGTAGAGGTGCTTGGTTGTATTGTTCAAGGGCTGGGCCCTGCCTCTGGAAAGGAGTTTGGGAAAGAAGCTTGAGTTTAGTTGAAATAAATGTGGTATGTAAAAGGCTGCTGAAGTGTGCTCATTTTGCTGTTTGTATGGGAGTTTATTGTACTGTTCCCTGCCCAGACACCATCAGATGCAAGAGACTAAGTGAAACTGGCCTTCCTGCACCTTTGGTAGGATTCATCTATTAGTAGACCCATTTGGGAACCAGTCACTTAAACCTGTGGCTCTTGTGCTTTTCTTTTATCCAAGTTCTTTCTGGCTTGCTGACAGTTTTCTGGGAGTTAAGTGAATATTTCGGGTTGTGCCAAAGTTATGCAGCGCCTGAAGGTGAGGAAGAAAAACGACACAAGTCTCTGCCCTAGCGACATTTGGGAATTCAAACCCCTCGTGCCCTCCACCTTCTCTCCTGCATTTTGGGGCCAGAGAGGTCTATTTTCGTTGTTTGCCCTTTCTTCAGAGTGTTGGGACAGTCTGAGATTGGGGACAAAGTTCGTTCTTTGCTACCATGCAGCTGCTGTGGCTCTGAAACGTGTTTCTTTGCATGAGTCCTTCTCATTGTCTTTGGCAAATGTTTTATGGTAAGACTTAAAGTTTTGAGGTTACTAACTCCCTATTGGGTTCATAGGGGTTGCCCGTATGTCTTATAGACCCAGATAGTAGAGATGTTGCTGCTGGTAGCCCAGCTGGACATGAAGAGCAGCTGAGCCAGGGGCTTGTGATCTAGAGTCTATTATTCATCAAGGTCCCATTTTCCCACCAGGTTGGCAGTTAGGCTGGCTTCCTTGGGAGACTCTTACAAAGTTTTTTGTGCTGGGAGAGGGTAACGTGAGGTGGTCAGTGTCTTGAGGGCAGGACATGTGTGGAGGCTGTTTTGTCACCTCCTGGGGGAGATCTATCATTAAACACAAATTAATTGCTAATGTGATGGGGGAAATGAACCTCACTCCTCCTCCCCACAGATATCTGCCTCCGTCTGCTCCTTCCCAGGCCTGCTTTGGGAGGTGGCTGCCCAGCGAATATGTGCTCCAAGAGCAGGGGCTGGTGCTAGGCAGGGCTGCTGTGCTTGGAGCCTGGGACAAGAGGGTGCTGGTGAGCAGATTGCTCTGTGGTGGCTCCCTTCATGCCCAGGTGTGGAAGTCCAAGCTTTCAGACTTTGTTTCCCACCCTCCCCCTCTTCCCCCTTTTTCCCCTCTTCTCCTCTCCTTGCTCTCCTGCTGAGTTGATGCTTTTCCAGGAATGAGCTGTACTGCTAGCCCAGCACATTCCACAGCAGCAGCGCTTTTTTGGCAGGAGCTTTGCCTGCTGTTAAGTAAAACAGGGCTGACTTGGCGTCCCTCAGCTCTAGGCCGGAAAAGGAAAGCTTAAACCTACCTTCGGCATGGGGCATGCAGAGTCTTCCTGGACGTCATGTCCCTCTCCTGTGCCCATTCTGTATGTGCTGGCAGCAAGAGAATCTAACACCGTTGTGGACGCCCCCCTCCCCCACGTAGCCATTGGAGCCCTTGACAGTATATGAAAGCAAGGAGCTGTAATCTTAACCAGTGTGCAGTCTCTGGTCATTGCAAGGGAGCCTGTTGCTTTTTAGTCAGCCTAGAGGGGTGACTTCTGTGGAGAACTGCAAGGAGTTCCCCATGGAGCCCTGGAGCCTCTTTAATAGACTACTTGATAAAAAGATGTTGAGACCTTTGGGTTTGGCTACCTTCAGTAGCTCAGTAAACCCTTTTTCCATCTCTCTGCAAAGTCTCTGTTCTTTTTATCAGTGGGAGCTGCTGTGTTGCAGCTCTCTGTTGTGGGCTCTTCCAGCTGCCTGTATCCAGATGGAGTTAAGTGTCTTATGGGTCCAAGCCTCCTCCTGTTAGTTTGCCATCTCTCAACATTAATATGAACCATAGCAACTGTACCAGGATTTTGCCCTCTGCTGTGCGTTTGTCTCATTTCGTCTGAGGCCTCTTGGGCCTGTTTCTTATCCCACCTCAAATACAAACCCAGCTTTTGGTCACTTTGGTCACATCTGTGGGTTTGTCTTGGTTCCCTGAAGGTTATTTCCGTGGGTATTTTTCCTCAAATCTTTCTTTCTCACTGTGACTCCCTTGCACTTGACTTGCATGCTTGTGTTGGACTGTGCAGGCAGGCTTGTTGAGGAGCTGCAAAATAGTGTGAGCTACTGGAGCAAAGAGTCTGGCTGGGCTTGTGCTGGGAGTTCCCGTTTGTCCTGATTTCCAATTCAAAGAGACTGAAAGTGTCGTTGAACCTTCAGGGGCCTGGCGAATGCTTCCTTTGATGATGTCTCAAAGTGTCTTTTTCTCGGGGTTGGAAGCATCGCTTGGGCAGGGCAGGATTAATTAATGCGGAGGTGCCTCCTGCAGCAGTTTCCTCCTCCTGGTCCGATGAGAGACCTGCCGGCTTGTTTGCAGAGCAGTGCTGCAGCCAGATGGTCACTCCAGAGATCAAGGTGGGAAGGGTTGCCAGGGCTCTTTGGCTCACTTTGAAATCAAAATCTTTAACTTTGCTTTGTTAAGTATTACTCCTAGGCAGACCTCTGAGGTCTAATGGTTCATTCCTAAATGCTGTTCCTTTTCCAGTCTTTGGGCTAGGTGAACAGTATATCTGTCCTCTGTCACCTCCGACTCGGTGACACCTGTGTGACTGAACACAAATCCAACTGGAGTCAAGCATCTCTAGATATCTGGGCTGTGTTTTTCTCAATGTACGTCCAGTAGGATGATTGTAAGTGGGCTGAGTAGGAATTCTTGGGAAAAAGAGTTGGCCATCTTAGGTGTGTGTTCAGTCCCCTCAGGTGGCCTGAGTGACCATCTAGGCAATTACATGGCTCTGGGGTACATGGGGAGGCTTTGGGACAGCAGTGGTGGTTGAGGGAGGCTGTAGGCGTTACAGACTAAAAATGGGAGAGGCTGTTCTTAGGCTTTCTCTCTCAGACGTGGTATCCCAGCTCCTGAGAGGTGTAGGTAGTAGTTTGAAATGTGGTGATCTGCTCTCTAAGGAATCCTTGTAAAGCTCCCTTAATTTGTTTGGAGAACAGAGGTGACCTTTCCTGCTCTGTGTGGCGCTGTGTTATTGTTGTGTTAGCAGGTCAATAGATTTGTGGATTTTTGTTATTTATTTATTTTTAATTTATTTTAATAGAGGGGGAAAAAAAACAGGTAAAGGCAGTGCTGTGAGGGAGTTCACGTTTGCTTAGGGACTGGCAGCTGTGGTGTGTACAGACAGGCAGGAGCACAGCAGGTCCTCTGCGAAGTAGGGTCTAATACAGCCAAAAGACCTGCAGATCTGTGTTTCCCTTTTTACGCTGTGCTATGAAATGGGAGTGGTGAAGAATACTCTGTCTGGGAGCTCGAGAGAGAAAAAGGAGATTGACTGTCACCATTTACACTCAGAGAGCCCTTCTCACTGCAGCGCACTGCACAAATGTGTATCCTATGTACTCTGCACAGGGGATAGAAAATACGGTGAGGAAGACCCCAAGAATCCCCTGGCTTAGGGAGTCAGGCATCTCAAATCCTCTAATCCTGGTTGATGTGTGCTGTTTGCCTGTGAAGCCCAAGGTCTCACTGATACGCGTGTGATCATTGGCGTGTGTATTCTCTGGTTAGGCCTGTAGCCCTTGAGGGGATTGTATCCCCGCAGGAAGCACACGTGTCGTGTCTGGACTTAGTCTAACACGCGAGTGCTTCACAACTGAAATCCGTACTCTGCCGGAGAATTGCCCTGTCCAATTTTCTCTTCTGGTGAAATTGCTGCAAAGCTCGTCCCTTTGGCCCCAGCATCTGATCTTGCTGGAGGAAGGAGGATTTTGCTCTAGAGCTAGGAGATGCTCACGTTTGGGCAGTAATACATGAAGGTGCTTCCTTTTGTTATTCCGTGTCATTAATCTGTATTTGTTGGGGCACAAAACATCCCTGCCCTAAGGGGTATGTACTACTACAGGTCTTGAAAATGAGATCACATTTGTGGCGTTTTAGTCCCTGAAGCTTGTGCTGTTAGGTAGGAATGCCTCCTTCCCCCCCCCCCACCCCAAGGTGGTTCTGTGGCCTGTAATAGGTGGGGGTGATTAAAGTCATGGGAGAGACCTACCTAAGCTGTGCACTTTTGGGGGGTTTATAGTAGATTAACTTCAGCACTGAATTTCTGGCCTTTGCGATCTTGAAAGAAATGTTACTGCTCCATTAAGATCTTTCCTCTCAATAACGGAACTAAATGAAGGAGCAGATTTTGCTTTTCTTTATCTGCTCTACTACACCGTTACATCTTTCTAGCTCTTTAATGGGCAGTCGTCACTGTTTAATTTTATCTTCTCAAACTTTCCGCCTCCCCTAGTAACAAACCCCTTGTTATCCTTGCCATTGAGATGCCTAACGTGCTTGAGGGGTTGTCTTTTCTTGTGCTTCTTCTTGCTGCTGCCGCCCCCCCCCCCAATCTTTATTCCTCAGCTCCCAGTTCTACTTTTCTGGTCACTCCTGTGTCCCGCGATTGCGTCTCTCTGAATAGCTTCCCTGTCAGGAGGCCTTAGATGGAAGAATCTGGGTGGGGACCCCCAGAGACGAGCAGTGATTGCTGCTGAGCTCCAGCGTGCTTCTGAATCGGAGGTTCAGAACCTCCTGTCTGAGCCTTTGTTAATGTCTCCTGGATTTCTGCTTTCCCTGAGCACGTTGGCTTGTGTTACGCCATCTTATTTCTTCATTGTGACCCCCTTGTGGTTAGCGGGTCCTGCTCAGGAGAGGCCGGAGCTGGCTAAAGCTAGAAACTCCCTTGTATTCGCTTGCAGTCTCGTCTGGGCTGGAGGCCACCGAAGGGAAATGGGGGAGGCCGGGAGCGGAGCAGCTGCACGCTCAGCTAGCTGGTAATGTCTGTGGAGCCCAGGGGTTTCTAACAGCGCAGCAGTCTCTGAGATTTGATTTTTATTGCTGCCTTTCTCTCCTGCGCGCACTCTCTTTTTTTCCCACCTTCCCTTCATTCCTAGGACATGACTCTGATATAAAATACCCTCTAATTTCCTGAGCCAGTCTGGGGCTCCCTAGAGAAGGAAGTGTCTGCTCGCCTCCCTCTCACCCGTCTCGGCGTCCTTGTTGCAAGCTGCCAGCTCCGTCTCCTCTTGGCCCCTCTCGCTGGCAGAGAGCGGGCGGGGAGCTGGGAGCGTGGCATCTTCCCAGGTCGCTGGGAGAGGATCCGCAGGCTCTCCCGGAGGAGCCAGCGGTGGGGGGATAGGATGGGGCCGGGCCGAAGCTGGATTTCCTCTCCCCTCCCCCAGCTGCATAGGAGCAGATGTGCTGTTTGTGTCAGTGCTGGCAGCCCTGCTTCCCCAAACGCTCTGCAAAGCCAGGCCTGGCTCCGGCAGCAACCCGAGAGTTGTCCCCTCCTCCCCCTCGGCTTGGCCCCGCATACAGGCCGCCCCAGTGTCACTGGGGATGGAGGCTGAATCATCCGCCCACTCGCCCTGCCTCCCCTGTAACCCTCCGCCCGCCCTCTCTCCCTCCCGCCCTCTCTCCCTCCCGCAGGTCTCTTTGTTGGAAAATTCAACGCAGATGAGTATTTGGGAGCGCTGGGCCTGTGGGCCAGACGCTGAACGAGCAGTTTGGCCGCACCGCATCTGCCAGCCTCCGGGGACAGGCAGAGGGGCTGCGAGCGCCGTGCGCGCGGAGCGGTTCTCTGCAGAGCGAAGCAGAGCGCTTTTGTTGCGTAGCAGAGGCTGACTGCAGGCTCGTCTGGGCAAAGCTCAGGCTGTTTCTCTGTACCAGGCAATTTTCGCTGATTAGTGAGGGCATCTGTTCTCTGCCGTGTTATGCCCAACCCCCAGCAGATCCCTAAACCTGGGAAAATCTGAAACCAGGCTGCCCTGATGGATGGTAAGCTAAAAGCAGTCCCTCTGAAATCATCTTTGGGCAGATGTTTTCTCTGAGCTGTGGTGGCTCCCACCAAATAGAAAGGCTTTTTGAGAACCAAGAGAGCCAGAACTCCTTTTGGGTCTGTTTTTTGGGGATTCCCAGGCTCAGGTCCCATCGACTGAGGGCTCATCCCAGCAGATCCAAGGGAGAGTTTCCTTTCATGGCTGCTTCCCCCTGCAACCCTGCAGGAGAAAACGTGGCACCGCACGCAGCTCCCCCAGAGGCTGCTCAGTTGGTGGCTTCTAACAGGAACCTGAAGTCTCTGCATGTGAACTCACGGTGGGAAGTGTGACTTGAACAGGGTGGTGAGAGATAGCGAGGAGTAATATTTTATCTCAGGGTTGAGGCTAGAGAGGAATGCAGGACTCGAATAGCTTGGAGACCGCGAGGATTGACGGACGTGAGCAGCGTTGCGGAGAGATTCTCGCTCGGCATGTGCCCGACTCCAGCCCAGCGCTATCAGTCTGTGCTCTGGGGATTCTAAATATATAATTCATTGTGCTCTGGCATCCGAGTGATAAATAGTGATAAATAATGCATCGGCTGGGGTAGGGAGTACTTCGCGGAGTCGGGCAGGGAGAAAACTGCTCCAGGGTGAAGCTGACCCCTGGGATGTCTGGGGCAACTGCAGAGTAATAGGAGTGATGAGAGCATCGGTTCTCAGGATAGACGCAGTTTGTTCTTCAGTTTGTTCTTCATCAGGTGTCGTAGCTGAGGATAGGCAAGGGTGTGCATGGGAGTTGATCTGCTCTGTGCCCGCTGAGAGCAGATTAGTTTATTTGTGCTTAGCAGCTGGTCACCTTGACCCTGCAAATATGTCACCCTGTCCCTTCACCCACAGACAGGATTCTGTGTTCCTGAGGAAGCAGCACGCAGCACTGAAAATTGGCTCTGCCTGAAGCTCTCTCTAGGAATTGGATGAAGTCCAGGCTACTGGCGACAGTATGAATGGATGCTAGTGCAGCCAGGCTAGGGTGCATGCGTGTGTTTGGAAGTGAGGAGACAACAGCTTGCCTGCGTGGTGTGTATGCCTGTTTGTTTGAAAGTGAGGAGACAACAACTTGCCTGCATGTGAAAGGGTTGGCCAGGGCACTGAAGGAGATGGGTTTCCCGAGGAGACTGACGGTGTTTGATGCTCATCCTGGACTGCAGGAGCTTTGGGCAGAGCTGGCAAGGGGAACACGGCCTGAAGAAGCATTAGGCTGGCAGTTTTAATCTGGCCTCCTTGCTCCTTTCCTGCTTTTCCCTGCTCCTCCATCTGTGCAAGAGGAATTAATGTTCATCTCGGAAGTGGATTAGACTGCTCAGTCTGTGACCTGCCAGTCTGTGCCTTCTGGGGATGGATAGCATTTGTCCACTGCCTCTGCTGGCTCTCCACGTTAGGCAGGGATCATGAGCACCAGCTGCCAGCGAAGACCTGGCAACCTGCTCTCTCTCAGCCTGCGGATCGCCCCTTAGCTGAGCGCGTTTGTCACTGGAGGGACAAGCGGGGCTGGCAGGGTGGAGCAGAGCCTGCTCCCCAGGTTTTGGCGTTCAAGCATTGTTCGTTTGCCTTTTCCTGATGCTTTGCGAGCGTTGATGTGATTTGCTGTCCTATTTTCAGTGACTGTTTGGGCAGCTGTCAGTGCCCCAGTAAACGCAGCCTGTAGCCCAGAGTACCTGTTTCTCCAAGCCCCGGCATGCTGAGTCTTGATGGCAGAGGCTGGGTTGCATGACAGGCTGGGGCAGCAGGTCGCAGCACTAGGGCCAGCTGCATCCTCTTCCATTCTCTGTGAATTGGGGACTGGCTTGAGGACCCTTGGGAGCTCCTGAAGTGATCTTACCTTCCTTTACTATGTTAGTTACTTACAAGCTACTTTGCTTAATGTGAATTTCCTTTTGTTTTGCATTTGTTCTTTTCCTGTTTGATACTTTTCCTTCCAAACATAATTTTTTCATTGTTTAGCTGCTACATGTTTTTTGTTTGTTTGTTTTTTCTTCAGCACGTGTGTCAAGCTATTTTAGATGTAGCTTGGAAGTGGAAATTTAGAAATATCGCAAGTTACTTATAAGAGTTCTTCGTATGAAATAAGAATGCTTTAAATGTTGTGGTTTTGTAGGAAGGAAAATGAACTTATTAAAGCCCATTTTGCGATTAAATTTGATTTATCAAAGTATGAACTGTATCTGATGAATTTGCAAGTTGAGTCGACTTCAGGCTTACTGTTGCAAAGGTACTCAGGTGCCCAATGATATTTAATTTTTAATTTTCTCTCCAAAGAAACCAGAACTTTTTACTATTGGAAAAAACAAAATTATCAGCACTCCCTCACTGTGAACGCTAGTAATAATGTAGCTGTTTGTGTAATACAGGAACATGACATTGTGGCACAACTATAAAGCTTGAAGTGATGTTGAAATTTTATGTATGTAATTAAAAGTGACAGTAACATTTGGGAGGCAGCATGTTTAATATATTTCACTTTCACGTATTAAAAGTCTTTGACATAGACTGTGATCATTTCAGATCATTATAAAGAAGGTATTTCTTTAGAAATAAGCGAACTGGTAAAAATGTGAATCTGAATTTTGTTGACTGATTAAAGTATGAATCTGGGGGCAAAACAGCTGGAGGCACATGGGAGAGTCTGTTTTACCCTTGTTTTCTTCCCTCCAGCCTGCCAGTTGTGGCTGTGGGCATGGGACAGGCTGGTGTTAGGGTGAGCAGCAGGGAGCTGCAGGTTCTCTCTCTGTCCCCTGCCCAAGCCTGGACTGTTTGTTGTTCAGTGTAGACACATGACTTGGAGAAAGTCTCCTTTTGCTCTGAAGTTCTGCATCTAGCTCTGCCTCCCTCCTCTCCTCTCTGCAGAGTGGTGAAAGAAGAAATCTCAGATGACAATGCCAAACTTCCCTGTTTCAACGGCCGGGTGGTGTCGTGGGTAAGCAAGTCTCTTGCTTTGTTATCGCTCTGCCTGTTTCTGCTCCCTCTGAAAACCACCATTTGATTGCACAGTGCCAAGAAAAGCACTAGGACTGCTCTGTACCATCCAAGTGCTAACTGCTACCAAAGCTGATGAGCTGGATTACCACGCTCCCATCCCTCTGCTGGAGGCTGGGCAATGTGGTGCTGGGTCCTCCGTGCAGGGGAGGATGTGGGATGCCTCTGTGGAGAGCTTGCTGTAACTGATGCCTAGCAGAGGTGATAGTCCCAGCCTGCCCGCAGCGTAACCCATGTGCCCCTACGGCAGGGTCAGCTTTCCAAGGAAAGTCCCACCCCGGTGACTGGCGCAAAGGGCTTAAGTGACTTTAGTGCTGGTGAAGCGGACTGGATTTGACTGCCCTGAAGACTAAAGGTACTGCCTGGGCAGCTGAAGGGCAAGCTTCTCCCTCCGTGCCATGCCATGCACATGCTCTGTCCCCTGCCTGCATGCCTTCCTCTGCCCCAAAGGGGACCCTCTGTTTGGGGGGGGGGGAGGGGAGGGGAGGGTATTCAGTCTCCATAGCCTGTCGTCCCTTTTTCCCCTCTGCTGAGCTGCAGTTTATGCTGGTTGGGGTGTGTGGATCTGCCCCTGGAACAGGACGAAGACCCAAGTGCTTTTTTCCAGAGGCCACCAAACAGCCATTATGCAGGGATGATCTTCAGTCTCTTGCAAATCAGGCTAGATAAGACCTGATGCTTCTCCTATCCCTGCATCAAACAGCTAAGCCTCGACTGGGGGGCAATGAAGCGACTGCATTTGGTAAAGGAGGGTGGGGATGGCAAAGGCTGGGTAACAGGACCAGGCAGGCAGGCACCCTGTTGCCAAACTAGCTCTTGCTGCAAGGCCGGCTGCGCAGAGCGCAGGGTGGAGCCCTGTGTGCACAAGGAAAAGAGGGTGCTCTGGGCTCCGACACAAAGAGGCCCACAGGCTGCAGCTGCTGGACTGTTTGCCGTCCTCCCTCTAGCGGTTATCAGGGCTCTCACAAAACATGGAGCCCATCCAGTTCTCAGCCCCTGTCCATGCTATTACTGCTGCATCTGTCCCTAGACATTTTCCCTCTGCTTCATTTCCAGCTGCCTTTTGTTTTCATATGCTCTGTCAGGGGGTTCCAGGGGCTCAGACCCCTCTCCATGGCTCTTTTTTTACCTGACCTGCTTTTCAATGTGATTCGTATGTCCACACAGCAATTGGCTTTCCTTGTAGTGGTTCTCTGGGGCTGACCGCTCAGCGCGAATGTCATGGGTCTGGTGCAGTTTGGTCTGATCTGCCCGCAGAACGCTAGCAGGAGCTCTGGTCTGAGCCGGCCGCCGTGCTGCTGCTGCAGACAGCGTCTGAAACGCTGGCTCCTTGTGGGTCAGTTGTGCCAGGAGTTAGCACCGCTGCCAGCTCTTATGCACCGAGGATGACAGCAGTCCCAGGGACCTTTATGCATGGCTGTCAATCCCTTTTTCTTTCCTTGCTGAGATTCCCTGTCTGTGGTTGTTTTGGGGATGGGGGAAACGTTTGCTTTGCTGTTTCTGCCAGACAGGCTGGAATGAGACTGTTTTAGAAACTTGGCACTTATTTTAGTGAGAGGGAAAGATTGGGGGGAGGGGGGGTGTTGGATCAGAGCAAGTATTTCCTGACAGTAAAAGGGGCAGGAAAAGCATAGGGTGGTTATTGAAACCTTCCCTGGAGGAAATCCTAGCCCCAGGAGTTTTGGAGGAAGGCAACATCAGAACCCCTGCTTGGGAACACCCCCTCTTCTCCCTCCCAGTAGCTCCCTGATAGCTAGCCTGCAGCTTGCGTCCAGACTTATTTGCCTGGTCTCATCCGGAGATCTTCAGGCGCAGAGCATTATGAATTTTCCCTAGGCAACGCTGGCCACTGCCAGCATCTCTTCTCCCCTTGTGCTCCCAGGCAGCATCTACCAGAGCAGGGATGTGGCCCCCCAGGGAGTGGGATGTGTCCTGGGAAGACATGCCACTGGGAAGGTGCTGGGAGCAGAGCTGGGCTTGTGCCTGGGGCTTGCTGGAGGGAGGGAAGCTGAGCTGAGAGCAAGACAAGAGCTAGTTAGACAGTTGTGAGAGCAGGAGCTGTTGGGCTTGTCCTGGGGCCTGCAGGACGGGCTCTGCAGCTTTTAACACCCCAGGGTGCTCTCTGCCTTGTCTGTTCCCTCTGCTGGGGCTTTCTTGGGGCTACTCTGTCCTCCTTGCTCCAGCTGCATCCCTGTCTCTGTTCCCAGTGCCTCCCTGGCAACAGACCTTTCTTTCCCTGCCTTGATGATAATCTGTGGGGTTTGTCTGCCTCCCCCCCCCCCCCCCCGCCTTTTCACCATTTCCCCAGTTCTCAGAGTTGGGCAGGGCATGGCTCATACTGTTTCATCTGTGATTCTGGAAAGTGCCCAGAATCTCTAGAAACAGGGGCTCTGCCTCCTCCTGTCTGGCTGGCAGCTGCTCCCGCTTCCTTGCTACACATGTGGTTCCCCCACCAACAGGTGGCAGAGCTGCCTCTGGATTTCCACTGGCCTTTACAGTATGGTGAGCAGGTATCAGCTCATCAGCTTCTTTCCAGCCCTCACTCCGTGGTCCTTCTGACTCTTTGTCCTCACCTATGGTGGCACATCCTTACTTGTGTTAAATTAGACCTCTCCTTCATTACATGAGTAGGCAGCTGGTTCAAGTACATAGACTGAGGCCTGACTCCTGCCGTGGTCGTCTTGCCTTACTGGGCTGGCTCCAGGCTGACCCACAGCCTGTTCTGTCTGGGTCAGATCAAGGTGCTGGGCCTTCCAGTCCTTCCTTGACACTAGGAGAGAGCTAATCCCCCTGCTTTCCAGTGCCCGTGCTTTGCAGGGAACAGGCATGGGACAGACAAGTGCAGGAATGAAAGGATGCATTGGGAAGTCCTTGAAGATGGAAATTGACTTTCCCTTGCTCACGTGCTCCACCTTTTCCCTGGGAACTTACTCCTTGGCCAAGGGAGAGCTCCTTTTTGGGCCCTTTCATCTCTGCTTTGGATGCCCTTTATGACCCTTGTAAAGGAATGGTGTTTAGTTGCTTTCCTGCCAGGACCTGTGGGAATTAGCCCTGTTGAACACAGCTGGGCAGTGGTGAGAACGCAAACCTGGCTGGGGTTAGGGGAGCTACTTTCCATTGAGCTCATTTGAACTTAAACTGTTTCTTTCTATTAGCTAGCCCGTTCACTGTGTCCCATTCCCTGAGCCCAGGGAAATAGCTGGTTTACGTTAAGAGCCAGCGGCCCAGAGGTAGGTGTGCCTGGGCTGCCCGAAAGCATTGCTGGTGTAAATAGTTCCTGGGCTTTGAGACTTGCTCGAATTTCTGCACTGGGAAAGATGCTGAGCTTACCAGAGGATGACTGGAGACTGTGCCCAAGCCACTCAGGTGGACACAAGTTGAAAGTTTGAAAAGGTTTTGTGGAACCCAGAAGACAGCATGCTGGAGTCTACTTCAAGGCCAGCCTTGGTCCTGGACCAAGGACCAAGGAAGCTGGGAAGGTGAAAAACCTGCTCGATCTCATGGCTTGAGGACAAAGTTGTAGAGGCCAATAAAATCAAGAGAAGGTCAACGAAGGAATAACTGATTGCTTTCTCTTCTGATGTAAGAACTAGGGAGAATCCCCTCCCTGCCACAGGACACTTGCTAAAGCTTATCTGAGCTCAAAGGTTGTGCGGTGCAAGTGTGGAGACTGATGGCAGAAACTCCAAGCAGGGCTGTTAGCCACCTGTATTTCACTGCTCAGGAATTCCTTGAGGAATAGACAAATGACAAATAGATGGAGGCTGGGAGCATGTTGAGGGCAGATGTTGCTATGTGCTTGGCCTCTTCCTGTACCCTTTCCTGGGCACCTGCTGTTGGCCTCCCTCAGAGATGAGGTACTAGGCCAGACAGGCTTTATGGCTGACTCGTTTGGCCATTCAGATGTTATTACTTGTAAATGTTTTCCTGCTTCCTCAGCCATTTCACTCTCTGTCTCTCATCCCTCTAGTTGGTGTCTGCAGAGGGGTCACACTCAGATGCTGGGTCAGTCTGTGCTGATAACCAAACAGAGCTGCCACCCTCCATGGAGCGCACAGGAGGAATTGGGGACTCCAGGCCCCCCTCCTTCCAGTAAGTTACCTGGTCACACGTCCTGGTTTCCTTAGGACCGCAGTGACTTTGCTCCCAATTGGGATGGGAAGACCAGATACTGGGGTGTCCCTATCCAAATTGGCAGGGATCACAGCCAACCAGAGGGCCTGATGATGAGGCTGGAAGCGGATTTGAAGTGGAGCTCTATCATTTAACGAGCAAGAGCACGCTGAAAGCAGTATAGGGTAGTTGGCAAAGAGCTGACACAGCTTCCCCCAGCCCATTGTCCTGCATGCATAGATGGGTTGTCATTGTTCCCCACCACCTCTGCTCCTGTCCCTCAGAAGAGGGAGACAGCTGATGGCTGGAGGTAGGCACCTACCAGTGCAGAGGTGGAAAGAGCCTGCTTATGCCATTCCCAGCTGGACACGTTTGTGCCTTTTATCTCATCACAGCCCTAACACCGGAGGGAGTAGGGAAAACCTGGACAATGAGACAGAGACAGACTCGGTGGTGTCATCGCAGAGGGAACGACCTCGTCGGAAAGATGGCCCTGAGCATGGTGAGTGTTGACGTTGTGGCCAGAGCTCAGCAGGGCATGGCTGGGGTACGGTGGGAGGCACTAGTCACAGACATGGGGCCACTCTGTCCGCTCTGCGGAACCTTCTCAGCTCGGAAGGGCTGTTCGATGGCCTGAGGCTATAGCCTCATCTTGGAGGTAGGAGCTAGCCCCTATGTGGCATCAGTTTGGTGCTCTCATAGAAACGTCAGGAGTGGGAGAGAGACAGAAGAGCCTTAGTCCTTCCCGGTGAAAAGTGCTGTGGGCAGTAGCCTTCCTATTCTCCGTGCTAGTCCTTGGTCTGCCAAGGACCAGCTGCAACAGCCTTCCTCGACTTAGCAGCCTTATTCCTGATTGGCCCGTCAGTCTCTTCCCCATCTTCTAGCAGGGTCAAAGAGGTATCCCACAGGAGATGGATCTAATGCCCATGTGGACTTGGAGCCAGCCTGCACTAGCTGGGGTTGTCTTATGGCCAGACCCCTTCTGAGGGGGCTGCCGTAGGCCCTGAGGTGAGGGATTCCCTGTTTGCTCTCTTAAGCACACTGAATCTGGTTGCTTCCTAGCACCTAGGGTGAACGGGACGGTGAAGGGAGAGCGGCGCCGAGACCTGGGCGGGTACGAGAGCTCCTCCACACTCATGAGCAGTGAGCTGGAGACCACCAGCTTCTTCGACTCAGACGAAGATGACTCCACCAGCAGGTAGGAGAGCTTAGGGCCTGGAGGAACGCTGGCTTCCCCTTGCCTTCCAACCCAGAGAGGTGCCAGCACAGAGCACAGTAGTTCTGGGGTCCTTGTTCAGACCGGCCGTTGTCTTGAATCTCACCCAGCAGCCCTCTCTGCTATCACCTGTCCCCTGTATGTCACCCTGCCTCTCTGCCCCTGGAGTCCTCTAGTCCTCTATTCTCTATGCCCTTTTCTGTGGTTCTCGTGCTGCCAGAGCTGCCCGACAGTGAGAGAAGAGCTGACTCTTGCTTTTGCCTCTAGGTTTAGCAGTTCAACAGAGCAAAGCAGTGCTTCCCGTCTGATGAGGAGGCACAAGCGACGCAGGCGGAAACAGAAGGCTCCGCGGATTGAGCGGGTACATGAGGACTGGCTATTCTGGGGAAGGCAGTGTAGGGCAGAGTGGGCTGCCAGGTGGATCTCTCCAGGGCTGATAGGGATTCAGCTGTGTTTGCTGTGCGCGCGTTTTTCCTTTGACATAGGTTGACTCTTAAGTCAAGAGAGACTTCTATAGAATCCTATAAACCCTTTCCAAGCCAGTGCAGCATTAAGAGCTGGGACTACAGACCTCATCCTGGCTGTGGAGAGGTCGTAAGAGCTGTGGCTGATGTTCCCCAGCTCTGCAAAGCTCCCACTGTTAGGCTGGAGCTGGGGTTGGTGGCTCTGGTGCCACAGGGGTTGTGGGGAGCACGTGTGGAGGGAGCAGGGGCTGGGAATGGTACCAAGGCACAGGTAGACATCCCTTGTTTCGCTTGTGTTGCAGTCATCGTCCTTCAGCAGCATCACAGACTCCACCATGTCCCTGAACATCATCACTGTCACGCTTAACATGGGTGAGTTGAGGCATGACCAGAGTCTGCAGCCCTTACAGAGTGAGGTTGGGTAGTGGAGCGGGGAACCGAGGAAGGGGCCAGGAGAGAACGTACAAGGAGGGATGAGGAGACGGATTCTTTGGGAAAGTGGCTTGTGCTGAAGCACTGCTCTCTCAAGAGTTTTGTCATGTCTTAAGAGGTCTCTCCAGGACAGAGGTGTGCAAGTGACCGTGATTAGCATATGGTTTCTCTGAGGTTAGGGCTGCTTGTGCCTCCTGCTTTATGATGTTATATTTCATTCTCCTTCCATCCCTACAGAGAAATACAACTTCCTGGGCATTTCCATTGTGGGACAGAGCAATGAGCGTGGAGATGGAGGCATTTACATCGGCTCTATCATGAAAGGCGGTGCTGTGGCAGCTGATGGCAGGATTGAGCCTGGAGACATGCTCTTGCAGGTACTTTGCACCCACATACTCCCATTGTTGAGCCTGGGAGAGCAGTAGAGAAAGACCCAGAAGCCTCCTTGCACATTTTGGCAGACTAAACCTGGGAAGCTGCTCTTGGAAGGAGGAAGCTGAGTCACTGCTGAGCTGAGTGGGGAGCTCAGCCTCTGGCCACATCTTTGGGACTCACCCCTTTGCATTGTTTGCAGGTGAATGACATCAACTTTGAAAACATGAGCAACGATGATGCTGTACGGGTGCTGAGAGAGATTGTGCACAAGCCTGGGTAGGTACTCTGGGTTGCTTCTCACTTCTGTGGGCAGCTGTATGGCATGTCCTTTGGGTCTGCGGGTTGTGTTTCCCCAGCTGTCTCTGCCAGCAGCTCTGAGACTGCAAGGACCCAGAACTTAGGTTTCTAGTATTGCTTTTGTTCCTGGGTTTTGACGTCCAAAGCAAGAAATGGAGCCAACCCAGTTGTGGTGAACTGGGGGGCCACTTCCTGACTTTTGGAGATGCTGTGTCACCTTTTTGCTTGGCTTGGCTAAGAGGAGGGTTGTAGCTCCTACTGCCTACCCCATTTTTTTGGCCATGCCACTAGGGAAATCCGTAGCTGGCGGGGGGGATAAGGGCAGCACTTGTGCTGGCTACTTTCCTGTCCCCCAGGAGGAGAGAGCCCACATACAGCATCCTCCTTGGGTCTCACAGGGGGTTGTGCCACTGAGCGCTTGTTCTAACTCTTACCTTTTTGCTGCAGGCCCATCACCCTGACTGTTGCCAAGTGTTGGGACCCCAGCCCCCGGGGCTGCTTCTCGTTACCTAGGAGTAAGTGGATAGCTGACCCACCCTTAACGCTGGTGCCCAGCCCATGTGAGAGCCCTGCCTTGAGCACTTACTTGATTGTTGTCTTGTTCTTCTCCTTTGTGTGTGTGTGTAATGCCGTGTGGCACTGAAATGGGGTTTGATGGGGGTTCAGCTCTCCTGCTAGGAGGCCACAGTATCCTATTCCCAAGCCAAAATGCCCATAAGCCCAGCCCTCCTTCCCACATCACGCTGGGGACGCGTTTCACTGGGGCAGGGGGGTCACTTGCTCAGAGCGCCAGAGGACAGAGAAACACCCCCCTCAGCCATAGGGGGATCTCTCCCTCTGCACCTCTCCTGCTGACCCTCCCTCTCTTCTTTCTCTCCCAGTTGCTCCCCAGCGGATCTGGGCTGGGCCAGACTCTCCATGCTCCGATCCGGGTGAGTCCCGGCAGATGCTGGGGATGGAATGGGCTGTGCTGAGTCCCCGCCCTCCCCCCCCCCCCCCCCCCAAGAGGTGGATTTGATGAGGGGATGATTTCTGATAGCTACTGACTGACTTTCTCTTTACTGCAGGTGAGCCCATCCGGCCCATTGACCCGGCAGCCTGGGTGTCCCACACAGCAGCGATGACCGGCACCTACCCAGCGTACGGTATGAGTCCATCCATGAGCACAATCACTTCCACCAGCTCCTCCATCACCAGCTCCATCCCAGAGACCGAACGTAAGTCCTCGTGCCTCCGCGCTCCCTGCGCTGCACGGCTTCCTCACCTACGCTGTGCCCTAATGGGAGCAATACTTCTGCATGGGGAAGGTCTCCCAAGCCAAGGGACTAGAGCAGAGAGAGAGAGAGAGCTCTCACCAGGCAGGTGCATAGATCAGCAGGAGTTCTGGCTGGGAGAGTTAGTGCCATATTTCTTGATTTCTACTTAAGGAGAATAGGAGAGCCTGGACACAATCCAGGAGCTGTGGCAGGCGTGGAGGAGAGGCTCAGGGAGCAATCTGGGATTCCCAGCTGAGAGTGCAGGGCCAGAGGGGCGTAGGTTTGCCCTGGAACAAGGTGTGCTCAGGCAGCAGGTAGGGCAGGATGGAGAAGGCTTTTGGGAGCAGGGAACCTTGCAGTGGAGCGGAGACCTGCTGAGCAGAGGGCTGTTTCTGAAGGTTTTGGGTGATTCTAGTAAACAGAACCCAGAAGCAATTGTCTAGAGAGCTCTGAGCAGGGGCAAGAGGCCAGGAGCTTGCTGTAACTTTGTAAGGAGCAGTAAACTCCCTTGCTGAGCCGTGTGGGCTGAGATGGCAGCTTTTGGATCTCATTTGCTTGGGCCTGGGTGGAAGGAGATTGTAGCCTGTGTTTGTGCAAGAGGAAACAGCTCACAGGCAAAGAGTAACATTGGAAGGCTGGAATGGAGGTTAGGCCAGCATGCACCCCAGGGCTGTCTGCAATGTATTGTTCCCTGGCCCATTCCTCCTGTGTGTGATGCTTCCATGTGGCCCTGTGGTCTCTTCTGTCCCCTCTCATCTCTGCTCCCCTTTCCTCTGTCCACGCCACAGGCCTCGATGATTTTCACCTGTCCATCCACAGTGACATGGCCACCATTGTCAAAGCCATGGCCTCACCCGAGTCAGGCCTGGAGGTGCGTGACCGCATGTGGCTGAAGATCACCATCCCTAATGCCTTCATTGGTAAGAGCCTGTGCTGCCTCCAGCAAAGGCAGGGAGTGGGGAACGGGTGGCCTGTTTCCCAAGCAAATGCTCATAAAGGGAGCATCTATGTCAGTGTAAAATAACTGTTGACCCAGACTAGGGTCACAAGCTGAACCCCTGGCTGTGCAGTCCCTTTTCATCTTTGGGCCCACTTTGTCTTGACTCTAGCCTGGCCCACTCTGCTTCAAGGGATGCTATCCTCTCTCTTGCTGTGTTTAACCCTGATGTTTTGTGGCAGGTTCAGATGTGGTGGATTGGCTGTATCATCATGTGGAGGGCTTCACAGACCGTCGTGAATCCCGCAAGTATGCCAGCAATCTGCTGAAGGCTGGCTACATCCGACATACTGTGAACAAGATCACCTTCTCCGAACAGTGTTACTACATCTTCGGGGACCTCTGTGGCAGTATGGCACTTAACTCTGGGCTTGGCATGGGCGGGAAGGGAGAGGTTGGTGTGGCAGAGCCCTGCTGACACCCAGGGACATTGGCACAGCCTTTGCTGTCAGACTTGGCCCCTTGTTGTACAGCTCTCTTTAGAGAGCAGTGAAAAATGTCCCAGCACCCTTGTCATGCTTGCTGGGGCTGTGAATTTGGGAGCGTTGTTGACACTATCGTGTGCCACGCAGTCTTTTTGCCTGGGCAGCCAAAGTAGAGTCTTAGCCTTTTCTGACTGTACTTGGCTCCAGGCTCTGAGCTTTCACTGCTGGCAAGGGAGCGGTGCTCTTGACAGCTAGGTTCTGCTCAAATGAGAAGGATGGATGAGACTAATTGGCAAGGCAAGCTCTAGCTCTGATGTGGTCCTTTCCCTCTGAGCTTGTTTCTGTCTCGGAGTGACAGCTCCGAGTCTCGCAGCCTGGATGCTGTCCCTGCGGGAGGCACACGTGGCTGTACTGCTTAACAGGGAGGGTGCCAGCTTCTCTTACCTCCTTGTGTACCGCATCGCTGCCTGTCGACAAGGGTGGACATGATGCTGTTTCATCACACGTGGCTATCTTTCCACTCGGATTAACCCCTGTTCTCTACTTTCCTGCAGACATGGCTAACCTGTCTCTTCATGATCATGATGGCTCCAGCGGTGCCTCCGATCAGGACACTTTGGCTCCGCTCCCACACCCGGGAGCCGCACCCTGGCCTATGGCTTTCCCATATCAGTATCCACCACCTCATCCATACAACCCCCACCCCGGCTTCCCTGACCCAGGCTACAGCTATGGAGGGGGCAGTGCAGGCAGCCAGCACAGTGAAGGTGAGTGAAAGGGACCCACATGTGCCTGTAGAGCTGAGCAGGTGCCCTGTTCACTTGGGGGAAGCTGCGGGAACAGGCTAGTCCCTTAGGCAAGGCTGTATGCATGGGGGAGCCAGATCAAAGCCTTCATTCAGAGGAATCCCACAGGGGTTATGGGATTAGAGTTGAACGGAGAGTGAGACCATGGACTGTGCAGTCTGGTAGCTGTGCTGCAGTGTGTTGTAGTCCTGTCTTGGTGGGGAGCAGAGGATTCTTTCTTCCTGGTTTATCTGATGTGTTGCCTAACCTTGCCCCGTGTGTTTTGCAGGGAGCCGGAGCAGTGGTTCCAATCGCAGCGGCAGCGAGAGGAGGAAGGAGAGAGAGAAGACTGGAGAGTCCAAGTCAGGTGGCAGCGGGAGCGAGTCGGACCACACCACCCGGAGCAGCATGCGGCGTGAGCGTGCGGCCAGTGAGCGCTCGGTGCCTGCCAGCCAGCACAGCCAGCGCAGCCAGCACTCCCTGGCTCACAGTATCCGCAGCCACCACAGCCAGCAGTCATATGGGCCGCCTGGCCTCCCCCCTCTCTTCAGCCCCCCCATGTTGCTGATGCCTCCACCGCCTTCAGCCATGGGGCCCCCCGGGGCACCGCCGGGCCGTGACCTGGCCTCTGTGCCCCCAGAACTGACAGCCAGTAGACAGTCCTTCCGAATGGCCATGGGCAACCCCAGTGAGTTCTTTGTGGATGTAATGTGAAGCGCCCGTCCCCTGTCTGTCTGCTGCCCCTCCTTCCCCCTTCCATCCCCAGTCGTTTGTCTCCTAGGACCAGCCCCAGCTTCACCCCTTGTTTTTATGGGTCTTTTTTTTTTTTTTTGGTCTTGATAACTAAAAGAAAAAAAAGGGAAAAAAATAAATGGAACTAAACCTTGATTCTAATCCCTCCTCGAGCGGGGTGGAGGGGCCTGGCAGGCCTGCTGAGCTCTGCCAGCCCATCCTGCCACCAGACTTGTGTATTGCCGATGGTAATTCCCTCCTGCCGTCCTCTCTAACCCCATTAATCTGCATCCATCCCAGCGCCCTGTGCTGCTTGCCCGTGTGTTGCTGCTGCCGCAGTCCTTCTGCCCTAAACATCTCTTCTTTCTTTTCACCCTTTTGTGTTTCTTCTATCAAGCAGCAAAGAATTACGGGGTGTTTGACTTTCTCTGAGCCTGCCGCCCGCAGGGGGGAGAGCTGGAGCGTGGCGTGGCCCGACAGGAGGACACGGAGCTCCAAGGGCGCTGGGCACGCATGGTGCTGAAGATGTCTTCTTTTCTCCCCCTAGCGGAAGACTCCCTGCCCTTTCCGCAGCACTGAGAGGGGAGCAGCGCCCAGCTCTGGCCTTATATGTGTTTAAATCCAAGTGTAATTGCCTTTTGGCTAATGCATGAATGTTCCAGGGCTTCACTGCCTCTAGGGAGTGGAGGGATGGTGCCACTTTCCCTTAGCCTCCCTCCCCTTGCCGCTCCTTGGGCCAAATCTGAGCCTGGCGCTACCCTATGGCAGAACCCTCCTGCCTGCTTCCCTGACAGCGAGACTTGAGATTGGGTCCGTTCCTCCGGCATCCGACCCTGACTGGCGCTGGGTACCTAAACATGTCCGGTCGAGGCCTGGGGGGGTGTGTGGTGTGCACGGGTGTGAATGTAAGGGCAGAGCTCTGCTTGCTCTGCCAAAGGGGGTGCAGAGGCCCAGGCGTTGCCCTCCTGCCTAGCACACCCTGCTGCCTGTCTCCTGTGTAGGGGCTGCCCCTCGCCTGGGGCCAGTGTCTGCAGCTGGGGCCTTCCCCCTCCTGCTCTGCTGCGCTTCCCTTCAGCAATGTAACATCTCCCACAGTCAATGCTGATGTGTGGGTGGCCTGGACAGAGCTAGAGGGTGAGGGAGGGGCACTTCTGGTCCGCTTTCATTCTTTTGGGGAAAGCGGAGATCTCCTGTGTTCGCTGGCCAGCCGCACCCTCTGCTCCCCCGGGATGAGCTCTGCTGGCCTGTCGAGGGGAGGGAAGGGGCTCTGGGCCCAGAAAGCTGCAGAGCTGGGCCTGCCCCGCTCCAGCCTAGATGCAAATGGCTCCCTAAAGAGACGCAAACCCTCCTGTGAATTAAGGACTGTGGTGTTGAATGCAGGGCCCTGGGCTCAGTGCCCACAGAGGATTGCGATGGCAATTGAGTCCGTTTGCTCTGATGCTCCCTTCTGTTTTTTCCTCCTCTTTGGGGTGTGTGGAGCCTTTCTTCCACTCTACAAGAGTGGTGTGGGAAGGAGATGTGCCTTGGGTTAGGGGGTGGGGGGCGGCCTCCTCCTCAGAGCCTGGGGCTGAGCACGGTACGGTAGGGATGCATTGGACCCTGCTCCCGTTGGTCTTGGCGCCCTCTCATATTGCTGACCATGGCTTTCTCTGCAACAGTGTTGCCTCCTTCAGCCTTTCTTTCTTATGTTTGAATTTTTTATATTTTGGAGATGAAATGTATTTTGCTCCTCTGGGGTCTGCGTTGTGCCTGCACCCCCTCTGCCAGCTCCTGTGTGCCACCAGTTCATCTCCCTATGACTCCCTAAGCCTCTCCTCTTCCTGTGCCTGCTGGTGCCAATTTGCCCAGTCTCTGCCATCTTCCTGTCCCCTGATCTTGGTGCTGGCAAGCTGCTGCTTGTCCCTTCTCCTGCCTTTCGTAATGCCACCCAGCAGCCTCCCCTGACCACTGCTCACTGCCCTGCCCTGCCCTGCCCTGCCCTGCCCTCTGGGTTTTATAAAAACAAAACCAGTCTCCTTGTTTTTATTTATAAACATAGTTTTATTGGACTCCTGCCTCGTGTTGTTTTTTTTTCAGCACCCTCTTCTTTTCTATGCTCCTGTGTTTTGCTCGGCAGCAAGCTCTGGGCATCGAGGGGCTGTCCTGGGCCTGAGCCTCTCTGTTTTCTAACAGAGCTATTCTTCCTGGGCTATTGAGACCTGCCATGACTTAACCTCGGCCTGTCCCAGCCTCCTCCTGCTGCTGCTTTCTGGTGCAAGAGCTGATTGATCACAGCATTAGAAGATGAAAAATTATTCATTGGGCCTGTAAGGCAAAGATATTTGCGGTGCATGCGTTGGGGGGTGGGGGGATGACTGGGGCCTGGGCAGCTCTGGAAGTGGGCTCTGCCTGGCTGCCCGTGGCACGATGAGATGAGGGGGAGAGGGTGGCAGAGGGCGAGCTGCCCCAGGAGCACCTGCACATATGGCCTGTGAGGGGGGATGGCGCGGGTGGGTGATGGGAAAGCAGCAGTGCCTGTGGCTGGGCACGGCAGCTGGGGGCCTGGCCGAGTGCACCCACCTTTCCCCACGGGCTGTGTCCCACGGGTATCCCCAGCCCCCTGCGGATCAGGGAATTGAGGGCTGCTGGGGACAGTGGGCTGAGGGCCCTGCTCGCACGGACCATGCCGAGGGGCAGGGGATGCCCCGTGCTTCGAGCCCCCCCCCCGGGCCGGGGGGGCTGCTGCTGGGCCTGCGCAACTCCACGCGTGGGTGTGTCAGCTCTGCTACCTCCCGGAACTACAACTCCCAGCTCGCACCGCGCCATAGGACTACAACTCCCAGCGCGCGCCGCGCCGCAGGACCACAACTCCCAGCATACTCAGCGGCCCCCCCCACCCCCCCCGCGCGCCGAGCGACTCGGCGGGATGCGGAGCACAGTCCCCGCCCTGCCTCCCCGCGGAGGCGCATGCGCAACTGCGGCGGGGCGCGGGCGGGGCATGCGCGGCGGCGGCTCTGCAGTGATAGGGGGGGCGCGGAGGGAAGGGGGGGGTGGCGGCCGCCATCTTGGGTAGTGAGCAGCGAGCGGCGAGCGGGCGGCGGCAGGTGAGGCGCCGCCGCGCGGTCCTTCTTCCTCCACGCCGGAGGTGCGTGTCCCGCTTCTCCCGCGGGGCGGCTTCCCGGGGCGGTGGGGCTCGTCTCTTCCTCGGGGCCGAGCCGCCCTGGGTGGTGGTTCCCTCAGTACCCGCCGGGGGCGGGGGTCTGCGGGCCTCCCCCGGCGGGCGCGGCGTGGCACTGACAGGCCTAGGGGGGTCTTGTCAGGGCGAGGCCCCCCGACGGCTGCCCTTGGGGGGGGCCGGCAGCGTCTCCGGGCCGCCCCGGGGTCCCGCCTGGAGCCGGCGGGGCGGCGAGGGAGGGAAGCGGGCTCTCCCTGGAGAGCTGCTCCTCAGCCCGCTGCGAGCGGCTGCCGGGCCTCCTCCCGGGGTGGCCCCCAGCCTCGCCGCTGGCTGGAGCTGGCTAGCATCTATTCGCGTGTTGCTTTGGGGGGGAGGTGGTTGTTAGCCGCCTGTGTTAATTAATGCTCTGTCCGGAACACCCGTCGTGGCGGCTTCGTGTCCGCGGTGCTGCTGAAGACCGGGTGAGGGTGGTGGTGGCAGAGGCAAGACCTGAGCGGTGCAGGGTGTTGGGGAAAGGTCTGCACCGCTGTGCTGGGTCACCCCGAGCAAAGGTCTTGCGGTCGGATTAGGCAGGAACTTCCCCTAAAATGACTTATCTGTACTCCTGATATGAACATGAATTAGCTAGGTCGTGGACTGCACCCTCTAGCTTCCTTTCTGGAGAACCTGCTGAGGCAGACTATAGCTCTGCTGATGCTGAACTGTCCTTGTTCTGAGGTTTGAAATGGGCCCTTATCCCACAGCTCTTCTAAATGCATTTCCACTTCCTTTCTTCCATGGTCTAGGTTTTTGGAGTCTGTAAGGCTACAGGAAATGCAGCCTTTGTACAATGTAGTTGACTTCTCACTAGGAAATGAGTCTTGTTTGATCTGGTCTTCTCTCTATAAACTGTAAATTTTGAAGTTCTGGTTTTTTTCCTTGCTTTAGGATGACAAAGCTGCTGTCAACTTCTAGCCTCAGGCTGCCAAAAATCTGAGCCTGGAGCTTTCCCAGATAGGTGAGCCTGGATGGCTTCTGCTGTGGCTCAGAAGTTGAGATATTATGGATTTCTAATTGAATATAGGTTCCTGTAGTGGTGTTTTGTTAGGTAGTGTTCTCTTGAATGCTGTGAGGACCATAGTTACTATTCTGTTCAGTAGCAAATGACAGACTTGTCCCCGTCAGTTTTGCTTGCAGGGACAGTATCTCATCTGGTGAGATGCTGCCAAACTGCCTACTTCCATATTTTTTCTGTCAGAAGGAAAGCATTGCTTTTGTTGGGAACGCCATGTTACTGACATCTAGTGACAAGGATACCTGGTGTTCTTTGGGTTGCAAGCTTGCCATCTTTGTCTCCAAGAAGAGAACCTGTTTCCGATACCCTTGAAGGGTATCATGACTAAATTCTCCCTTTCAAGAGAGCACATTTCCAGCCTTCTAAGAATTGAGTCTTGAGGCTGTGAAGGGTTGAATCTTGAATTCTTTGAAACACAGATGACTGGAAGTGCGCTCTGCTGATTGGATGAGTTTCTAATCTTTTTGATGGGATGGGAATAGTCACTGAACAAAACATGCTTTATATAAAAATTTCTTGTGACCCTACTTAAACTTAGCTTTAGGTCTTCTTGATGCAGGGATGAGACAAAACTTTCTTGTGCAACACAAAGTGTCTTGCATTAGTGTTCTAAGCTTATACTACTGAAGACTGCTAGTGCGTGTTAAAAATGTTCTTGGGGTTAGCTGAAGGACAGACAGAAGTACAGCCCAGGGTGCCAAAATGTAATAGGTCTGTATAGTACAGCCTGCTTCTTTCCTTTAGTAGATGACTAGAGTCACAGAATGGCCGAGGTTGGGAGGGACCTTGGGAGATCATCTAGTCCAACCCCCTTGCTCAAGCAGGGTCCTCTAGAGCACGTCGCACAGGATTGCGTCCAGGCGGGTTTTGAATATCTCCAGAGAAGGAGACCCCCCACAACCTCTCTGGGCGACCTGTTCCAGTGCTCAGTCACCCTCACAGGAAAGAAGTTTGTCCTCAGATTCAGATGGAACCTGCTGTGTTCCAGTTTGTGCCCGTTGCCTCTTGTCCTGTCAC
Organism: Struthio camelus; assembly: GCF_040807025.1. NCBI lineage: Eukaryota > Metazoa > Chordata > Aves > Struthioniformes > Struthionidae > Struthio > Struthio camelus. The sequence continues at coordinate 22,553,088 of NC_090950.1, forward strand.
GGGCACCCCTGGAAAGGGTTTGGCCCCATCTTCTTCACACCCTCCCTTTAGATACTTGTACACATTGATGAGCTCCCCCCTCAGTTTTCTCTTCTCCAGGCTGAGCAGGCCCAGCTCTCTCAGCCTTTCCTCATAGGAAAGGTGCTCCAGTCTTCTAGTCATTTTCGTAGCCCTCTGCTGGACTCTCTCCAGTAGCGCCATGTCTAGTACTGGGGGGCCCGGAATTGGACACAGTACTCCGGGTGCGGCCTCACCAAGGCTGAGTAGAGGGGGAGGATCACCTCCCTCGACCTGCTGGCAACGCTCTTCCTAAACGCGGCCCAGGATGCCATCGGCCCTCCTGGCCACAAGGACACATTGCTGGCTCACAGTCCACTTGTTGTCCACCAGGACTCCCAGGTCCTTCTCTGCAGAGCTGCTTTTCAGCAGAGTCAAAAATTACTGGCAAGCCACGCTTTATTTTGATCTCAGCAGGAGGTTGGCAGCTTAGCTGAAAGCTTGCAGCCTGAGGCACGGGATATGAAATGCAGTTATCTGTTCCAAAGTCATAGCAGAAAGAGATATACTGGCAAGTTGGGGTATCTAGGCCGTTAGTGGTCTGCAGAATACAAGCTCTTATTCAAACCGCAGTCCGTGTCTCTAACCTTTTCTGTTGAAGACGAATAGAATGCAAGTCACTGTTCAGAGCTGTAGCTCAAGAGTGAGCAGTTCGGCAGTTGCTTCAGACTGGATTTAAGAGTACCTTGGAACAAAACTAGGATAAGGTTGGGCTCAATGTAAGATGGAGAGATAAGTTAAAAGCTGTTTCTCTGATGCCTTACAGGAAGAAGGGAGCTTGCCGTCTTTCCTGTGTCAGTGTTTGTCTCTTGTTATCCACTAGGCTGGTTGTGTGCAGTATATTGCATAGAAATAGACTGTAGGAGAAGAGCCTGGCAGGAGCTGAGCGTGCTTCTCTTCTGCCCACTGGTTGTGGGGATTTATGGGATTGGGTTTAAAATAGGAACAGTTTCTCTGAAACCAATGGGTTTGTCTTGGTAGCTATTTAGCTCATGGTATGCCTCTTAATTAAATTATGCTGCCTGTCTTCACCAGGATGAAATGATTGCAGCTACTCTTGTTTAAAACCAGCCGCAGTCCCTGGCCTCCTGGAAAGTGGCTAATGCAGCCCTCTAAGCAAAGCTTAGGGCTTGGATTAGCTGGTGGCGTGATGACAGCATTATAAGCCTTAAGCCTTTTGATTTGATAATGGTTAGTGCTAGCCTGAAAAGACTAGTTTATTAAAATAACTCCAGCTTGCCAGAGCAGCCTAACTAATCCCTGTCTCTCTTCAACTGTTGTCACTTTTCCAATATCATACTGACTTCTGGAATGCAGAAATCGTTACAGTTGGTGACTTAGCCTTCAGTCCCCTGAGTCAGAGGTGCAGTACTTTTCCTGGTTTCCTCCTGGACGAGAACTCAAGCAGCTAATGTACCTTGAACTGCTTAGTTGGATAAGCTCATTAATGCACAGAAGTCTTACTTACTGTTAAGTCAGAATTCAAACTTTCTTTTAATAGACTGCTAAATAGGTTGGTTGCTTTACACCAGCTTATTAACTGACTTGTGATTGTTGTTTCCTAGATGTGCTGTGAAGATTAGAGAAATAAGTATTCTGGTTTTTATTCAAGCAAAGTGATGTCTGTGCTGTGGAAAGCTTCTAGCCCCTTAATGGGAGCAACAAAAATAAGAGTAGCTGAGACTGGGGGTTACTGCTGATTGTCTTGTACTTATTCACATCCTCTACTTGATGGCAAAGAAAACTGGATGAAGCTAGCAGCTTGTCTCACAGTGGGCATGTTACCGAAATGCCTTTGTCTGCAGACAAGTGGAAGTCCCTTTGGTTTTGTTTGTAAAGCTTCAGTTGCTTATTCTATCAATAGTTGAGTGGGAGTCTAACCAGGCAGACCATGGAATACGCTTATTTTGACCACCTGTAGTGCTAGACCTCTACCCTGGCGAGGTATTTCTGTAGTAAAAGTAGCATCTGTACGGCTGGCTTTGCATAATACTGTTTGTCCTAAAGGCACAGCTGAAGATGAATGGACAAATGCACTCTGCATGATGATGATGGTACTGGTGCTTGCCAAATCCTGAGACTATTGGTGCTAGGTGGTAATGTGAAACTGTAGTTGTATTGTTAGGGGCAGTGGAAGAACTTCTGTCCCTGCTGTCAGGCTGTTCCTGAGCACTTACTCCTGAGCTGCTGTGTTATCACTGTGCCTTGAAGGAGGGAACACAGAGGTCTTGCTAAACAGACCTGACATAATACCAGGCAAGCCAGGCTCGGGAGTTCAGCATTTGTTCTCTGTGCTGAAGGGGAACTCTGAGAAATGGGCCTGTGAGGGTATAGACAAACACGTTTGCTCTTTCCTGAGGCAAAAATACCAATATGCACTCTAAGTTTATGATCGCTGCAGACACGTTGCTAATGACATGCTCCTTCCAGGCAGCACCTCATTCTTTTAGGACTGGAACAAGCATCTTGTGCCTGGATGTGAAGCTGTGGTTACTGCAGGCATGTTGCCTGATACCACTGTAGAAAATTGACTAACAATTCATTATTTTTCCTGAGCAGTGAATTTGAGCAGGTTTTTTTTTTTTTGAGTGTTTTCAGGGGTGGGGGGTGTTGTCCTCAGCTGTGCAAATACAGTTACAAAAGCAGACAACTGTGTTCTAAAGTCTATGTGGTATAAGTTGAAGCTACCACTGTTCCTGCTGGTGCAAGGTAGGGTTAATGGTCTATGTGGTATCACTTAAAAGACTTTGGGATATAGGACATAAATGTTGCAGAAAGTTACTTGTTTGAATGTCTGTATATACACCTGGGACTTAGACTAGAGTTTTACTTTATCCTGCATACCAACAGGTCAGTTAAGTACTAAAGTGGTGTTTTGTTACTGACATAATACTAGTCTTTTCAAGCAGAGAGAGTATGGAGGCTAAAGCACAAGATAAGGACTGGACAGTCTGTCCTTTTCATGTGGTGCTTCTGGAAGAGTTGCTGCAGGTACTGAAGCTTGATCTCAGCCCAGCAGTTCAGCCTGTGTGTTCTTTGTCAAAGTCTGTGTTCCAGTGGGACGAGGGAACAAGCTATGATTGATCCCTTTCTTACCTCTGTGTTATTTAGTCTGAGAAAGCTCTGTGCTGTATATTGTTCATTTTTCTACAGCTATTTTAGGTCAGAATCCAAGAAGACGCAATGGAAGTGGGTTGGGCTCCTTGCTTACTACAGGAGGGAATTATTGAAACTCTGCTAAATACAGGGTTAGTGATACATTGTCTTGCTAGGCAGCTCCCAGCTCAGCTGCTTGTTGCATTTCAGAAGACGTGAAGCTACTGACAGCACGGCGAAGGAGACTGTTAGACTAAGCTGGCGCTACTGATTGCGCACTCGCGTTCCAAACGTGCTACAGTGGATCCACAAGGGCAAAATCTGGCAGCTCTCAAAGAAAAACCTGGTTTAGGGTCAGACTTATAAACAGAGCATTTTATGTGTTTATTAGAATTAGCAGACAAAAGCAGTTTTTGATACTATGCTTTTACTGCATCTCCGACTTTCTTGTGTGCCAGTCACTGTAAGTCTAGTTAATCCTGCTGCCTTTCAGTTATGTAACTGCTGAAATGCATTCAAATCTGCACCCCAGCATTTTCTCCTTGTACGTTTTCTCTGTAGCTTTCTCTCTTAAGACTGTGACTTTGCCACAGTTGTTTTACAGTACAGGTATATCTTAATGCTATCCTTTTCATTCGAGTGTTTCACTTGGTATCCTGGTGGACAACAAGTTGACTATGAGCCAGCAATGTGTCCTTGTGGCCAGGAGGGCCGATGGCATCCTGGGCCGCGTTTAGGAAGAGCGTTGCCAGCAGGTCGAGGGAGGTGATCCTCCCCCTCTACTCAGCCTTGGTGAGGCCGCACCCGGAGTACTGTGTCCAATTCCGGGCCCCCCAGTACTAGACATGGCGCTACTGGAGAGAGTCCAGCAGAGGGCTACGAAAATGACTAGAAGACTGGAGCACCTTTCCTATGAGGAAAGGCTGAGAGAGCTGGGCCTGCTCAGCCTGGAGAAGAGAAAACTGAGGGGGGAGCTCATCAATGTGTACAAGTATCTAAAGGGAGGGTGTGAAGAAGATGGGGCCAAACCCTTTCCAGGGGTGCCCGTGACAGGACAAGAGGCAACGGGCACAAACTGGAACACAGCAGGTTCCATCTGAATCTGAGGACAAACTTCTTTCCTGTGAGGGTGACTGAGCACTGGAACAGGTCGCCCAGAGAGGTTGTGGGGGGTCTCCTTCTCTGGAGATATTCAAAACCCGCCTGGACGCAATCCTGTGCGACGTGCTCTAGAGGACCCTGCTTGAGCAAGGGGGTTGGACTAGATGATCTCCCAAGGTCCCTCCCAACCTCGGCCATTCTGTGATGCCAATTCCATATTAATTATGGGCTTCTCTGAACCTTAGCGAAATAAATCTATCCATTCTGTAGCTAGAAAATAAGGCTATAGCTAGCAGTGTAGAATGGATTGCCGTATGTTCAGGCTTGTGAAACAGAAGGAGCCCAGTTGCAAAGCTCTGAAAAGGCAGTTGGTGGACCATTCACTCAAAGGCTTTGGTTAGGCTCACCTTGGTTTCCAGTCACTTAATAATAAACAATGGAAGCAGCTTCAGGCTCCTCTCAACTGTATCTTGCAGTGAGCTATTAGCCTGAGGAAGCTCAAAAACAGTGTAGGGCAAGCTCCCTAGAAAAGGCTGATTGTGGAGAGGAGCAGAATGAGTCATTGAAAGCTGATTGAGCAATACTGTTACTGGGAAGCTTTCTGAGTCATGTTGCTTATGCACAGGCAGCAGATGAACCCATCTACTGTGGTGGATTTCTTATTTTGGGCCTTCTGATTCCAACAGCCGTGAGTCACTGAATGTCAGTCTCAAATTAATCTGAGCTATAGTCCTGCTGTTCTTAACCATTGCAAGCGCAAGGCTGTGTTCTCTTTTCAGATTGGCTTTGAAAATGAAAGAAAGCTGTTCCTTATTACAAAAGGTGTGGAAGATCGTACCAAGTCTGAACTGTACCACTTAAAAACCCCACTCCAGTTACAGTGTAACCTTGAAATAGTTGAAATAAGTGAGTGTGAAACTTCTACTGAAAGGCAAAGGAGATGGTCAAAACAAAGCAGGCTTATTTTCACTCCCTTTGCTTCAAGGAGAGCTATTGTCTTTTTAAAGAGCCATTCTGTTTTGCTAAGCTTTAAGCAACTTTCTCTTGCATGCTTTCCTTTGTGTAGCTTTCTTATCTGTCCATATATCCTTGGGCTAGTCATTCCACCTCTTGAGTTTCCCATGCATGTGAACATGCTCTGATTAGCTGATGGAAGTAACTCTGTAATGGGTCAGGGAGTGCGGTCACTCTAGTCTCATGTCTGGGAGGGACATAATGCTGGGCTTGATCAGAAGACTAGAATGTGTGTGTGTGTGTCTTTCCTGAACTTCCCACCACAGGCACATCTGGTTCCTGTGTGTTGGAAAAATTTAGCTGCTGTTGGTTGGAGAATAGTTTTTCCCTTAACCATAGTCAAAGTGAGCAGAGTGAAAGTATTGCTCTGTTGCACCAAAGCCAATTTTCTGTAAGTTGGGTTGATGTTGATGCTTTTGCCATTTGGAACTTTTCAAGATGTTGGAGTGCAGAAGTCGAGCAAAGTGGAGAAGCCTGGTTATAGTTGTGTAAATCACGTGCAGTTGAGACCTCTTTCATTCCCGATGCCATTAGATGGGACTGCAGCAAGGGGTTTATAGCGTATGTCTCAACTGCCAAAGAGTTAACGTATGGCTGATACAGTTGGGTCAGTCATCTAAAACTGTTTCTGCGTTCCCTTTCCCTAGCCTCTGTGACTTTGTTCAGTGCCTGGGAAACGCGTTATCAATTGTCTGAAACAAACTTGAGTTAGGTACGTTACACTTAAATGTGAATTCAGATTTAATCTGCAGAGCTGTACAGTCTTAGGTTTGGCAGACTTGAGGAAAGTTATAACTGGTATGGAGGCAAGCTGTGTTATACGTGAAATAATGCTAGTGGATATCTTTCAGGTATGTTTAGGCTAGTAGACTGCCATCATGAAGCAGACTGGCAGAACGTTCCTGATTCTTTGGCTACATCTGCAGTAAGTAAAACGTACTGGGTAGGTAGGTTAGTGGGCAAGAGCAATTCTAGCTTCACCTGTAAAAGAGTCAGGCATCCTGAAAACCTAATTCAGTGATGGATCATGAAACTGTTAGCTTCTTGCTGAGTGATGATTTTAAAAAGTAGTTTCGATATTGACAGCCATTAGGAAAAGAGATCAAAACTGAAAATACATGATTACATTCTTATCTCTATGGTGTTTTATTTGCATCTTGAATAATTTTCAGTTTTGTGCTCCCTCCAGAAGGAAGAGGTTCCGAGGAAGGCACCTAGAGAGACCAAAGTGTAGGTAAGGTGGGAATGCTCCAAGCAGGGAAGGACATGACTAATGAGACTAAAGATTTTTTTAAAAAGAGGGGGAAAAAAAATCTTGAATGGACTAGAGAGTATGGAGGCTAGTTCTTTGCCTCTTCTTCTATATGAACTAGAAGCCTTTAAACAAAGCTGGTGGAGGAAGGAAACCACAGGCTTAAAACAGAAGAAGTGGTTCTTCATACAGTAGATTATAAGGCTTTAGAACTTTTGGACTAGAGAGTATGGAGGCTAGTTCTTTGCCTCTTCTTCTATATGAACTAGAAGCCTTTAAACAAAGCTGGTGGAGGAAGGAAACCACAGGCTTAAAACAGAAGAAGTGGTTCTTCATACAGTAGATTATAAGGCTTTAGAACTTTTGCTGTGGGATGTTGCTGATGCACAGGTTCAAGAGGAGATTGGGCTAATTCTTTGAAGAGATCCATTGGGAGTTCTTAAGCTCTTGTAAGGAGATCTCACGGGAAGTATTTTTCCTGACTTGTTCTTACTCTTATCTGACTGTCCCTTCATTGCCAGTGGCAGGCAGGATATCAGGCTGATAGATCTGCAGTATGAACTGTTACGGCTCTTAAGCTAGTAGCTTCCTTTGTGCAGTTAGGAGCTAACTATTCATGGATAGTTTGAACCCTAAACTCAGCTCCTAGTGTGTTTGTACAAGGGAGGAGCCTGCCTCTTCTTTATACTAATAAAGAAATTTCTAGGTGAAAAGCACTTGGATCATACTTTATTTACTGTTCTTCTAACATGCTTTGACTAATGTATAAGCAAGCAGTTGACTGTTGCCTATACTGTGATGCAATTAAAAAAAAAAAAAGGGGGGGGGGGGCAGATATTCTTGTCCATAGGTTAAGTGAAGCTGTTGCGGATGGTGTGCTACCTTAACTTGCAGGAAAGCGTAGCCTTGTCATTTCAGTCAACATGTAAAGTGTTGAGACCTTCTTAAGAGAAGACATAAGTTCCAGTGCAATGTTCAATTGGCAGTCTTCTATCCATTTTATAGTAGCGTAATATAGTAGTTTTTTTTTTTAAGAAAGCAATTGGCTTGTCATGCTAGCAAGGTGCTTTGTCTTGTATATGCTGTGTGTCTGATCCTGTTGCTCATCAAAGCAGATGTTTCCTTTATGCTAAAAATAGTGAAATAAATAACTTAAGCAGCATTAAAACCCAAGAGGGAGATAGTGTGTGTGTCTGTGTTTGGGTTTTTGTGTGTGTTTGGTTTTTTTCCTCAGACTAGGATGTGCTTTCTAGGAATCTTCTGGAAAGGGTTTGTAGGATTCGTGTGATCCAGCTTTGACCAGTTGCATAAGCTTCCAGAACTTCTTTATTCTATAAAATGCAAGTCTTAAAGGGGATGCAGGTACACTACCTTTAGTGGCAATAATAGTCTGTATCTGAATGTGGAAGTCAGCGCTGTAGCTGTCTGAAAAGATATTGTTGTCTCTTATCTGGAATGAGAAAATACTAATTAGGAAAGAATTTCCCAAATCAGGCAACAAGTTGCATTTACTGTATTAATGGTTCTCAATTTCAGATGTCTGTTGAATGGCTGAGCTTCAGCATTTGCTAGACTTGCTGGGCAGCTGTATTCAAGTAAAAACTCTTCATATTTTGGCTTCTAGCCTTACCATACATGCTGCCTATTACTGGCCTCATACATTCCTGTTAGGGCAGTGTCTGTTTCCTGTGAGTAGTCATAGGACTGTGATATACCCACTTCCTTAGACTCGAGAACCTGGTTTGATTCTATTAACCAAATGGATTGTCTTTGTCTTCTGGTGTGGCAGTGTTGGCCTTGCTGCCTTCTATACTGTATAGTCTCATTCTCCCTGTATGGGGCAGTGAGAAGCTTCATAAGGCTTTTCTCATTCTGTGATTACATGGGTGTCTCTGAACGTGTGTTGCCTCTGGGTTAATTGGTTTGGTTGCTGCATGGGGATACAAGAGACTTTTCATGTAAGTGCCATGAAATATTTGTGTCCTGAAGTTACAAAGTGCCTTTAACTTTGTAACTTCTTTTGTAACTTTGTAGTGGGAACGAAAGTTGTCATTCTGGTGAGGTTTCAGAGCTTCACAGTACTGAGGCAGAGGTATGCAAGAGCTGAACTGCCACCAGCATGCTAAAGTCTGAGCCTAACTTTGCTCCACTGCTGCAGAAAATGATCTTTCATGCTAGATGGAGTCTCAGGCCATCAATAACGATGACAGTGCCACATGCAGCTTCTAGCAGGTGGCAAGAGGCAGCCTGTTATTCTCAATTGGCCAGTGACACTGAGCAGTAGACTGGGAGTAAAAGTGAGGAAGCTCACTATTAAGCAGTGAGAAACAGACAAATAAGCAGTTTTCTCAAGGTTTTGACTTATAGGTTGACTTTTTGATTTTTCTTTTAGTAAGCAGGAGCCACCATCTGGTAGCTAAAGATCCATAGTAGAGAAGTACGTGTAATGATACTCTCTGAGGACTCCTTAGGTGCAGCCGACAAATGCTACTCCTGGTATAAAGGCTCATGAGACAAAAAGTTTTTGTTTTTTCTGAAAACACTGCGCTGTACTGCCTGCACTGTAAGAATTTTGTCTTGCATAGAACTTGCATCTGCAATAACGCCTTCAGAAAGGCAGCCGCTTTAGTTTCTGCAACGTAACTTTTTTCTGCAACGTAACGTAAAGTCTGCTAATGTTGCAGACTTTACCCTAGAAGTCCTTTCATCCCTCTGATCTCCGTATTGCTTCTGTGTGGTTTTTGTTTTGTTTTTCCTCTGACCTTCCAGATGATCTGAGGCTAGGTCACTTCATCTCTGCTGTGTTCCTGAAGCAAACGCGTATCAATTCACTGTCACCATCTGTCTCTTTGGCTAGCCTGTTCCTATCCTTCCCACCCACCCAGGACAACTGGGCGTAGGCTAACCCACCCGAACAGCAGTGTGGAGTTGGTTGGTTATCTAGTGCTCCGCAGTGTGGAAGCCGAGGAACACCTATATGATCTTCCCAGGGCTAGTCATGAGGCTTACACTATCATGCTTGTGCTCTTCTCTGGGCTAAGCCCCCAGGCAGCTGCTAGAGTGGATATTATGACTTGGACTTAAGTGAGGTAGGACGTAGGGCTACAGGAACGGCATCTGAGAAGCTATGCATTAAAGAGACATTACTGAGGCATAAGACGCTGTTTGCCACTCTTGTAGCTCTCTTTAGACTGGCCTTCCTCTAAAGAAGGAGGAGATTAGCAGTTTAAGGGGTAACTTCTAAGATGCTAGCCCCCGCTTAAGTGGTCTTGGATGAGATCTCCCAATGCAGTAGTATCTTGTGGCCAGACTACCCTCCGTTTGAACTGTGAAGCGGAGCTCGCACCCCTTGCTCAAAGGCTGTAACATTGCTACATGAAATCACTTTTTGAACAAGCAGTCGAGATGGCTGAGCTCAAAGTAGCTTAGAAGTTTAAGTAACTAGGGTGACCCCCCAACTCCTCTGGTCACCTCTTATGCTTTATGCCTGCATCGTGAATGCAAGATGTTGGCACTTCAAGAAATTAGATCTAGCGACTCCAGCTGCAGACACTAAGCTACAAGCTGTGAAAGCAGTTAAAATGTAGCAGTATGTGGACTTAACTCCTTGTGCATTGTGGCAGTCCCCCATCGCCCTTTGCTTTTAATAAACTAGTCAACTGCTTTTGGTCTTGAGCTACGCTTGCTGGTATATGGATAACCAATATTCTGAATGAGCTGTTTAAAGTCCTTTCTTGGCTAATGGCAGCTGCTAGCTTTTTGCATCTAGTTACTAATGCAGTCAATGCTATTGGGCAGGTATGATCCTAAGCAGGTCTGTTTTGAACTTTGTCAAGATGCTGTTTAAATAATCCTTATTTGTGGACTTAATGGTTAGAAGGATCTATTTTGAAGTGTTCTGCCTGATTGCTACTCATCCAGCGAACTGAATTATTAGAACAACCAGATTGATTGTTGCTACTATGGAATTCGTTGTTGTTGTAATTTTAAGTTAAGCAATCTTCTTAGGCTTTTGTAAGAAGCAGTAACAAACCTCTGCATACTTGCTGCTGAGAACCCCCACCATACAGCTGTAGGCTTGGTGACATCTCAAAAGCTTCTGAGAACTGCATGCAGGAAAGAGGTAACTGTAAGTAAAATCTGATTTAGATCTGTCATTGCAGAGACACGATGTGATTTGCTTCCGGTGCCAGGCCTCTATTTTTCCTTGCGTTCAAGAGGGAGGCCTGACTAGTTCTTGAGCCTCAATACTGTTTTATTTGTGCTGATGAATGGAATGAGAAATAAGCCCTCCTTTATTTTGGTGTTTGTTTTGAGCTTCAGTCCTGACTACAAATTGCATGCCCTTCAATGCCTTACTTTGATCTGTATTACTGGATGCATGGTAGCTGTATTTACTCACCTGGACCTCACCTCTTGAGCTAATTTGTCCTTAAGGCAAGCTAAGGAAGTTACTTGGTTAGGCCCTTGTCAGGGTTCCTGTGGTGGCTCCTTAGATCTGGAATAAGGCTGTAGGTTCTGGCAGGCTTCCTCACTGAGCATGTGTTGTTGTCCCTCAGGTGTACATCACACCACAGTGTCCTGGTTGAAGGAAGAAATAGCTGATGGTTGGGCTGGTGACTGAGATTTCCCACTGACCTGCAGTTGTATGGCCTGTCATACTTGGAGTAGCCCTGATGTAGGGAGGCTTGGATGTAGTTAAGTCTCTCATGGTACCTCTATACCCTGTGCTGGGAAAGCAGTTTCCATATAGAGTCCCGGAAGAGCAAACAGCATAATCTCCGTCTGCAGCAATGAGACTCCGTCCCAGAGTAAACCACTATTTCTAATAGCCTTTTATAAGTAAGGAGCTCTATCTGTGCTCTCCCCTTCAGGATGTAAGGATGAGGCAGTCACTTCTGGTATCCAAGCCACTTCTGAGTAACTAGCTGCCCTCCTGGGCCTCAGCCATGTGCCAGCCTGGCCAGAAGTACCAAGACCAACCGGCCAGAGTATCCCATGCCATCAGACTTCCAGGAATATCTCTGTCTGTGCCCTCTACCTATTCTCAACCCAGCAATCTGCTGAAGTCCGTTATTCTTATGGCACCAAGATGTGTGCTATCAGGTCCTTGCCACCCCAGTTCGTAGCTGCCTGTATTTTAAATTTAAATGTGCAGAATGTAAATCTGAGCAGTGCTGTTTACAATAGGTCTTAAGGGGATGGAGAGTTTTCATTACCTCAGCTCCAAAAAAGAAGTGAATAACTTTTTGGTGTGATAACTTTAACTCTGTTACTCCTCCAGGCTGGTACTTTAGTTGTGAAGTTACTGATACAGGATTATGACCTTTGTAGAGCTGCAAGTCAAGGATGTTGGCTGTTATGGTATAGTTAGCGTGGTAACAAGGCAGTGAAGTTTGTTTGTTTGTTTTTTCTGGTGATCAGGGTTCATGTGCTTGAACAAACTAAAGGTTTTTGCAGCTTTATATCTGACGGTTTAGTGGTGATAGAGCAATTGGCTTTAGATGAACTCTTTTGGCAAAAATCTTTGGAGTGCTGCTCTGGACAAGAGGAGCTCATCTTCTAACTTCTTACCATACCTGTGTGATTTATCATATGAAGTGACTGCTGCCTCTTTCTGGGGGTGTGGTGACACACAAAGCTATCTATACCCTGGCTAAAAGCAAGTGGATGTCAAAGTCTGTCTGTCCTGTTCTGCTTGTTGCCATGCAGCCTAATATGTGCACTCTATTGCTTCAGGTCTTAAGCAACATGGAAAGGGAAGACTGAAGTTCCATCATGATCGGAGGCTTATTCATCTATAATCACAAAGGAGAGGTTTTAATCTCTCGAGTCTACCGGGATGACATTGGGTAAGTGCTTCTGCTGCATCCTTGGTCTTTGCATTTCTACCTCACTTTGGTGCGGGCAACATCCCAGAGCTGCTTTGTTCTGCATTAGCTGTGCATGCATGTGAGACTGCAACTCAACTTGCTGCTCTAGGCTCAGTTCAGAAATATTCTTGAGTTTACTAAGCGCTGATCACCCGCAGATGGTAGCAAAGGATGGCCTGCAGGCAAAGCTAGTACTGACTTTTGGTAGAGATCAGATTGTTACTCCAAATGCTTCAACAGCATGGACTGCCATCGCAAAAGTCTACCAGTCTCGCAGTTTTTCAAAACTTTACAGGAGTAGTAACGTGGAAACAATCTTCCATGCCTTATAACCATGGTTCTGATTTAGGTTTCAAACACAAGTGTCTAGCATCAAGTACAGGTATGCAGAAGACGTTGTCCCTGGTATTTGGCACCTTACAAAGGTATCGTCTCTGCAAGCAGTCTCATAGTAACCACCTATGTACTCTGAGAAGTCAACGTTCTGGACCCCAAGTTTGTATACAGTCTTGGTAGCCTTGACTGCTTTGTATGGAAAAAGCTTACACTCATGGGTTAACTGAAGTTGTGGGAAGCTCTGAAAGACTTCAGTAGATTGTAGGTGTCTCGCTCTACTTCAGACAAGCGTTGTGTTGCTCGCTTAGGCTGGAGCTGTACAGCCCTTGGATTGCTATTAAGTTCCTGACTGGGAAGTGAAACTTCAGTGTTTTATGGGCAGTACATAGTGCTTTAGGGAAGCTAATAACAACCGATACTACTGCTTGGACTAAAACCTTAAGTGGCTTTCTCATGTGACAGGACTGTTCCTAGTGGTTTTTCATTAGTGTTAGGCATTAGGTGGAAGGTAGGAATTGAACTTAGCAGAGTCAGAACATAGCTAACGGAAGCAGGACAGTGGTAGATGTTAATCACAAATACAACAAGTGAGATTGTTTTTAGCCAATTTAGGGGAAAGGTATAGTTCTAACCAGGTCTTCAAGAGGCATAGTGATAGGATGTACTGTGAAGTAACTGGTTGCCCCAAATTACGCTAAGCTGTCAAGCAACTCTGCCTTCAAACTGCTCTAGTCGAAAGACAATCCACATCCAGAAGGGATGCGCTCTAGTGCTTAAATCTGAGGCAAAACTAGCAGCTAGTCAAGACTTCTACTGCGCCAATGAAACAGTGGTGGTCAACGCAGTGTCTGTAATTAAAGTTTCACCTAGTGAACTTTAAATATCTCTTGGCTTATTCTCAGTTCAGTGCAGACTAAACTAGCTGTTCTAGGGATAGCTAAGTTAACCCGGTTCTGACACAGGCCTCCGTGCAGAGCTGAGCCAAGGCCTTGCCAAGAGTGCAAAGCTTTGTACTTCTGAAGCAGAAAGCTTTTGGCTACAAAGTTTCTGCCTGTCCTCTGCTGTGTCAGCTCTTCTGAATGTTTGCTGCTGAAGCTCTTCAAAGCAGTTAACGTGCCCAATCTGACTTTGTAAAGTTCTCCCTAGGTAGTAGGTGTTATGGTGGCTGAAACAGGCCAGGCTGGATTATAGATAAGTTTTGAGAATGTGTCGTGCATGGCTAGGGACACTGTTACTGGAGTTCCTGGCAGTAAATTCTCCTGTGGCTTGCAAACTTGGAGCACTTGAGATGGAGTTGTGCTTGAACTGATGTTGATTCAGGAAGACTTTTTAATTTGAAAGGACTTCTTACCATGAAAATGTAAATTGGTGAGTGAAGTTCATCTTCTAATGTAGTGCTCTTGCACTTGTTTTTATCTTGGCTCATTCCTCTTATAAACTGAGTGACTCGTGTTCAGTACCTGAGAAGTACTGACTTGCCAGCTGGTCAGGCAAAACTAGAAAATGGGACTTCTTATTGAGCCTGTCTTATCATTTTTTTCCTTTGGAAAAGGATGCCAGAAAATTCAAGTCCTTCCACTAGAACTTCGGTTCAGTGTTGTCTTGAGTGAAATCCTTCACTCAAGTTCTGTGACAGCGCCTTTCTGTCACTCTCGTGACTTAGGTGGAGCTCATGCCAACTATTAATCAAGCTTACTCCCCAAGATGTTGGATTCCCTCTGATACAGATCTTGAAACCTGGTTTGCGATTGTTTAAGATATGTAACCTTATAAAACAAGTTATTTTAAAATGGCTGTGTCTTACCTTGTGGTGGAATCAAACTAAGCTAGTATCTTCACCTCTGTAGCAAGCAAGTAGAACTGAGTATCAGCCACTTGCTAGTCTGGATATTCTCATCAATACCAAGTGTACTTAAGAGGCTTTAGTAGCCTAGTCCTCAGAAAGAGGTAGGGAGGGAACCGCCTTGACACTGTGAGCTTGTACTCGCCTCTGTAGGAGTTCTGTTGCTAAACAGCCTTGTGATAGATTTGTAGACTAGACCTATTCATTACGGAATTAAGTTGTACGGTAAAGTACTTGGTGTTAAGCCCTTCTAGCTTTCTGGAGATAGGTTGAATGGGAAATGAGCATAGCTGCTGCCTGTCTTCAGGTAGGCTCTGAGTGATTGGCCCTTAAGACTCCTTGATCTTAGCACATGTTTGGCGTTCGGAAGCCTCGACCTACTTGTTGGGAGAGATTAAAAGCTATTTGTGGTAATGAGAACCCCTCCCCTTGTGCAGTCCAAGGGTCTAAATAAGCACATACTAGCTCAAAAGCTAATGAGCGAAGTGGCAGTCAATGAAGAAACCATTCCCTTGATTGGTTTGTTAAATGCGGAAATACCACAAAACTTGGATTTTTCTCTGCTTGCAACTTAAAAGAATGGCTTTAATGCATGTAGTGCATCTGTCCGTACAGCAACTAGCTGCATGTATAAGCAGCCTCTTAATATTATAAGCAAAGCACTGTGTATTTAATTCAGGATACCGTGGAAGGACCTTCAAGTGCCTTGTTCTTCAATGACATGGTTACTGGGAGATTCTACCTGTAGTTAAATATTTAACTATTTGATTAAAAATAAGCTATTTAAAACTGAGCAGCTTAAATGACAAACTGCATGCACTTTAAACATAATAGGCATTTGGTTTCTGAACTTCTAATACATCCCTTCTGCTTCATGGTTCTTGATCCTTAAGGAAAAAGCGCAAGCTGGATAGAGCAGTGTCTGAATTTGCAGGATGTGCCATGTCCCTCCAGACGTGCTCCAGCTCTATCAAACGTGCTGTATTTCCTGTTGGCTAGACCAAGCCAAGAAGCATCAGCCTGAACAGCTTCACATGAGCATTGTGATAGAAATGCCCACTTGGACTTGGAGGCAGACTGGGAAGAAGATACCTGATACTCTAAAGTCTCCAGGCTATATGCCTCAGTTTGAGGGTTTGGGTTTTTCCCTCCAAGGTCCTTTTTTCTCTTAGAGCATACTGAGTATTGCTGATGTGATATGGATGCGGTTTATCTGGACTGAACGCCCAATCGTACCTGAAATTGAACCAAACACAAGTCTGTCAGCACTGACAATCTGGCCACGGCATGTCAGTGTTGTGCCTTGCAAGGGCTTCATTGCTGCCACAGCTTGTTACTTTCCATCCGATACCTTGTTGGCCTTTTGTGCCCAGGAATAGGGGGAGGGGGTGCTGTTTGGTCTCTCCTTATCTCTTTGGATTCATTGTGCCTTGTGTGTGTGTTTCTAACCCTTTCTCTTGTTGCTGTCACTCCTCCTTTCTCCGCTGGCGCCATTTCTGTCCATCCCATCTCATTGGCTGCTGTAGCAATAGGTAAGAGGCGCGTGGTAGGCCATGACTGGCACAGCACAGTGGGCAATTGGTGTGTGTTAGAAAAGCTTCACCAATTTGAGGCTTCCCTCTAGCATAAACCAGTCTGCTGGTTCTGGTACTTGTTCTGTTGGGTTAGAACTTAAGTCTGGGAGGGCTAAGGCTCCAGAACAAGCTAAACTTTCCTTGCAAGGCTTACTGGATGGGAGGAATGGGACTCAGATATTGTTGTTTTACAATAGATTGAACTATTCTTATGGAAAACTTAAGGTAGAAATCAAGTATGAATTTGACTCATTTACAAGATTCCTGGAGCAATAAGAACCTGAAGTTTTTTGAGGGCTGGAATGTCCCTTGGGGGCGGGGGGGGGGCTGTTTACTGACGAAGCTTCTGTGTATGTACCCAGACCTTCAAGGAGCAATCTAACACCTACCACAGTAGCATACTTTCCTTTGAGTATCCCTTTGTTTTCCAACTTGGAACCGTCTACTAGACTGTTGACAACCCTCAATGATTGTGGGCCTCTGTATGCCTGTACTGCTGCTTGCAAGGGTATTGTTATCTGCTTTTGAACGTGGTTCTGGAAATCGGTACCTTGGCCTTGACCCTGCAGTGGGGAGACCCCCTGTTCTGCATAGCTTCTAAAGAGGACTATGAAGTAAGCACGGCTAGATGAGTCTTGGCTTGGTGTCTAGACTTTTGCTTTAAGTCTCAAGCTTGTCACTGAAAGCCCTCAGACTTCTGTTGATGTCCTTAGTGTTAGCAGGCTTAAAATTAGGGAGCTTATCCAGACTAGCAGTTACAGGATAACGTAACTCTAGCATGGAACAACTGTTTTCCAGAATGTCACTTGTACATCCCTGTGTACCCAGGAGGAATTTCTTCCATATCATCACTAGCGTGGACAGTGGGGAAAAAAAGCTTGGATTAAAGATGATGGCAGCTATAAAGGGAAACTTGCACAGTACGTTCTCTGTGCTATGCAGAAATTCCTTACGATAATAAATGGTACTGGACCATCCAGTGCATGTTAAGCATTGCTGCAGCATGCTGCACCGTGGGGACCATAAGTCCACCTGCCAGAGAGCTACTCCAAAGCATAGCAGTCTTGAGAGGACATATGTAACTGGAAAGACAAAGTTCTGAATCCTGCTTGCTGCTTTGAGCCTGCCTTCCATAGTGCCTGGGGTATGGAGGTGAGATGGATCTGAGAACTAAAGCTTCTGAGAGCAATAATCCCTTTCAGAGCACACCTGGGTACTGACATCAGTTGGGTGACCGGGGTAGGGTTTGCTGTGTTTTCCTCAGCAGTATGTCTGTCAGGAACTACCTTCAAAGCTGCGGTCTCCCAAGATATCCTCTGCCTTGGGCAAGAGTATGAAGGCCTGGGCATGCAGAGTAGACAGACTGTCTAGTCAAAACTGTGCTTCTCTCTAAGTGAGCCACAGTCTGTTCTAGCCTTTGTTCCTGGCTATGGCAATAAATCGGGAGTACTAGCAAAGTTAATCGAAGGGAGGTTTCTCTGCCGTCTGACTCCAGGTGGAGGTTAGCCTCTCCTTCTGACTACAGTTAGTGTTGCATTGTAGTCCAAAGCTCCTTAGAGACCAGTAGCTCTCCGTCCTCTCCTTTGTGCAGGGTTTAATGTGTAACTCTGCTCAGAGCCTTCAGTTGTCCCTCTTGGCTGAGACATCCCCAAACACCCTTTATAAGAGGACTGAGTGTATGTAGTTTGATGTCTGGCTGTAATCACACCAGCAGAATTATGCAGCCAACTTGTTTTCACGTACCCTGTGCTAACTTCCCTTTGGTGGTGATCTCGTAGGCGGAATGCTGTGGACGCTTTCCGCGTCAATGTCATCCACGCACGGCAGCAGGTACGCTCGCCTGTCACCAACATCGCCCGCACCAGTTTCTTCCATGTCAAGCGTTCCAACATCTGGCTGGCTGCTGTCACCAAGCAGAATGTCAATGCTGCCATGGTATTTGAGTTTCTTTACAAGATGTGTGACGTGATGACTGCCTACTTTGGGAAGATCAGTGAGGAGAACATAAAGAACAACTTTGTGCTGATCTATGAGCTATTGGATGGTAAGTGGCTTCCCTTATCTGCTATGTGATGCTGCACTCCGTCTTTCTGTAGCCTTTAGCTTAGCCTCATGTAGAAATAATCCTTGAAGTATCTTTAGTATGTGATTGGAATTCAAAAGGACTTGTGCTGCTTTCTAGTTCTACCTGTCTTTAAGCCTATAGCTGTATGTTAATCATGGCTCGCTCAGCTGAAGCGTGGTGCTGTGCACTGGTATAAATGAGGCAACCAGTACTGGACCCCAGCTTCTGTGTGATTCCTATGTATATACAGGGCTGCTGTTATACTGAGGAGTGTGAGGAGAACGGTCGTAAGCTCCTTTAAAGCCAGCCATCTCAGCTGGAGCCCAGGTGGCTCAGGCCTGGCGTAGTAGCGGTCACTCTGGTTAAAGTCAGTACAGTTGTCGCTCTAAATAGCGTCTTTGTGGCAGTTCTGAGAGAACAGAAGGAAAGCAATAAAACCAAACTCTCTGTCCTAGCCCTACCTCCCCCAAAGATGCAGCTCTGAATTGCACTGTGGAATAATAATATGGTGTGCCTTCAGCTACTCGTGATATCGGCCTGCCTGTGGAGACTGCCCTTGAGCTGTCTTTGTTTGGCGTAACATGAACACTTTGTATTAGTAATGCTTCAATTTGTTCCCTAGACAAGAAGCCGCAAATGTGGGTGTACTGGGATTCTTAGCCAAGAGTCGCAGTGACTGATGGGTTCTTTATTCCCTCTGGGCAGATCAAGAAGCTGCTGTTTCTCTGCTTTAGTCAGGCAGTGCTGTCTCCTAGTAGGCACAGTGAGATTAAAAACTTGCCAATGTGCTGTTACTCAGTATTCATGTTAGTGGTCTTCTATCTCCTCTGGATCCCACGTGGATTGCTTCCTTCCTCTCTGGGGGTTTTAAGTATATTAGCTGTCTGTAGTTAATAGGTGTTTTCTCACATTGATCACCCTGCAGTGTCACTACTCTGCTGTTTGGTTTTTTTTTTTTGGGGGGGGGGGTTGATTTTTTAAATTACATTTTTCAGGTGAAAATCAAAGCCTAAAGAAAATGCTGCAAAGAGAGATTATTCTGCTGTTGGATAAACCCTCTTCACTGTCCCTTGGATGCTTGTGAAAGAAAGCTCTCCTCAATATGCCCTGGATGCCTATTTTATTTAACAGATACTTAGACCTGAAGTGCAGCCTCATTAAAAAAACAACAACAAAACAAACAAACCAAAAAAAACCCCAGCAAATTCATTCATCCTTCTGGGCAGCTTCTCCTCACTCTTCCTCTCTCCCAAAATAAATAAATAGAACCCTGCAGTTGACTGTGCAGAAAAGTCAGCTTGGCAAGACTTTTTCTCTGAGTAAAGAATGCTCCAGAGACTTGCCCAAAGGTGTAATGTGTAAGCAGCATCTGCACGCTAGTTCACTAGTTTGTTCTCTGCTTATAAGACCATGGTTAGCATGATTGGCTTGCTTTTACCTTGCAGTTCTGACTTGTGGCTCTCTGAGCTAATCGTTCTTTTTACCCTTCTATAGAAATCCTGGACTTTGGCTATCCTCAAAACTCTGAAACAGGGGCCCTGAAAACCTTCATCACTCAGCAAGGCATCAAGAGTCAGGTAATTGGAGGGGTTTTGGGGTACATCGCTGCTCTGCTGGTTTGTTTCTGTAAGCCTGTTTAAGAAAGTAGTCTTGACTTCCAAACTGACTGTTTGATCTCTGCTGAGAGCAGGTGCCTGAGTAGGTTGAGAACATGCTGGCAGGGTAGTGGCTTGATGACATCTCATTCTAGGTATCTGCACTTATGTGACCTCATATGCACTGGGGCCTGCTAAGGTCAGGGAGGAAGGGCCCTGAACTGTGATAACGCCAGTCCTTGCATGTAAGTGATTGCTGGCTTCAGGTTCTTGGTCTACATCAGATGGAGCTTCTGACAGAGAATAAATATCTGCATACTGAACCAGAAATAGCTCTCCTAGGTGTGCGTCTCAATGAGCAGGGCTGTTATTCTCTGGCCTCTAGTGCTTTCATGCCTGCTTTGTGATGGAGTATTCTTAAGCCTCATGGAACTTGCCCTTAATCAGGACACGAGTGTTATGTTGCCGGTTCTAACATCTTTGCAGATCAACAGATGTATCAGTACAGACTCGGCTTTCTCATGTTAGAGATGAAGTTCTCTGCTGTGCATGTGGCACAGTAGTAATCCTTGCATCAAAGTTTACAATGGATGTAGGAGAAAAAGGGCATCTGGGGAAAAAGACACTTTAATGAGACTCTTCCTGGGAATGTTTTTCAAACTAGTTACAATCCTACCCCAGGCTACAGGCCTAAAAACAAACCTTCCCATCATGGACAGCTTATGCTGGACCTCTGAAACCAAAGGATTGTTACACCCACTATTTCTTGTGTCCCCAAGGCATGTTGCTCACCTCATTGGTCAAGTGACACCTTTCCATCTGACTAGGTTATGCAATTCATAATGAGAACTTGGCCTAAAACTCTGTCCTCTCCCCTATGTAGCGGGTGAGCCAGGGAGTCAGTCTCTAGTAGGGTGAAACTTCAGCACCAAGGGACAAATGGAAGCAAAGTGCTAAACAAGAAACCGCCTCGCTACTGTTCTTGCTGAGGATAAGCAGGGATCGAAGTCGCTTGAGGCTTTGGTTCAGCTCTTTTTATCAGCTCTCCCTTCCGAAGAGTTTCTTTTTAAACTTGTAGTCAATTAGTAGCAAGACTAGCTGCATCTCTGGCTACAGAGATGAAATAGAAGCATTCAGCTGTCCCCAAGTGACACATTTCCTGCTAGAAAGGCAAACAGCGTTTAGCAAGAGGACGTGTATCAGCGGCCAGATGTGAGTGCATCCGGTGTCCGTCCCCCATCCTGAGCCCTAGTATAAATCACTTCAGCATTCTGCAGTCTGACGTTTTGGGCAGTCAGCACTCAGGCTAGCTGAGTCAGCTCCTGTACCTAGGAAAACTCAAAACTACCACCCTCACTTCCTTCCCTAACTTTCTTTTTCTTTTTTTCTTTTTTTTTTTACTTTGTCTGTTTTAACAAACTCTTATGCTATTTGTGTGCACGCTACTGTAAAGCTCTAGCTTAGTTGTTGCTGCATCTTGCCTCATTCAACAAGATATTATTAGTCCTTCTCCTACGAAGAGAAGACACTTTGGCCTACAGATTCCCATAACTAATGGTGCAAAACTACTGTTTTGTATGCTGGGATTGTGGGACCCCAGTTCTGCTCAAAAAGAGCAGAAGCAATCCTTTCCAGGCACTGTACAGCAAAGGGAACCAATTCAAACACTTGCCAAGTTTCTTTGTCTGCTCTCTACTCTGATATATTTAGCTTCTAACTCCTGCTTCATTTGGATCCAACTTCTGGCAGATACTGTGGGCCAAAATCGGCGACTGGGGTGGTCTGTCATCTATGTTCCCTTATCCCTGCTTGGTTCATGATAGTGCATTCCTTGGGCTTATGTCCTGCTGTATTTGAAGACCATAATCTGCTGTTATGGCAGACTTTGGAAACTCTCAGCCTTATGACTTTGTTCTTAGATAAAATTTGAGGTTTACTGGGCTGCTGCCATTTGAATTGCCACCCTATATGGATATAGTGGTCTTGCCAGGATTGGTGAGCTTAGGATTTAAGTCTTGCTTTATTTTTAGGGGTGGATCTGACATTGCTATGTAGCTTGCCAAGGAGACTACCCCAGCACTCTGGGGATGAGGTCATGCAGCATGCTAGAAGACTAAGAGAGGCTGGTGTGTAAGATGGCATTCCTTCTAGCTCTTACGTATGGAGTGGTAGGTAGCCCATTGCTTGACTAGCACAACTGCAGACCATACTGTTCTCCCTTAATGGAACCCTGGTACAAGTGTTGGCTCAGATTCCTTCCTCTAGAAGAGGCTAAACCTGGCCTTACAGCTCTAGGTGAAGTGATGGCTGTGTGCTGAGTTCTGTCATCAGCTCCTGTCTGTCCAGACTTAACGAACAAATTGAGTGTTTCCTTAACCCTCCAAGTGCTTTTTGGGAGTCTGACATGCTCAGCTCCTAGGTACAGTGTTTTCTTCAAGCCTTAGGCATGCTGTAGCAGTAAAATGCTAGTGAGGGGTCTGCTATCAGCTGAAAGTCTGCCAGAGCCCCGAAAACCTGGTGGTAGCTACCTGCCTCTTACCTAGTCCAATATGCTGGCAACTGAGCAATTAAGGAATTGGATGTTCTTTTCCTGTTTTTGCTGACTTGTTTGTCCAGTTCAGGGAAGCTCCTAGTCCAGAACAATTTCTGACCAGGGTGCCTTCAGTCCCTCTTGAAGGAAATACTCATGCTGCTGGGTGACTTCAGCTTTGAGCACTCCCCAGGCATCTGCTTCCAGATCGGCCTAGTTCCCTTCTGTAATGACCAGCAGAGATTCATGATGCTCCTGCTCTTGCAGGAGATGGGAGCTTCTGCACATGATCAGTGACCCTTTGAGTAACTGATGCTGCTTTGGAAGCCAGGCTACTGAGTATCATATTTGCTTGTTCCTCTCCTTCCTTTTGAGCCTGAACAGAGCACTGAACAGGGCAAATAAGGAGGCTTTTTGTGGGGCAGACAAGGGAGTTACTTTGCACTGCATTGAGCATTTATCTAAGCAGTTCCCGATGGAGTAAAAAATGCTCTGCCTCTTGGATGTTACTGTAATGGGTCTGCTAGCTCAAGGAGTGACCAAGTCCCTGATAAGAGCCCCATGTGGAACTGAACCATTGCTGGTTTAAAACTTGAGTTCATGCACTGCCACCCTGTGGCCCCAGTGCAAGGCTGCTGGGGCAAGACCCACTTCTGCTTTCTGCTCTTCTGGTAGAAGAGGCAGAATTAATGAGGACATAACTTTTTATAGGAACCAGACTTATTAAAATGCCCATGGTGCTGGATGCCTAGTACTTCTCATAGTCTGGTTGTCTATGCCATAGTAAACATTCAGGGCTTGCTTTAGGAATGGCATTGTGAGGAGTCTGCCCTGCCTAGGAGTGTCGCTGGGAGTGGTATTTGGCCTGTCTGTCATTCCATCTTGCTGCTTTCTGTTTGAGTGGTACGTGATGGGCCAAGCCTGAAAAGCCATTTCACGACTGGGAGTAGTGGGTTTCCTGAGCTAAAGGTCCGAGCCCCTCATCTTGTTTTTTGCTGCCTAGTTAGTGATGAGCTGCACTGCTTTGTTCCTGTCCTGAGGTAGCCTTAAGCCTAACTTGCCTCTTTCTCCCTTCCTCCCCTTTCTTGCTATTGACCTGCTTGCCTGTTAACCCTGTGTGCACCACACTTGCTGCTATACATCTACCTCTTCACTTTCTGCGTGTGACTGGACCCCGCCTATAGCATCAGGTAGGAGACCTTGCTGTGCCTCTCAACATAATCCGTAGCGCTCTTAGGAGGCTTAGAGCCTGAACACTGCTAGATATGTGTTAGGTTAGCGTCAGCGTAGAACTGTTGCCCCAAACCGCATGCTGGCAAGAAGCAGCCCTTGGGGACTGGCTGCCTCATGTTAGATAAGGGTGGCAAATTGGCCTGGCAGCTGCCTTCCTCCCTAACATATGGATTGATGTGATGGTCTGTCAGCCATGACTTGGAAGTCATCAGTGGAGCCCACACCCTCCCACACCTAAAGCATGGCCTGATAGAGTAGCTAACAAAAATGAAAAAAATCTTTCTTGCTGTCTTGAGGACCAATTTGTAGTTAGGCACAGAATTCACTGCACTGAGCACTGCTTTGGTGACCAAATCACGGGACGTGTGACAACACCCACCTCTTAAGTGGCAGAAGCAGTTGTGTACAGTAAATGGCAAGTGCTTCCTCTTAATTTAGAGCAAGCTTTCTTAGTCTTTGTGTTTATCTAGAGGTCTAAGATGTCATCTCCTTCCCTTCAGACTAAGGAAGAGCAGTCCCAGATCACCAGCCAGGTGACTGGACAGATTGGATGGAGACGTGAAGGGATCAAATATCGTCGCAATGAACTCTTTCTTGATGTGCTGGAGAGCGTGAATCTCCTGATGTCCCCCCAGGGTAAGTGGGAAGTGCTAAGCTGGCATCCTTTTGCCCTTCAGGGCTCTTGAGTGGGGACTTGCATGTGTATTCTGAACTGCATTCTTCTCTACACCAGGTCAGGTTTTGAGTGCCCATGTCTCTGGCAGAGTGGTGATGAAGAGTTATCTGAGTGGAATGCCAGAGTGCAAGTTTGGCATGAATGACAAGATTGTCATTGAAAAACAGGGCAAAGGGACTGCGGATGAAACGGGGAAAAGGTAAGACGTGTTGGGGTAAAAGTCACTTGCTACCAGGGACCTTTATGAAAGGGAGCACTTAGTAGCTGCTCTGATCTGACAGATGAAGCTTGTCTTTCCTTCTCTTCAGGTATTGCCGCTAGTTTTTCGTCTGGGTAGGTCAGTTATCCTGCAAGGTAACAACCTCAGGGCCTTGATATAAAGGGCTTCCCCATAGCAGGGCTAATGACACTTCACCTGTGCACATCTTAGGTGTCAGACTTCACACCTATGCATGGGAAAGTATCAGGAGCAGTGGGATCCTCTGGGCTGTCATCTTTCTTGAAGTATTAAGATTCAAATATAGTGCCGAGTGTGGAGTTCTTGCAGCTGGAAACCTTCCTCCAAAGATGATTCTCCCAGAGCTTGTGTCTCTAGCAGCTCTAGTTGGTGCAGAGGCTCTTGCAGGATACAGGAACAGTGCCCCCAAGGAACAGTGAAGGAACCCCTCTGGCCATAACATGTTCCAGACTGTTCCAGCTGACAGGGCTAATGTTTGGGTAAGCCCCTTCTGCTGATGTAGGATCGTTAGCAGCAATGTGGGCTGGAGGCTCACCCTTTTGGGAGTCAGCTACCTTCATTCCCAGCTGTGCCTCAATCAGCACCTATCCTATGCTGAAGAGGGACTTTATGCTTTTTTCCAGTGTTACTGCTTAAGGGGAAGAGATCAAAGCAAAGGGACTGCCATTTTTTCTCCCACTAACCATTTATGACTCAACTGTTTCTTTTGTGTGCTTTTTTTGCTGACCCCCCAGTGAATTGGGAAGGTAGATAATCTGCTTCAGCTACATGTGCACTCTGCTTCCTTCCTTGTCTACTGCTTTGACTTGTGCATGTAACCCAGATCTCAGACACTTTCCATGATGATTCCTGTAAACTGAGCTGAGCTGCTGTTTGCCTTTTCTCTTAGAACCAAGCCAAGAGCTGTCACTTCACTGTCACCTTTAATCTCTCCAGTACCTGGATCTAGTCAGTAAAATGGACTGAGCCTCAGGTGCTGGCCTGTAGTGAAATACCCTAGTGAAAACGTCATCTGTGTAGGCTTCTGAACAGTCAATAACAATGTTTGTCCTAAAACTTTTATGCTGTATGAGCATCTTCACCTGTAAATACACCATTTTCTTGAGTTAGAGAAGCAGGATGGAGCTAAAGCTCTTGCTGGGTGGCTCTCCCAAACTGTGGTTCTCCAGTAGGCAAGAGCTCAGAGATGTCACTGTCCAGAAGCATTTAGTAATAAAGTGGCCAAAAGGGACAGCTGTTGCTAGTTGTTTTTTGGCGTCTAGCATGTGGCAGTACCAAACCTCTGAGTAATGCTGCTTGAGACTTGAACCGGTGCTAGGCAGCAGAGCTTTCCCAGCAGCGTTCCAAAGAAACCAAAGAACAAGTCTGCTAATGTTGGCTGTCATCTGGGCAATAGATTGGAAAAGACTAACCTTCACTTATGGAGCATAAGCTACACCAGTGGGCTGTGTAAAGTAAGCAACCATTCAGCCTGGACTCGGTCTGCTTCCCACATATGCAGGTAATGGTGGGGTCTCAGTATGACTAAACAGGCCTGTGTTGCTTATACTATCTCTATGCGCTTACATAGCTGTCCTGTTGCTCACAGCAGTTGAGGCAGCCTAGATATCATAATCCTACATTGCCGCACCTTCTCTATGCTGGTGCCTCTGTCTCATTTTCTAGCTCCTCTCAGTACCCGAGAGGCATTCTTGGCTAACTCTGGGACCTGTAGCAAGGAAAACATTGTCAAACTGGAACCCGATACAGGTTGAGTACTGGCAGGTTAGTCCAGTGCACCTAGCTGCACAGACATTAGCTGTCTAGGTTTTAGAAATAAAAAACATGAAAACGTTTGTGGCAGGCGTTTTTGTCCTCAGTAAATTGGTTGCTATGCTGGCCTGAGGAAGAAGGTTTCTGTCCTGGGTCAAACCATGAGCTAGCAGCATGGAAATTCTCAGCTGTGAGGAGGTTTCTGAGCAGGTAGACCCCAAATGTGGCATCTCCTAGCTGTGTGGCAGTGGGATAGCTTTGTGGACAGGGAATGCTTTTCCCCCCCTTGGACTGCACTGCAAGAAGACTTGGGCTAGCAGAGTTGCCCTTGCAGTGCTGAGAAGCTGCTGACAGGCAGACCTAAGCGTTGCATTCCTGGCTGTGACTGAAGGGTGCTGCTCTAACCTCTCCTCTTGGGGAGAGGAGGGAAAGAGCTCTTTTAAACAAGCTTGAAGTCTGATCTTGGCGAGTGTGAAACAAAGGAAGCCTAAGCCAGCAGAGCCTGTCCCTTAAATCTCTCCCTGCCTCCCCGTTTCCTGGACACCTGCGATGGCAACATGCTCTGTAGAATAGTTTCTGCCTGAGCAGACTCTGCCTGCACCAACATACTGGGGCTGCAACTTGCGCTTGTTTAACTCTGTCTTGTGTTTTAGTGGCAAACAGTCAATTGCCATTGACGACTGCACTTTCCACCAGTGTGTGAGACTCAGCAAGTTTGACTCTGAGAGGAGCATCAGTTTCATTCCACCAGATGGAGAGTTTGAACTCATGAGGTATGGTGATAGGGAATGAACAATCTGATGTTGGCATCTGCTTGCTGCTACAGTTGTGCTGCTGGTCTCCAGGCAGACTTGCTGCCCTTGAGGAAGCAGCAAACGTGCTGCCTTCCTTTCTTTTCATAGTGCAGTCTATAGGGTGTCTTACAAGTCCTTCTTTACAGATGCAATAGAAGCCCAGCTCCATGTTGTTGGTTTTTTTTTTTTTTTGTCACAATCTTGGCATTGGATATGGGTTTCCCTGCCCTTTAGCCTACTGTATCTGGTAGTGCCTAAAACTGGTGTCTTTGAACAGGGTCACTTTGCAGGAACAAGATACAGAACTTGGGACTCGAAGTCATCAGTGGCCTAGGGCAGCACGGATCTAACTGCTGCTTACTTTTGGGATGGCTCCCTTTCTGGCTGATGCTTTTAAGCTGTTCCCTGTGTGTGGAGGCTGTCCCTTTAGGAAGGTAGTACAATTTGAGGCCCTAAGAGTTAGCTCCTTCTTGGAGTTCATTGTTGCCTCTCTCCTTGCAGATACCGAACCACTAAGGACATCATCCTTCCCTTCCGCGTGATCCCTCTGGTGCGGGAGGTGGGTCGGACCAAGCTGGAAGTGAAGGTGGTGATCAAGTCAAATTTCAAGCCTTCCTTGCTTGCCCAGAAGATAGAGGTAAGAGAATAAAACTTGAGGTTTCTTGTGCCTGGGAACTGTGTCTCTAGTTATGTCTCACAGATAGTCCTCAAGTTTGTACAGGACTAAGAGTGAACTGAAAGTCCTACAGATGTGTATTGCTGCTGTGCTGGAGGGGAGGCCCTGTGTAGTAGGGAGGTGGAAGCTGTTCTTAGTTGCATTGGCAACTAAGAACATCGTTCCTTGGCAGAAGACTCATTCCCTGCAGTACCTGCTTGGAAGAGTGCAAAGCAGCTGTTCACTTAACATCTTTGCCACTATGAAAAGCTCATGTTCTTCTGTCTGCATGATCTAACAGAACATCAGACAGGTAGTGGGCTATGAGATGTTTAAGACAGCCAAGGGTAAGGGTAGATGTGCAGCCTAGCCCTCTTCTGGGGAAGGGCTGTTGCTGCAAAGTCAGACTGCCCAGAGCCCAATCTGAGCAGACCTCCCTGAGCAGCCTGGCATCCTGCCTGAGCTCATCTGTCTGACGCTAGTAGAATTTCCTGCTGCACATCTGTAGCCTGAGCTGAAGTGCTCTGCCCTGTTCCTCATAGACTGTTGTGGATTTTACGAACTTGTTTGAGCCTTTACTCCAACACAAGAAATCAGAGAGCCAGCCTATGATGCTTCAGGGTAGCTGATATACTCTGGGCCTTGAGATGGAGGGAGAAGGCCAAGGGATCCAGGACAGCAACTGCACTGTCCTGGGAAGTGTCAGTCTTCCTGTGAGCCTGCGTGGAGTGGTCGGGCTGTGGTCTCCTTGCCCCTGCTCACCAGACTCTTCCTTCCAGGTCCGGATCCCAACCCCCCTCAATACCAGTGGAGTGCAAGTCATCTGTATGAAAGGGAAGGCAAAGTACAAGGCCAGTGAGAATGCCATTGTCTGGAAGTAAGTGAGCATGGTTGGGCAGGAGCAGAGCTTGGGGAGGCAGAAGCTGTTCTGTGCCTCTGCAGTGAGCATGCCTAGCGAATAGACTCGGTTATTTCTTCACCTCTGGGCCTTCCCTGATAGGATTAAACGTATGGCTGGAATGAAGGAATCCCAGATCAGTGCAGAGATCGAGCTGCTGCCCACCAATGATAAGAAGAAGTGGGCTCGGCCCCCAATCTCCATGAACTTTGAGGTGAGTCAGTCCACCTTCCAGGGCACAGCTAACCTGGAGATGCTTTGTCATTTCCTTCTGCCCTCATGGGAACTGCTCAGGTCTGAGACCTCCCTGTCCCTGACTGCTCTGTGACTCTTCCTAGCATGAGGCCACCCCTACAGGTAGCAAAGCTAAAGGAAGAAAAATGCCCTGAAGGCCAATGGAGTCTGTCACCACGCATGCAGGGTATAAAGAAGGAAACAGTAACTCTGTGTCTGTTTCCAGATGCTTGGCTGGGGGTCCTCAGGCTGTTTTGTGTGCATACCATCTTTTCTCTGTGTTCCAATGCTCTCCGTTGCCTTTCCCTTTAATCAATAGGTCCCGTTCGCGCCCTCTGGGCTGAAGGTGCGTTACCTGAAAGTCTTTGAGCCAAAGCTGAACTACAGTGACCATGATGTGATAAAATGGGTCAGGTACATTGGCAGGAGTGGGATCTATGAGACCAGATGCTAGCCCGAGCAAGCTGGCAGGCTCCCTCTTCAAGCCATCCTCCACGTCTCCTCCGTCTTCAAGTACATTCAGAGAACATCTGCCTGGCCCCTCTACAGATGGAAAGACCCTGTGGCTCACCTTGGGAATGGACTCGCCTGCCTGTGCTCAGTTACCACCCATGCTGCAGCTGAAGTTCAGAACCCAGTCATGTGCAGGGATGCTGTCAGCCTCCTGCTTTCTGTCCCAGGGTGGGGAAGGGCTAGTCTAACTCCCATCCTCTCATGATCTTTCTAGGGAACGTCCACCATTAAACTCCTCTTCTGTTGGTGTCTCACTACTTGCATCATATCCTAGTATTTTTGACGTTCTTGTGCATATGTACCCGTAGATTAGACCTAAACATAGACTGGACAAATCTGAGTTGAAGTTACCCTGGCTTCTGTACTAGCTATTGCTGTTGTGGTAGATGTTGCTGGCCAGTCTGAGATACCTGGGGTGGTGAGTTTGTCAGGCCTCCACCGGAGGAGATGGTGGGCTCACTGGACCTCACCACTTTATATTTCTTGCAAAGTCTTCAGTATAGAGTCCTGCCATGGGAAGGTTTGTGACCAAAAAGGATGAGGGTTTAGACTCTTGCTGGTGTGTATGTGGGTGGCACAGCATTTCAGGTCCTTAGAGCACTTACCCCCACCTGCTACTGGCTTGGGCCAGTCTGTCTTTTCCAACCAGATTGTAAACTTGGCCCCTCTGTCCCAGGGAGTGTGGGGCAACTGAGCTCTGTCAGGATGTGAACAGGGTCTGTCCTCTAGAGTCTAAAATGCCAATGGCAGTAAGAGCCCCCTGCCCCAGCCTGCCCTCTCCACACTTCTACCAAATGCTTCTGGGCCATAGGAATGCTGCTGCTACCCACAATCCTGCTTCTGGTAGTGTGGTCTCCATTTTGTACACTTTGTGATTTGTCCAGCTCTGAATCTAATAAAGTATGTAGAATGGAGAAGGCTGCCACTGCTGCTATTTGGGAGTTGTGATGCAAAACCCTGGGCTGTGCTCTGGGTCCCTGCCCGAGGTTGTCCTGGGGCTTGCATTTGCTGCTTCCCCAGCACTGGACTGCCTCTGGGTTAGTAGGTGCAAAGAGCAGGGATGCTCTTGCTTCCAGCCATGTTAGTGCTGAGTTCCAGCTGCTGCTCCCTGGTGCAATGAGGGTGCTGTGAGCTGCAGGACCCCTCGGTGCTGGTGAGCTGCAGGAGCCAACAGTGCTTGGCCCCTCTATGCTGGGGAGTGCTGGGCTCTGAACTAGAGCAGGGAAGAGGGCAGACCTGACTCGCTGAGGCCTGCAACCGTGTGGAACTGCACTGCCCTCTTTGTTATGCTTGTCCAGCTACTTGCAGGCTTGGCTTCTCTACCGAAGCCTGACCTAAGCAAACTGCTCTGGCTTTTCCTTTAGACAGCTGGAGGGGAAAAAAAAAAAAAAAAACAAAGGGGAGGGGAGGGTGCTGTACCTGGCAGTTGAGGTGACCTATCCCTGGGGCTTGGATGCCCGTTCACTCCAGCCTCCTGCAGGGCTGCTGTGGGCTGCCCCCTGCCTTAGCCCATCTTATCCTACACGTGATCAAACCCTGGCGGGAGAGCAGGGGATGTGAGGGTGCCGGAACCTGGCTTGGTGAGAGTTTTGAAAGATGCAAAGGTGCAGCCCTGGACTGGAGAAGGAGGTGTGGAGGTGCCTTTGGGGGTGCAAACCCTCAGCTGTCCTGGGCCACGCTTCTACTACTGTCTGCTCACAGGGCTGCTATGCACATAGGTGCAGCTGCTGTAGCGGGGTGGGGTGTGTGCTGGGGGTGGCTCTCCCTTGCTTGTGAGAAGCCGCTGCCCTCCCCTACCTCCAGCCTGGCTCCCGGCGCCCCCGTGGCCCAGCGCAGCCTGAGCGCGGGAGCTCGGCGCTGCACAGCGCGGGGGGCGCCCCCGCCCCGCCCGTGCACACCACCGCCCCCGCGCGGACTACATTTCCCAGCGGCCCCCGCGCGCATGGCGGCCGCCCGCCTGCTTCCCGGCACTCCCCGCGCGCGCTGCCGTCCCTTCCGCCTCGGCCGCTCTGCCGGGCTCCGTGTGGCGGCGGCGGCGGCGGGCCCGGGCGGCGGCGAGCCCGGCTCCGCGACCGCGTCCGCCATGGCGTCGTGCGCCGACATCCTCCGCAGCGAGTTCCCCGACCTGGACGGCGAGGTCTTCGCTTACGTGACGGGTGAGCGGCGCCCGCCGCCCCGGGGCTCGGCCCCTCGCCTCCGCGCGTCGCGACACGCGACCGCTATCGCGACACGCGGCGCCGGGCCGCGCCCGCGTCGCGACAGGACGGGAGAGCCGACGGGGGAGGGGGGGAGAGGGGAAGGGCTGCGGGCGCCGCCTGTCGGCGGAGTCGCGACAGCGCGGGCGGAGTCGCGACAGCGCGCGCGCGAGCGGGCGGGGTCTGCAGGCGCCGTGTCGCCCGCAGGGATCCTGCACGGCGGCAGCGCCGACTTCGAGTCGGTGGACGACCTGGTGGAGGCGGTGGGGGAGCTGCTGCGGGAGGTGTCGCAGGACGCCAAGGACGACGGCGCCATCCGCGAGATCTGCCAGCGCCTCTTCAACACCCTCCAGCTGTAAGGGTCGCCCCAGCCCCGCCGCCCCGGCCCCGGCCCCGGCCCCGCCGCCGGGCCCTCACCTCCCCCCCTCTCTCGCAGGGACGAGCAGAGGGCCCAGCGCTGCAGCCAGGTGCTGCTGGATGCCCCCATCCAGCTCTCCCAGATCGCCGACAGCTACGGTGAGAGGACCCCGCCGAGGGGCCGCGGCCCCCCCGGCTCGGTGGGGAGGTGTGGACGCACGGCGAGGACGGGCTTGGGGCGCGGAGCGCACCTTTACCTGGCTCCTCACCCTGGGGGGAGTCGTCTCCAGCCCCTGGCTGCTTGCGAGGGGGGTCTGATTTGGAAGGGCAAGAGGCGTCCTTTGGGTGCCCTTGTCATGCAGGAGAGGGAGAAGTCGCGTGTGCTTGTGGGCAGGTGCAGGAGCGCTGACTGGAGCCTCTCTGGGCCACCTTTTCACTGTACGACTTGTTGCAGATGCCAGCGTGGACCTGTTGCCAGGGCTGTTACTGAAGAGGGACCAGACCTCGGTAAGTGGAGGGCCAGGTTCTCCTTGTTCCCGCATGGTCTGCGAGGGTACAGACAAGTAACACTGGAGCTGCAACTGCCCGGCTCTGCTCCAGTCACCTCTCCCTCTGTGAGCAGCCAGGAAGGGAGCTGCTGTGGTTAGGCGCACAGCTGCATGGAGGTAACTGCCCTTTTGCTTCAGTTTCGCTGTATTTCGTGAAACTGTTTGCTCTGTCTGGTAAAGAGGATCAACAGGAGTTAGCAGCACACCAGTTTTTCAGGATCTATTTTGCTGTAACTTTTTAACAAGCTTTCAAGTGTGGTTGATGCAGTGGTAGTGCTCAGAGGAGAGCTTCTCTGACTCGATAAGAGCCTTTGGCCCATACTGCCGGCCTTTGATTGAGAAATTAGAATGTACCAGGACGACTTTGCATCATACTCGATTAGAGATAAAATCTTGGCTAAAGATTAGATGTCAGGATGTTACAGGTGGGGAGTTAGCATGGAGCAGCTGTTTCCCACAGAGCTGCTGCAGGGAGATTGTAAGTCCTGCTTTAGAAACGGCTGTGGTTGTCATGATTTGAGGAGCAGAAAAGTTTGGAAGTAGCTAATCCCTGTGACTTGTAAGAAATCAGAATGCGTTTGCTAATGAAACGCGTACCTGCTCAGGAGAGACCTGGGTTGCCTTCTGCATTGAGTGTGCATGTGTTTTTGAGAGGTGTGGTTGTGCATCTGCAAAGCGAAGATGGAAATAGCTTTACAGGCTGGGCACTTTCTCCACCAGGCTGGTCTCTTATGGAGTTCTCCCTTCTTGGGGTAATGGGTTGAGCACAAGAACTCCTAGCGTGGAGACTGAGACCTAATGTGATCCCTGCATGTCTAAATGGGAGCATTAGGTGAGAGCTGGATGCTGTTGCTTGTTTTGGCACTGGAGTAGCTGTTGCTGGGTTTGCTGTCTGGTTCTTGTGTCCACAACTCAAAAGAGATATTCAGAAAAATTGGAAAAGATTCAGAGAAGGCCTGGGGGGCCTCTCAAGTTTTGGAAGATAGGTCTTACTGAGAGATTTGAGGAGCTCAATTTAGTTTACAGAGTGACTCAATCTATCTGTAGGTGCTGGGCCACGATTCCAGTAACAAGGCGCTCTTCAGTCTAGCATGCAGGTCTGCAGCATGCTCCAGTGGCTGAAGTGTTGCCTAGAAATATCTAGGAGCGTTCTTGGTCAGCCACAAATATTTGACTTGACACAGGAGTAAGTTGGAGTGGGCTGAAAGCCTAGCTAAGTCCAGAGGCCAGGTTAAAACACTTGGCTCCTTCTTGCCTTCACATTTAATTAATTGCTTTTTATCTCTGTCTTGATTGATCTAGTGCCTAACTTGAGTTTGTTCCAAACTGGCTAGCGTTTAACATGCTGGGGAAAGAAAATGCTTAACGTCTAGGGTGAAGGTAGGTGTAGGGTATTCTGGAGCAAGCATTGGGAGGCCAGGTTGTTGTAGCAGAAGTAACTTGGCTGACCCAGGTTCCTGAAACCAGAAAAACTGACTGCGAGGAAGAGTGTACGGTTAGGGTCAGCCAAACCCTTTGCCTTGCTGAGGCAGAACTGTTGTGTATATAAGCAGTTGATTTGGGACTTCATTCCTGAGCCAACCACCTGGCCTGATCAGCTTCCCTAAATTGTACTTGAATCTGTCCTAGTTCCCTGTCCTACTTCCCTCCTGCCTTCCTTCTCTCTAGGCACAAGGGATTGATCTCTTTTCTCTTGGAGTCCTGCTCTTTGGACTTCTGCTGAAGATGCTTTCGATTCTTTCAACTCCATTCTTTGTGCCCTAGATGGTAAATGCCAAGAAACTGGAGAAGGCAGAAGCCAGGCTGAAAGCCAAGCAGGACAAGAGGATGGAGCGGGATTCCCTAAAGTCTTCTGGTCCTCTGTGAGTAGGGAGGGTGGCTGGAAACACTCCCAGCCTGCTCTGCTGAGTATGCCTGGATCCGACCAAGCCAGAGCTTTCCTGTTGAACTCCCTTCTCTGTCTTCTGCCTGCCTTGCAGGGTCCTTGAGGAGGCATCTGCCAGCCAAGCTGCCAGCAAGAAGGAGACCCGCATGGAGTCATCAGGCAAGAACAAGTCATATGATGTGCGCATCGAGAATTTCGATGTGTCCTTTGGCGAGCGGTGAGTGCAGATAGCCCTGGTTGGGGTTTCAGGCTGGGGTAATGAGGCTGGTTCGAAAAGCGGTCGGGAATGACAGAGGGTATGGAAAGGAGCAAGGTGAACACCTAATCCTGTTGGCTTTGGGCAGGAAAAGCCTGTGAAGGTTGCTTGGCCCCAGCACAGCCTGAAATCTGCTTGGGGCAGGCAGCTGCCAGTTGCCTCCGTTTCCACAGGACAATCTGAGCAGGAGCTACCTGCCTGTTTTCTCGCCTTAGTGTCCTACTCGCGGGGGCAGACCTGAACCTGGCATTCGGACGGCGCTATGGGCTGGTGGGCAGGAACGGTCTGGGCAAGACCACACTGCTGAAGATGATTGCCAGCCGGAGCCTGCGCATCCCCTCGCATATCAGCATCCTGCATGTGGAGCAGGAGGTGGCGGGGGACGAGACGCTGGCCCTGCACAGTGTGCTGGAGTGCGACACTACTCGTGAGAACCTGCTACGGGAGGAGAGGGAACTGACAGCCAGGGTTAATGCTGGCAGGTGAGATGTTGCATCTGGGTTTTCAGCCCTTCTACGATGTCTTGAGCGTGAGGTTTTGTTCTGAGATCTCTCCCTTCCAGTGGAAGGCTCCATCAGGGCTCGGATGCATTTCACCCACTTTAGTCCTGCTTGGGGAGATCAGCTTCCCCCAGCACTCAAACCTTGACCTCAGTCAGTCCCATGTGCTTCTCTTTGCTCGGCTCCAGGGGAGAAGGGACAGAAGGTGCCAGGCTATCAGAGATCTACGCGAAGTTGGAGGAGATTGAGGCAGACAAGGCACCAGCAAGGTGAGACAGTCCTGCGAGCACTGCCATCTATCTGTGTGCATCACCAGAGTGGGGCAGTGGTTTGGCGTAGGCAGCATGGAAGGGTGATGCTGTGCCCCTGGGATCCAGCATGTGAGGATGAAGGGCTCTCTCTAATGCTGTTCTTGTCTCTTCTTCCATTACTGCCATGCTGGACTGGGAGTAGTCAAGCTTCCTCCAGAGGCAGGAGGGATTTTTTGCTGCCAATGGCTTACATTATTGCTGCTGCTTCTCGCAGACCTCCCCAGGCTCCTGGTGTCTGGGGAGGATTTATGGAATGTTGATGTTAGCGATTCTCTTTCTGGCCAAAGAGCCAAAAGCTTTGAAGTTGGTACCTTATTGTGAGTCTCCTGCGACTCCATGTGGATGCTGGGCCCTGCTGGGTTGCGTTTCCCAGGCAAGTGCTGCTGTTGGGCCTGCAAGGGATTTTTCCCGCATGAGAGCAGCCTTAAACCATGTAGCAGAGACCCCCCACAGTGACCAAGGGTTTGGGAACTTGGACTGTGCTCTGCAGCTCCATGGTATAGGTGGGTTCCAGTTCTCTCCCTTTTCCCCAGGGCATCCGTCATTCTTGCAGGGCTGGGCTTCAACGCAAAGATGCAACAACAGACAACCAAGTAAGTCTCCAGGCTCTGGGTGTCAAAATATAATGGGTCTGGAGAGATCCTGTGTCCCAGCCCCGGTGGCCAGCAGGGTTATCTCTCTCCTGGCGAACCCCTAGGTGCTGCCCTGGCTGTGCCTTGATCTGACACAGGGAGAGTGGCTGTAACTGTGAGAGGGGAGCCCTGCAGGATGCTGTAGGTCTATTTGTGCCTTTCTGATGCAGCCTCCTGCCTAGGGGGTGCCAAGCCACCTGTCTGCTGGCCTGGGGAGGAGCTGTGTGTGACAGGACTCATGCTGTGTCCACGATCTCTACAGGGACAAGCTGTCTATGGGTGACAGCGGAGCTAAAAGGGCTGTGGAGGAGTGTGGGAGCAGGGAGCCTGGCAGGCAGGCAAGCTCAGAGTTGTTCTGCATCAAACGCTAACACTCCCTCTGTGCAACCTCTTCTCTCCTCAGAGAGTTTTCCGGAGGCTGGAGAATGAGACTGGCCTTAGCCAGAGCACTTTTTGCTAGGTAGGTGTCCGGAGGTTTGTGCCCGTGCTTTGCTATGGGGTTAGCCCTCCTTGCTGTCAGAGTGCTGCAAGGAGCTGGCTGGGGGGTCCTCTCGTCTGAGCCTCAGGGTGGGGAGCGTTTGAGGCATTGCAGCTCAGTGTGTGTGGTGAAACGTGCTCTGCGTTAACCCTGTGCTCTTTTTGCTTCTGATGCCTGCGTCTTGCTTTTCCTAGGCCAGATCTCCTTTTGCTGGATGGTAAGTCGATACTGTGAATCCCCTGTAACGCCACTGCTAGGTCTGCCTGTGCCCTTGCTGGGGTTGGGAACGGAGCGTGGCCTTTAACAGCCTGCTCAAAATAGCCCTGCGTGACACAGCCAGCACTAGCAGGGCTGTCAGTGCTCCTCTGGCACGGTAGGGGCAGAGCTGGGGATGACGAGGAGCGGTCCTCAGCTGGGAAATCCACTCAAGCAGCCACTTCAACTGAACTCAGCAGAGCTCTGCCTATCTTGAGGAACTGCCCCATGCCTCAGCCAGGGGATCAGCATGTCATCCTGTCCCAGATGGTCCCCTTCTCCCCGCCCCGTCCCTGTGATGGGGCCCTGGCACCCAGCTGATTGCAGTGGGAGAATCTCTTCACCACAGGAAATGAGGCAGGAGACATCACTGGAGCTGGGGCTCAGCTGATATCCTGCAGAGGTGCCCAGCTTCGATGTAGAGCTCTGGGTGAGGCACTGCTGCAGGGTGCCAGGGGCCAGTACTGGCTGCAGGGAGCATCCCTGGCTGAACCCTGGCCCCAGTGCCCACCCCCTCAGCACACCTGCATATACGAGTTCCCCTGACCCACACTCCCTGAGCTGTGGGAGAAGCTCCCCACCTCAGGATGCCAATCACTAGCCTTTCCTGTGTAAAGAAGCATGATCCAGCCATCCTAATCCTGACCTCAGTGCTTCTCTCTTTTCCCGTAGAGCCAACGAACATGCTGGATGTGAGGGCCATTTTGTGGCTCGAGAACTACCTGCAGGTAGGGGGGTGGCAGGAGGCCCTGGGACAGAGCGGGGCTTGGTCAGGGCTGCTGTGAGGTGTCGGAGGCTCTGGCCTGGTGCTGGACTTGCCAGCTGGCAGATGGACACGTCTTCCCAGCCTAGGGCCTTGCCTTGCTGGGTGGTGGGGCCGAGTCCCGTGCTCTGGCTTGATGATGCTGATGTAAAGTGTGGCTCAGGTGTCCCTGTCACTGTCTCCTCCAGACTTGGCAGTCAACCATTCTAGTGGTGTCCCACGACAGGAACTTCCTGAACACAGTGGCCACGGACATCATCCACCTGCACTCACAGCGGCTGGACACGTACCGTGGAGACTTTGAGAACTTCATGAAGATCAAGGAGGAACGACTGAAGAACCAGCAGCGAGAGTACGAAGCTCAGCAGCAGTACCGTGAACATATCCAGGTACTAGGAGAAACCAGTAGCATCTGGGCACTGTTCTCCTAGTCTTGTCCCTTTCTCCATGCTTCTAATGAGCCTCCCAAGTTACCCTGCTTCCAGTAATCTTTGCTCTTGGAGTTTTTGCTGCTGTTCAGTCTTGAGATGACTGTGACCCATGGAAGTGGCTCTGGTGTTGCAGGATGCTTAGCAGCAGAGCAGCATGGCTGGGGCCAAATAGGCCCTGTGACTCTGATGCTCGTCTCTTAGGTGTTCATCGACCGCTTTCGCTACAATGCGAACCGGGCGTCCCAAGTGCAGAGCAAGCTCAAGCTGTTGGAGAAGCTGTGAGTGCCTGTCCCTCTACTCTCTGGAGGTGGGGAGGGGGGGAGCGCTTACAGGGAGAAACAGAGATATTCCAGGGGGACCTGGAAGATAATGTGTATCTGGAGGGTGAGAGCAGTTTGAGCTTTGGGTGCCCTGTCTCTGATCAGAGGCTTTTATTGGGATAAGGCTTTGCAGGGCTGGAGACTGTATTCAGGCTTCTGGTGGGGGGAAAGACCCACTGTGCAGAACATCTCAGTTACATGTCGTCATCTCTTGTAGGCCAGAGCTGAAACCTGTGGATAAGGAGTCTGAGGTGATAATGAAGTAAGTGTCCCCTGAGCCCTTGCTTGGAGGGGACCTGACTCCACTCATGATGTGAGCTGCTCCCGGGTCCTGTCCCAGCTGGGATAACTGCTGCTTCCTGCGGGTCAGCCTTGTTCTGATACGGAGCCTAGAGAGGGCCCCACCTTCAGGCTTGCTTCCCTCTTAGGGTCAAGGCTGCAGATCTGTGTCCCCTTCTTGTGACTGTCCTTCCCAAGGGTCTTGGGTGGGAAGGAACCTCCCTTGGGGGTTTGCAGCAGTTGTGCTGGGGGGGGGGAGGCTGGGAGCAGAGGGTCTCTGATGTTTTTGGCCATCTCTTACCTCTTCTTGCCTTCCCAGGTTCCCTGATGGGTTTGAGAAGTTCTCCCCACCTATCCTGCAGCTAGATGAAGTAGACTTCTGTTACGACCCAAGTCACTACATCTTTCGTTCCCTCTCTGTCTCTGCTGACCTGGAGTCCCGCATCTGTGTGGTATGTGGGATTGCAGAATAACAGTGGCTGCAAGAGACCACGGGAGGTCTCTGCTCCAACCCCCCTGCTCAAAACAGAGCCAGCTTCGATGTTAGGTCAGGTTGCTCAGAGCCTTGTCCAGCTGAGTTCTGGATAGCTCAAAGGATTATAAATTCCCCCACCCCCTCTTTTTTTGCCCCCTGGGAAAAAAAGAATTTTTTTCATAATACTAGTTAGAATTTGTAACTTGTGCCTGTTGCCCTTTATCCATTCACTGGGCATCTCTGAGAAGAGACTGGGTATATCTTCTCTTTAACTCCCTATTAGATAGTCGAAGACAGCAGCATGGGCTTCTGCTGTGTAGGATGGGGCAGCAGAAAGATGCTGTGTGCTTGGAAAAGGGGCTGGGACAAGGTAATCCCTAAGCTCAAGGGTTGGGGTGGGAACATCATCTAGCACGGCTGTCTGTGCTGCCTCTCAGTGATGGGAATGCTGCTTCCAGGTAGCTGGGGGCCACTGGTTAGACTCTCATCCTGCCCCCTTCCACAGCTTGATCATCCAAGATTTGAAATTCCCTGATCTCTGGCCCCCTTCTCTGAAGTATTTTCATGGGTTTCACGTTCTCCAATGCTGCTGCTTCTCTAGGTTGGGGAGAACGGAGCCGGCAAGTCGACCATGCTAAAGATCCTAATGGGGGAGCTGGCACCAGTCAGAGGGATCAGACATGCTCACAGGTAGCCGGTGGGAGGGCCTGGGGTGACGGGGAAGAACGGTGCAGATGGGCTGTGTTCTGGAGTGATGGCTGCCCAAGTGACAGGGATGGGTCCTGCACACCCATGCATGTGCCCCCCTCCTGTAGCTGCGGCTGAGAGTGCGCTGTGGTTAGGGGGCCAGGGTAACAATGCCTAATCTCTCTCATTTTGCAGAAACCTAAAGATTGGCTACTTTAGCCAGCACCATGTGGATCAACTGGACTTGAACATCAGCGCTGTAGAGTTACTGGCAAAGAAGTTCCCAGGTGAGTTTCAGAGATGCCAGATCTGGGCCAGTGTGGGAGCTGGGCAATGCCAGGCTCCTCATCACTTAGTTCCTGAGCCAGGTAGAGCTGGCATCGAGTCAAAACCCAGTGGTTTTGTCTAAGGGTCTGTGACATCTCCTTGGCTGTGCACAGAACAGCGCTGATTTGTTCTGTGCTAGTGCTGGCTGGGTAGAAGGCTTCGTCACTTAAGTACTTCAGGGAGATACCTTTTGCTCTGGGTTAAGTCCCCGTGTCAAGCACAAGTTCAGATGCCTACCTTGAAGAACTAAGCTAGTTACAGGAAGAATTATCAACCTGGCACAAGCTCTGAGGCCAGCAGCCTGAGGCTGTCAGGCTGGTGCTCCACCATAGCCATGTTTCAGAGGTAGGTATCTGCTTTGTGAATCACGTTCCTTGCCAGTCACAGAACAAGCCATAGCTTCACCTGGCCCCCTTTCTTCCAGCTGCCAAAACCTCCAGCTTCCTTCTCCACAGCTTGATGTTGTGTAACTTGGTGACAGGGAATTCAGGACAGTGTCACTTGGAGTCAACCACAATCAACTGCCCTGCAGCCCCTGTCCTGATTGTGTCAGTCAGGTTTCCCCACAAACCCTCTGCTTGGGAATTGCCTCAAAGTGGCTGCTAAACTCCTCCCCTGCCCTGCTAGCGCCACACAGGCTGCCTGGCCTTGGTGCAGGACCGAGGTCACAGCAAAGGGCCCTGTGTCGCACCAGGCAGACCTGAGGCTCTTGGGTGCTCACGTGCCACGGCTGTGTTGTGACACGCTCTTGCAGGGAAGACAGAGGAAGAGTACCGGCATCAGCTGGGGAGCTACGGTGTCTCGGGGGAGCTGGCCGTGCGCCCTGTTGCCAGCCTGTCTGGAGGTCAGAAGAGTCGAGTGGCCTTTGCCCAGATGACTGTGCCCTGGTAATTTCCTCCCAGATGCTGTTAATTTTTACATGGATGCTTCCCTGGAACCTGCTTCACTGGGGGAAAGGCAGGCATCGAAGGACCTTCTGCTCTCTGCGAAGCCCAGTCTTTGAGACTTTTATGGGGAGGGAAATTGTCACCCTGTGGGGACTGCATGGAAGGCAGCAGGAGGCTTTCTCCTGCTGCTTTGAGCTCATAGATTTAAAAGGTGCCCCGGATCTGGGTGACACGGATTTTGGGGCCACGCAAATGCCTGTGGGTACAGCTCTGAGCAGCTAGAGCAGTAGCCTGGATTCCTGCCCCATGTAGAGATTCTTGCAGCGCTAAGGGGTGCAGACTCAGCCTGGGTTGGTTCCAGTGCAATGCTCAGAGTTGTCTTCTCTTCCAGTCCAAACTTCTATATCCTGGATGAGCCGACAAATCACCTGGACATGGAGACCATTGAGGCATTGGCAAAGGCACTGAATAAATTCCGGGTAAGGCTCTCTAAGTGAGATTTCCCATTTTTCTCAACACTCCATGTAGCCTCCAGCTTGCATTACTTGGTATCTCAGCCAAAGGTGAACGCTAAAATACCAGTGGTGGCTTCAAGTGCATGACAGATGGTGGGAAGAGTCTGTTGCATTTCTGCCTTAGCTGTCTGTCCTGGTGTGTGGTTTGTTTCATATATGGACTTTGGCTAGGAGTGGCTGAGAGAGGCTACAGCACACCAGAAAGCAGCTTGTCCTCCATCTCAGCCAGTCTGTGACTTCTCACATGCTTCTGTGTTACAGTGCTCAGCCCTGCCTTGGGGCCCTCTTGACTATTCCTTAGGCAAAGTTTGTCTTGATCTCCAAAGACTCAGCTTGCAGATCCCACAGTGATGAACCTGATTCTTGCTATTTTATAGGTGCCCACGTTGGGTCAGTTTTCCTACAGAAGAAAAGCTTAATTGAGGTTGGAAGGGATCTCCGGAGTTTTCTGGTCCATCCCTTTAATTAAAGCAGGGCGAGCTTAGATGAGGTTGCTCAGAGCCTTGTCCAGTCAGCTTTTGACTGTCATTGACTCTACCTGGGATCTCTGTCCTTAAAGCTTATCTGAGATCTGGAGAGCCAGTAACAGACTCCGCACTTCCCCCAAGAAGTGAAGCAAATTATGTTCTTGGTGCATGTGCCTCTCCCCCCATGTGACCTCTCTGTTCCACCTGAAGGAAAGAGAGCCAGCCCCTTATGCTAGGCTGTAATTAGCTCACTTCTTGGAAAAGTGGAAGTACTCTAGCGTTTTTCCCTGAAAAAGGTGAAAACTTGACATCCTCTGCAGCCAGGCTGGACCACTGCACGTTAGCGTGAACTGGATCCCCCACACCACAGCCTGTGCTAGAGCCCTGGATCGTAGTCCGCTAAGTTACTTTTCCCCACTTTGTGCTTTCACAGGGTGGTGTAATTCTGGTGTCCCACGACGAGCGCTTCATCCGCTTGGTGTGCCAAGAGTTGTGGGTATGTGAAAATGCCACCGTGACACGCATCGAAGGAGGCTTTGACCAGTACAGAGACATCCTGAAGGAGCAGTTCCGGAAGGAGGGTTTCCTATAAAGGAGACGGGAGCTGGACTGCATGAGCAGGCTGGAGCACCAAGCTTGGTCGCTTCAGTCTCCATCTGAACTGTGCCTGGCAGAGTGCTGAGGATGCCACTGCCCCCATGGACCGTCAGCCATGCCATCAAACTGCCATCTGAACTGCCCTCCCCTCCCAGGACTGGAAAGGGACTGAACGGCCCCCGCTCAGCACTTCCCGCTCTTCTGCCTGGCTGCCTGCCCTGGCCTGGTCGGGCAGGGCGGGAGGAGAGCTAGGGACCTAGTGCTGCGCGTGGCTCAGGGCACGCAGTGAGCGTCGCTCCTTGTGGGCACCACCCACCTGGAGCTCCCAAACTCTGCTGCGGGCCAGGGCTTGCCCCGGCTCTGAGCCCGCTGGAAATGCTACACCTGGAGCTGCTGCTCTGCTGAGATGAGGGTTTGGACCTTCCCCGGCCCTGCTTTTAACTCACAATGCTGTGAAGGGCAGGAGAGAAGCAGCTTTCCCCTGTTTTTTTTTGTTCTTTCACCTCCCCTCTCCCCTCTCTCTCCCCTCTCTCTCCCTCTCTCTCCCCTCTCTCTCCCCTCTCTCTCCCCTCTCTCTCCCCTCTCTCTCCCCTCTCTCTCCCCTCTCTCTCCCCTCTCTCTCCCCTCTCTCTCCCCTCTCTCTCCCCTCTCTCTCCCCTCTCTCTCCCCTCTCTCTCCCCTCTCTCTCCCCTCTCTCTCCCCTCTCTCTCCCCTCTCTCTCCCTCTCTCTCCCCTCTCTCTCCCCTCTCTCTCCTCTGACTAGAGTTTAGAAAGATTCCTGTAAGCTGTTTCTCCTTTCAGCTCTGTCAATATTCTGTCCACTCTGGAGGGGAATGAGGCCTTTGCTGCTACTAGTGACCCCTGTCTTTTACCCTGAGCCCCTTGGAAGTGAGGGTGGGAGGGTTTGGTTTGTCTTTCCTCCCCATAGCCCGCAAGAGCCAGGGCCTTGCGTTTGTATCATTGTGGGAGTGAGATCTTGTCTTTGCCCGGGGCCTGGGCCCAGATCCATGCTCCTTTCCGCACGCTGGCCTTGTTCCATCTCGCCTCTCTGCCTGTGTTTCATTTCGAACCGGTGAAATTCTGTACGTTGTGAGGTGGGCTGTTCCGCACTGGGCCACACTCCCTGTCTATCAGCACAGAGGTTGCAGTGTAAATAAAATCAAAACACAGTGGTGGGTGCAAACCTTTCCTTTGCTTCGGGGGCTGCAGGCTTGAATGGGGCCGAGTCCCAGCTTTGTCCCCCAGCCTCTGGGGCCAGGTCTAGGAGAGGCCTGGGATGGGGTGAGGGGAGCAGGGACTGGGCCCACAGGCTGGTCCTCCTGCTGCCCTGAGCTCAAATCCGCTCCCAGAAAAAGCTTCCCAAAGCCCAGGGTGTGCCAGGGAAACCAGCAACCAGCTTAAAAGCCCCTGTTTGGCTCTGGAGAGGCTCAGGAGCAGGAGAGGCTGTGCCATGGGTAAAGGCTGCGCCCGCGTCCCCCTGGTCTGTGGTGCTTACGGGGTGGCCCTGGGTCTGGTGCAAGGACGCAAGCCACCGCTGGAGGGGCAGAGCTGGGGCAGGGGACTGGTGGGACGGTGGTGTTAGGTGGTGGGTGCAGCGAGGGGAGCAGGGTTAGCTATCAGCTCGCTCCCAGCCAGCACCTGGATCCGGTTGTGGTTTCAGGGGCAGTGAGAAACAGGCTGACGGAGGGAGCACCCCCTTTTCCTGACAGTGCTGACAGGGAGGGCTGAACCCTGCTCACCTCCTCCTTTGGGGCTTTGCGGTGTACATGGGGCTGGGTACTGGTGAGCTCCAGGACCCCAAGGCTGGTGCACTGGGTG
Source organism: Struthio camelus (assembly GCF_040807025.1). Classification (NCBI taxonomy): domain Eukaryota; kingdom Metazoa; phylum Chordata; class Aves; order Struthioniformes; family Struthionidae; genus Struthio; species Struthio camelus. The sequence continues at coordinate 22,597,400 of NC_090950.1, forward strand.
CCTGTGGCATACGCTGTGTTCATACTGGTGTGCCTGGTGCTGGAACATGGTGGGTACCGGTGTGCCCAGTGCCAGTGTGTGCTGGGTAGTGGTGTGCCTGGTGCTGGATCCCCTGGTGCCGGTGGGTGGGGGCACATACTAATGGTGCCAGTGCTGGTGTGCCCCAGGTCCTAGTGTACCTGGTGTTGGTGTGTGCTGGGTCCCAGTGCACCTGGTGCTGGTGTGCACTGGATCCTGGTGTACCTGGTGCTGGTGTGGGCCGGGTCCCGGTGCACCTGGTGCTGGTGTGGGCCAGGTCCCGGTGTACCTGGTGCTGGAGTGGGGTGTGTCCTGGTGTACCTGGTGCTGGAGTGGGGTGTGTCCTGGTGTACCTGGTGCTGGTGTGCGCTGGATTCCGGTGCACCTGGTGCTGGAGTGGGCCGGGTCCCGGTGCACCTGGTGCTGGTGTGCGCTGGATCCCGGTGCACCTGGTGCTGGAGTGGGCCGGGTCCCGGTGTACCTGGTGCTGGTGTGCGCTGGATCCCGGTGCACCTGGTGCTGGAGTGGGCCGGGTCCCGGTGCACCTGGTGCTGGTGTGGGGTGGGTCGCGGTGTACCTGGTGCTGGTGTGGGCCGGGTCCCGGTGCACCTGGTGCTGGTGTGGGCCGGGTCCCGGTGCACCTGGTGCTGGTGTGGGCCGGGTCCCGGTGCACCTGGTGCTGGTGTACGCTGGATCCCAGTGCACCTGGTGCTGGTGTGGGGTGGGTCGCGGTGTACCTGGTGCTGGTGTGGGGTGTGTCCCGGTGTACCTGGTGCTGGTGTACGCTGGATCCCGGTGCACCTGGTGCTGGAGTGGGCCGGGTCCCGGTGTACCTGGTGCTGGTGTGGGGTGGGTCGCGGTGTACCTGGTGCTGGTGTACGCTGGATCCCGGTGCACCTGGTGCTGGTGTGGGGTGGGTCGCGGTGTACCTGGTGCTGGTGTACGCTGGATCCCGGTGCACCTGGTGCTGGTGTGGGGTGGGTCGCGGTGTAGCCGGTGTGGGCCGGGTCCTGATGCGCAGCACGGTACCGGTGGCGGTGTGGCGGGTATCAGCGTGCCCAGCGCTGGTGTGTGCGGGACGCCGGTGTGTCCGGCGCTGGTGCCCCGGTGGCGGGTGGGGCGGGCTCGCTGCGGCGGCCCGGCCCGGCCCGGCCCGGCAGGCGGAGGCGGGCGCGCTCGCCGCGCCGTCCGCCCCCCGGGGGCGCCGGCACCGGGGCGGCCAGGCCCCGCCCCCGCCTTCCCCGCCACCAGGTGGTCCCGCCCCTGCGGCCGGGGCGGCGCTCGCAGCCTCGCTCCGGCCGGCGGCGGGCACCGAGCGCGACCCCCTCCGCACCCCGCCGCACCGGGCCGCGCCCGCGGGCGGCATGAGCGCTGCCGCCGCCGCCGGGGAGGCGGCAGGTGAGGGCCGCGGGGCCGCCGCCCCCGGCGGGCCGCCCCCCCGGTGCCGCGGCGGGCCGCGCTCGGCGGCCGGCAGCCCCGTGCCCAGCCCCGGCTCCCCCGCGCCCGAGGAGGTGAGAGAGAGGCGCCGCCGCGGCCCGGCCCGGCCCGGCCGCCCGCGGGGGCTTCCGCTGCCCCGGGCGGCGGCGGCGGCGGCGGGCAGGGCCGCGGGGGGAGGGGCGACGGCGGCGTTGGGGGGAGGGGGGGCAGCGCGTGAGTGCGAGCGTGTCCCCGAGCCGGGGGGCGCGTGTCCGTGTGGTGGCGCCGGGGTGCGCGCGGGAGGGGGCGGTTGGGGGGGGCTCAGGCGTTGTGTGTGTCCCGGGGTGCGTGGGGAGGGGGGTGAAGATGCCCGGGGGGGCCGGTGGGGGGGTTGGGGTGTGCGTGTTTGTGTAGGGGGTTGTGCGACGGTGGCCGGTGTGTGCGTGGGGGGTGCAGTGAGCCCAGGGTGTGAGTGTGCGGTGTTGCCTGTGGATGGGGGAGCGGTGTGTGTGTGTGTGTCCAGGGGGGTTCTGGGGTGGTGTCGGGGTGTGCGTGGTGCGGGAGGTTGTGTGCGTTTCCGGGGGTGGGGTGGGGTGTGGGGCAGCGCCTGCGGAGTGTGCTTGTGCCCCCAGGGTGGGGGTTGTGTGGCGGTGCCTGGTGTGTGTGTGACCGGGGGGGGGGGGTTGTGTGGCGGTGCCTGGTGTGTGTGTAACCCGGGGGGGGGGGTTGTGTGGCGGTGCCTGGTGTGTGTGTGACCGGGGGGGGGTTGTGTGGCGGTGCCTGGTGTGTGTGTAACCCGGGGGGGGGGGTTGTGTGGCGGTGCCTGGTGTGTGTGTGACCGGGGGGGGGGGGGGGTTGTGTGGCGGTGCCTGGTGTGTGTGTGTGACCGGGGGGGGGGGGGGTTGTGTGGCGGTGCCTGGTGTGTGTGTGTGACCGGGGGGGGGGGTTGTGTGGCGGTGCCTGGTGTGTGTGTGACCGGGGGGGGGGGGTTGTGTGGCGGTGCCTGGTGTGTGTGTGTGACCGGGGGGGGGGGGGTTGTGTGGCGGTGCCTGGTGTGTGTGTGACCGGGGGGGGGGGGTTGTGTGGCGGTGCCTGGTGTGTGTGTGACCGGGGGGGGGTTGTGTGGCGGTGCCTGGTGTGTGTGTAACCCGGGGGGGGGGGTTGTGTGGCGGTGCCTGGTGTGTGTGTAACCCGGGGGGGGGGGTTGTGTGGCGGTGCCTGGTGTGTGTGTAACCCGGGGGGGGGGTTGTGTGGCGGTGCCTGGTGTGTGTGTAACCCGGGGGGGGGGGGGTTGTGTGGCGGTGCCTGGTGTGTGTGTAACCCGGGGGGGGGATTGTGTGGCGGTGCCTGGTGTGTGTGTAACCCGGGGGGGGGGGGTTGTGTGGCGGTGCCTGGTGTGTGTGTGACCGGGGGGGGGGGGTTGTGTGGCGGTGCCTGGTGTGTGTGTGACCGGGGGGGGTTGTGTGGCGGTGCCTGGTGTGTGTGTGTGACCGGGGGGGGGGGTTGTGTGGCGGTGCCTGGTGTGTGTGTGTGACCGGGGGGGGGTTGTGTGACGGTGTGTGTGTGTCCCTGGGGGAGGGGGTGGTGTGGCGGTGCGTGGGGCGTGCGCGCGTGTGTCCCCAGAGCGGGAGTTGCCCGTGTGGCTGTGTGGGCGGGGGTTGTGTGGAGGTGCCGGGGTGTGTGTGTGTGTGTGTCCGTGTGTGGGTCCCCGTGTCGGAGCCGGCGGGGGGCTGCGGCCCCTCCCGGGGCGGCCGGCTCCGGGCAGGACCGGGAGCGCGGGCGCCATCTTGGGAGCGATCAGGTGTCCGGGCCGGGACCCCCCGCGCCGCCGCCGCCGCCGGCCGGGCGCGGGGGGGTGTCCGGCGTGGTCGGGGGTGCTGGGGGGGGTGTGCGCGGCGGGCGTGTGCGGCGGGGGGTAGGGGGGGTTCTGAGCCATGGTTGGCGAGGCAGGGGTGTGCGCTGCGTGGCGGGGGGGGTGTTTCGGGGGTGCGAGCGAGGGCTCTCTGTGCAGAGGTTGCCGGGGCACGGGTGTGTGCTTGTGTGCTGTAGGAAGAACAGTCTGCCTGGGGGTGCTGCGGGTGCCCCTGGTTGTGGGTCTCCGCAGCAGGTTGCGATGGGGAGGGGGGTGTTTGCGGGCGGTTGTGTGCCCTAGTGCTGGGTGTGGGGCTCGGCAGGGTGTGTTGCGGGTGAGCTTGTGCAGGGAGGAGGTTTGCAGGGGTCGAGGGCTCAGCAGTGGGGTTGGGGGCTGTAGGGCTCTCCTGGCCGGCTGGGGGGCCCTTGGGAGTGACCTGAGCAGAAAGGGGGTTGCTCCCCTGGGGAGGGGGGTTACCCGGCTCCCAGATGGGGCGCGTCGCCCCTGAGGGTGCCGCCATGAGGACGGGGTGCCCTGAGTGCCCGAGCCTTCGGCAGCCGTGTGTGGCGCGGGGGCTGGTTCCCCCCAGCCTTAATCTCCAGGCAGGGGGTGGAGGGCCCTGCCTGAGGCTGCAGCCTGGGGGCCATGTGCTGGGCGGCTGAAATCCCTTTGCAAAGGAGCCTCCTGCGGTTTGCATGGAGCCCCTACCTATGTCCTGCCTTCCCTATTTTCTGCCAATTTAGTAGTTAACTCCAGCAGTTCCTCCCCCTCCCCTATTTAAAGCTTGGAGGAAGAGGCCCTGAGCAGTGCTGCCTCTCCCTTAGCACTGCGGTTTTGCTGTGAGCCTCCTGCTCCGCTCCCCTTCTGGGGTGTCCTTGCCATGGTGTTTGCCTGGTCCTGGGTGGGCTCCCTCCCCCAGCTGGTGGGCTCCCTCCCCCAGCTGGTGCATGCTGCTCACTGGAGGTCTCTGCTGCAAAGGGACTGAGCCCCAGCAGTGTCTTTGGGGCGCCAGCTGAGCTGCGTTTCGGCAGCTGTGCTGGAGATGTGGTGGGGTTGGCTAGACTGGGCCCTAGAGGGTCTGCTTTTTGCTGTTGCCCTAAATACCTGTTGCCAGCTGGGGTGAGCTGGTGCTTTTCCACTCTTTGTCTAGGGGAGACAGTCAGGTAGGGCTCACTCTGTAACAGGTTCCTGGCATTTCCCTGGGAGGGAATCCTTCCCAGTGGATGCTGGCTTTGGCTGCTGTTACTCTGCTGTAAGAGCCGGAGAGCGTTCAGTGAGGGTGGGTCCCTGGAGTTTAATCTCCAAGACTTTGTCCCCAGCTACTCTGAACTCTTCTGGTTAATTCCTCGAGTAGCAGGGGAATCCTGAAGTGCTTGATGCAGTCCCAGCTGCAATTGCTTTATTCCTGTGGCACTGAGTCAATGGGCTGAGTGGCTGGGGGTGGATGTCCCCCAGCATCAGGGGCTCTTGTGGCTTAGAAACCACAGAGTACGGCATGAGTCTGCCTTTGTTGGATGTCCCCTGTGATAAGTGGATTTTAAAGGAAAGGGCTGTTGCTATCAAGCTAGATCATACACGTGGGAAGGATGGATGACTGGATGACCTGAATATCATGTGCTTGTTGTATGGTTAATCTAAGGCTGTGTGCTGGGGTCGATTGTGATACCTCTCTACCTGAAGCAAGGAATCTGGAGAGTCTAATCAACAATGTCATTTGTTGCAGCCGTTGCAGAAACGACAGAGAACTGTGGAGGATTTCAACCAGTTCTGCACCTTTGTTTTGGCCTATGCGGGCTACATCCCATACCCTGAGGAGGTGAGCAGGCTTATGGGGTGTTCCTCAGCAAAAGGAATCACTCCTCGGGTTCTCTGCCAGGTCCTCGGCTCTTCTTTTCCTGGAGGTCAGGGAAGAGCCATTGTCTGTCCCTGGCCCCGTCCTCTTTACCCCCGAATGTCCATGTTGTGGTCTCTGGTGCTAGTTCTGCGTCTTTCCCTCCTGCAGAATGAGCCCTGGACCCACGGAGGCAGCATGAGTCCCCAGAACAGCACAGGCAGCACTCAGGACAGTGATAGCTGGGCCTCATCGCACTCCTCGGATTGTCACATCCTGCCAGATGACAGGAGGAGCAGGAACGCCGTGGCCAAGGGGGCTGTGGAAAACAGCCTGCTCATGAACTGTCCTGCCTTCCCCACCAGCTTCTATGATGTCAGGCCCCAGCAAACAAAACGGAAGAAACCGCCAGCAAAGAAACTAATTTTGGAGCAGGAGGCGGAGAAGAGGGTGCCACTGAACACTGGGAAAGGCTTTGGGGTCGACCAGGACCGGGCAAAGGAGTTGGTCGTGCTGGGGGGACAGGTGCCTCTTAAAGAGCAGTTCTTGGAGCCTTCCATCAACCCGGCTGGGGACCCCCAACCCAAATCCCTCCTGGAGGAGCTGATGAAGGAGGAGAAGGACTGGATGCCCAGAGCACAGGGGACAGAAAAGCCAACAGGAGACGATCCTCAACTAAAGGAGCATGAACCATGCCCTGGAGGGAGGAAGAGCCCTAGTTCTTGTAGTAGTACCCTGGACCAAAGCGAAGGGGAAGAGGCAAGCAGAGCAAGCTCTCAGCTTAGTGGTGAGTGTGTGAGGGAGTATGTCTACAGAGTATGGAGGGCCCTGCTGTGCTGTGGTCAGTGACAAATATTGTCCCCCCTCAGCTGGAGCTACCCATATTCCCCAGCTGCAGGGAGAGCTTGTGGATAGTCCTAGCCTCTCCCAGCAAGGGGCTTTGGGAAATACCTTAGGGAACTGGGAGACCTGGAGAGGAAAGGCCAGGGAGCTGGTCAGCCCTTCGGGAGGAACTTTCTATTCTGTAGAATGAATAGTACAAACTTGAAACATGGCTCAAAGTGGGGTGTAGGGGCACCTGGCTGATCTGGTCTTTATATATATATATTTTTTTTCCCCTCTGCAACTTCAGCCGTCGAATTCTCAGCTGCTCCCAACACCAAAGCAGAAGGTAAGTGGGGGACTTTTCTGTTTAACGCCGGTGGAACTGGCTAAGGCTTGTTTAGAGGCAGTGCTGAGCCCTTGAAGGCTTTGCCCCTGTGGGACCAGCCAGGCCCCAGTCCTGGGAGTGGCTGTGAAGATGGTTTCTGACTGGTATTTGTCTCTTCCCTGACCAGAGGATGACGCCTGGGATCTGATCACCTGCTTCTGCCTGAAGCCCTTTGCAGGGAGACCCATGATTGAATGTAATGAATGTGCTACCTGGATCCACCTCTCTTGTGCCAAGATCCGCAAATCCAACGTGCCTGAGGTTTTCATCTGCCAGCGATGTCGCGACGCCAAGCAGGAGATACGCCGCTCGAACAGAGCCCGGACGGTGCCCCGCAAGCGCTTCTGTGACTGAAGCTCTTCCAGAGAAGGGAGGTTGGGGGTCCTCTTCTTAAACTGAAGACTGTAGCCCAGTTTGGCTAGACAATCAGTGCACAGTGATGGTAGACGGAGGGCCGGCCCACTGTGCTGGACTGTCCCCCTTGCAATTCCAACTCCTGGAAGCTGCCACATGCTTCCTCCCTGGGGATTGTGTTGACCACGGAGCTTGGTTAGCCCAGAGGTGCGGGGGGGAAAGGAGGGTGGTCCAGCCATGCACTAGGTCACTCAGAAACATCTCTGTCCTTGCACAAACCCGGCTCAGTGCCTTTCCCCCCGGGCAGCCGAGGAGAACCTAGCCCAAATAATTTCCCTGTGGTGTGGTGGAAGCTTATGCCTGTCCTGAGATGTGACTCCCTTTCCTCCTTTTTCCTCACCATTTTCCTTTCCTTACCTTGGACCTTCAGGTGGGCTATGACGGTAAAGCCCCAATGACCTAAGTTCTCTTCCAGCAAGTAGACACAGCCCAGGCAAACTTCCTTCATGTAGCACTCTGCTTTCTAGAGTGGGAGGGGAAGGAATTGGTCCTGCTAACACCTGAACTAGACTGGGCTGCTCTGCATCGGCTGTATTGGCAGAGCTGACTGATCAGCCTTGTAGGATGCACAGAGGAGGCATTATCTTTTTCCCATGGTGCTCCTGGTTTTGGTTGCTGCGTCCAAGACCTCAGAATAGTTCTTTTGGGTCGGGAACAGAGCGCAGCAAAAGCATCCAGTAGTAGACAGAGGTCAGTGGCTCACTCCCATCTCTGACTGAGCTCTAGGGTGCTGCAGCTTGTACACCAACTGAGAGCGACTGTAAGTAAGTTGTGAAACAACCTTTTAGGCTATTACAAAGACGTTCTTGCTAATGAGTCCTCCCTAGTTTAGATTTTCCAGTTGCACTGAAGTCTCCTGTGTGAAAGGGACGTGGGATTTGTGGTAGGAGACCTGAACAGTTATCCTCAAAGCTGGCCATGGTAGGGGCTTGGGAGCTCTTTGGAAGGAGGGAGCAGGAGAGTGTTCTGGTTAGTTTTCCACTTCCAGATTAAAACAATTGAATCTTGTGCCCTGTGGCCATCTCCTGCATGCAGGACTGTCTGGTGAAGCATCTGCTTAAATGTCAGCCAGATGCTGAGACCTGAGCTCAGAGAGCGCCAGGTACAGGCAGGGCCTTGTTTCCAATCTCTCCTTTACTTGGAGAGCGTTGTTTTTTTTCCTGGGTACCTAGGGTGAAAGCTGATGTCTCATCAAGAGTGGGCCTTGAGTCCCTTCTACTATGCAATTGCTGCTCTGAAGATACGGGATATGCCCTCACCAGGCCCCCTTTTAGGTTACTAAGCGGAAGGCTTTTCTCCTGTTGGCTGCCTTCCTCTGTGAGTAATGTGTATGTGATCTCCTGGGGCTCCGTGTGCACTAACTGTTGGATCCCACCTCCTGCCTCCTCACAACCCCTCCAAAGAGCCTGGCCCATGTGCCTTCTGCACTTTCCGTGGGGGACACAGACCCCGCTCCTGTCCTGGTGACACTTGGCTCAGCCCTTGGTTCTCTGCTGTCCAGAGCAGGGCATAGGACATCCTGGATTTGCCAGTCTCATGACTATTTTTCTAAACTGGGTTCTTTCCTACTTGCACATCTGGTTACTGTGGGACCACAGCTGGGGGAGGGTGTAGGGCAACTGGCTGTTGCTCAGCAACCCCCAGGCTGGTCCCTGTGCCTCTCTCCTCCTGTGGAAAGCCTGGGCCCTAAAAGTGCTTTATGTTTTTATAGTTACTTTGTATTGATATGTAAAATAGCAAATTCTGGTCCTTGCCCTGTGGAGTGTGGCTGGAGTCATATGTACATAATAAAGTACTTTTGCCATAACTTTGGCATAGTTTTGTGGCCTCATCTGTAACCTTCCTCTGGGCCTTCAAAGCGTTTCCTGGGCTCCATCCTTTCCGCTGTGGCTGCCCCCTCAGGGGCTCAGAGGTGGGGTAGGGGCTCAGGGAGGGCAGTGGGGATGGACAGGCAAGAGGACTCACAAACGCAGGCTGTGGTGGGATGTCAGGTCCAAGGAGATATGAGGTAGGAGTGAGGCAGGCAGGCAGACATAAGAAACTAGAGGTCAGTTTTGAAGGACTGGAGGGGATCTGGTGTTGGCAACAGGACCGGGGTGGGGAGGGGGGGAACACTGCCCTGCAAAGCAGACACCGCTTACGTCCCAGATTGGACTGGGAGCTGGACGTGACTCTGCCAAGCGGTTTCTTTTGCCAAACTGTTTAAAGGCCCCCTTCCCATCCAGTGCATTTCTGGGTGTGGACCCTGTATTTGAGTGGCACCATCCAGCCCTGCTCCTTCCCTCCAGGTAAGCATGGCTCCCTTCCAGGTAAACACTGAATTGTACAAGTGACAGAGAATGACTGATCCAATAAACGTTTTATTTAACAGAGCAGATCATGTTGGTAAAAGCATCGTAGCTGCCTCCTTTCCCTGCTGTAGAGAATGGGAAGGTTTTACAGGAACATCTCCTGGAGGTCCATGGTCATGGAGTCAACCTTCTGGGCACTGTCTTCCTGGGTTTGCAGCCAGGCTTTGCAGAGCTGCCATTTCAGACCAACTTCCCCTGCTTTGTGAATGTCATGGGCTGACTCCAAAGAAACAGTAGGTCAGCAGGCAGGCAGGGAGCGAATTTCCTTGCTATGAGTGTTAAGGCTTAGTTTACGGTTTAGCTCAAAAGTTATATTTTGTTCTCAGGCTCTGACAAATCTTCCTTGGCCCTATCTCCACTATGGAGTGAAATTAAGATTTAGTTCTGACAGCAATCTACTTTTTTTTTATTAGCCATCCAGTTTTCAGAGTCATCCAGTTTTCTCCACAAAATAAGTCTAGTACTCTAGCATAGAGACATCACTGGCTTTCCCTGGAGATCCAGATGCATGCTAGCTTTTATCAGACAGTAAAATAGGTTCAAACTGGAGATGCAATTGGGAGAACAGTGCAGGAAGGTGCTGGGGTTGAGAGCTGGCCTGGCTGCAGGCCATTTTTTTCTTCAGCGGGAAGAAGTCATTATTTGTAGGGAACTTTATTGAACCAAGGCCTTCCTAGTGCAACTTCTTTAGTCCAGAGGCAGTTGTGCTGGGGCTGAGCCGCAGAACGGTCCAAGAACAGCGGAAAACTTGGGCATCGTTTCTAGGGGCCAAAGCTGGGATTGCATGGCCAATCCAGATCCAAGGGAGCATCCTGGAGAACAAGGAAGAATGGTCTATTCTTCTTTGGCCCAGACAGAGCTGGCTGCCTTCCCTTTCAGATGGGGAATCACTGCCTTCGTGTAAAACTTCTCCAGCTTGGGCACTGTCTGCCCCCAGAATACAGGATCAAAATCCACAGGAGCCACAGCCGTCTCCCTGTTGGTGTGCACCACAAAGTCGGCTCTCTGGAAACCTGCGGCCGCAAGCTGGCACTGCACCTGTGTGTAGTAGGCATGATCCCTCTTGAGCGAGTAGGCGTCTCCATCCACCTCCAGGCAGAAATCTTTGTCCTTGCAGGCCTCTCTCACCGTTTTGTTCCTGTGCTTATAGGGACACTTGATCTCCAGCAGCCCCAGGGACTTCCCTGTATCTGCCTCTTTGATTATGCCATCTGGGCTGGCTGCAAGCCACTCTTTCCCTTTGTGAATGAAGAGGCCACAGTCCTCCACCCTCACGGGCCTGCCCATCTTCTGGGATTTGAACTGCTCATAGGCCTGCACAGCTGCCTTCTCGTTGCGGATGCCCCACAACATGGCTGGTGTCTGCACCCCGGGGCCAGAGCTCACCACAGCTTTGAGGTACGACTGAGGCACCTCATCTGTCTTCCCGTTGGCGAATTTGCTGTTGGCAATCCTGGGGGCCACAGAGGCTGTGATACGGTCCTTCCGCCACTCATACCACGTGGGATTGCTCCGCTGGCCCCGGGTTTCCCTCTCCACTCGCTGGATGTCCTGGCTCTTGAGGGGAGGCAGAAAACTGCCTGAGGCCCCATTCAGGGGAGAGCTAGGTGGTTTCCTGGAGGAAGATGGGTCAGATCTGGCCTGAGCTGTGGCCCCTCTGGCCTCAGGCTGCTGCTTCTGGGTTGCAGAGGAACTCCGGGTGGATGCTCTGCGCTGGTGCCCAGTATCTCCTTGGGCACCGTGGGAAGCTGCGGCTCTTGGCTGAGACGAGTCTGCCTTGGTCTCTGTCCACCGGCTCGGACCGGCAGCTCTAGTAGCCGGCGTGCTCCTAGATCGGCTACCCGCAGCCGTCGCCTTGGCCCGAGCAGCGGAGGCAGAAGGCGGCGGCGCTGCGGGAGCGGTTTTGGAGGCGGCTGCAGCCGGCCGAGGGGATGACGTGCTGGCGGGTTCTTTCCTGGGTCTGCCCATGGCTGAGCGTCAGGAGCTCTCGCACTGTGGGTATAAAAGAAAATTGAATTCACGTCCCCCAGATCCAAGCTCCCCTGTCTTTGGTCCCACAGCCTGCCCTGCGACGCTCATGTCCCCCGCAGGCTGTCAGGGTGTCTCTGTCCCCATGCCCCAGCTCCATGGTGGCACAGCGCACAGCTCAGCAGTGCTGGACTATGCAAACTGCACCCCTCCTGGAGAAAAGCAGCCTCGTGCGTGCTCCTTCCCTGTGTCACAGCCAGTCCACAGAGGGGCCGGGTATGGGGGCAGCAGTGTCCCCCGCAGTGGCCGGCCCTCAAGCTGCGCTGGCCCAGGGGTGTAAGGGGAGCGGGGGGGAGGAGGTGGCATCCCCGAGCCTTCGCCCTAGGCAGGCGGCCCGAAGGCGAGACGCAGCCACTTGTGCCCCGGGGAAAGAGTCGGGTCAGGGCAGGGCAAGGCAACGAGGGGAACATCGGAGCCCACCGAGGACGAATGGCCGCCCCCACCCCCAGCAACAGCTCTCAAGTGGCCGGGGGGGGGGGCACGGCCGGGGGGGCTCGGAGCCGCGGGGCTGGGGGTGGGGGGGCGGCACGGCCGGGGGGGCTCGGAGCCGCGGGGCTGGGGGTGGGGGGGCGGCACGGCCGGGGGGGCTCGGAGCCGCGGGGCTGGGGGTGGGGGGGCGGCACGGCCGGGGGGGCTCGGAGCCGCGGGGCTGGGGGTGGGGGGGCGGCACGGCCGGGGGGGCTCGGAGCCGCGGGGCTGGGGGGGGCGGGGCACGGCCGGGGGGGCTCGGAGCCGCGGGGCTGGGGGGGGCGGGGCACGGCCGGGGGGGCTCGGAGCCGCGGGGCTGGGGGGGGGGGCGGCACGGCCGGGGGGGCTCGGAGCCGCGGGGCTGGGGGGGGCGGGGCACGGCCGGGGGGGCTCGGAGCCGCGGGGCTGGGGGGGGGGCACGGCCGGGGGGGCTCGGAGCCGCGGGGCTGGGGCAGCCTCTCCCCCGCCCCCCCCCCGCGGCCGGCCAGGGCCCAGCGCGGACAAGCCCGGGCAGGGCCGCGGCACCCGGCTGGGGCGGGCACGGGCAGCGGGCCGCCGGCTCCGGCCCGTCCCGACCGCAAGCTGCCCGGCCCCGGTGCGACGCCGGGGCCGGGGCCGGGGCCGAGGCCGCTCTCACCGCTCCGCCGCCACCGCCGCTCCCGGAAGCGCCGCCGCCGCCGCTGCCCGGGCCGGCCCCGCCCGGCCCCACGTGCTCGGGCCCGCGGCCGGGCCGGTGGGGCTGGGGGTCAGGATGGGGGGTGGGGGTCAAGGCGTGGGGCAGAGGGCCGGGGTGTGGGGCAGGTTGTGGGGCTGGGGGCAGGGTGTGGGGCAGGGTGTGGGGCAGAGGGCCAGGACGTGGGGCAGGCTGTGGGGCTGGGGGCAGGATGTGGGGCAGGCTGTGGGGCTGGGGGCAGGTTGTGGGGCAGAGGGCCAGGACGTGGGGCAGGTTGTGGGGCTGGGGGCAGGTTGTGGAGCAGGTTGTGGGGCTGGGGGCAGGTTGTGGGGCAGGTTGTGGGGCAGGGGGCAGGGAATGGGGCAGAGGGCCAGGACATGGGCAGGAGGCAGGGAATGGGGCAGAGGGCTGGGACGTGGGGCAGGTTGTGGGGCTGGGGGCAAGGCATGGGGCTGGGGGCAGGGAATGGGGCAGAGGGCCGGGACGTGGGGCAGGCTGTGGGGCTGGGGGCAGGCTGTGGGGCAGAGGGCTGGGACATGGGGCAGGCTGTGGGGCTGGGGGCAGGCTGTGGGGCAGAGGGCCGGGACGTGGGGCAGGCTGTGGGGCTGGGGGCAGGATGTGGGGCAGGTTGTGGGGCAGGGGGCAGGGAATGGGGCAGAGGGCCAGGACGTGGGGCAGGTTGTGGGGCTGGGGGCAGGGAATGGGGCAGAGGGCCAGGACGTGGGCAGGAGGCAGGGAATGGGGCAGAGGGCTGGGACGTGGGGCAGATTGTGGGGCTGGGGGCAGGGAATGGGGCAGAGGGCCAGGACGTGGGGCAGATTGTGGGGCTGGGGGCAGGGAATGGGGCAGAGGGCCAGGACGTGGGGCAGGTTGTGGGGCTGGGGGCAGGCTGTGGGGCAGAGGGCCGGGACGTGGGGCAGATTGTGGGGCTGGGGACAGGGAATGGGGCAGAGGGCCAGGACGTGGGGCAGGTTGTGGGGCTGGGGGCAGGCTGTGGGGCAGAGGGCTGGGACGTGGGGCAGATTGTGGGGCTGGGGGCAGGGAATGGGGCAGAGGGCCAGGACGTGGGGCAGGTTGTGGGGCTGGGGGCAGGCTGTGGGGCAGAGGGCCGGGACGTGGGGCAGATTGTGGGGCTGGGGGCAGGGAATGGGGCAGAGGGCCAGGACGTGGGGCAGGTTGTGGGGCTGGGGGCAGGCTGTGGGGCAGAGGGCTGGGACGTGGGGCAGATTGTGGGGCTGGGGGCAGGGAATGGGGCAGAGGGCCAGGACGTGGGGCAGGTTGTGGGGCTGGGGGCAGGCTGTGGGGCAGAGGGCTGGGACGTGGGGCAGATTGTGGGGCTGGGGGCAGGGAATGGGGCAGAGGGCCAGGACGTGGGGCAGGTTGTGGGGCTGGGGGCAGGCTGTGGGGCAGAGGGCTGGGACGTGGGGCAGGCTGTGGGGCAGAGGGCCGGGGCAGGGCGCTGCCGGAGTCCTGCCGCCCCTCGCCAGCGACGCCCGGGCGCTCGGCCCTGCCGGGCTCTTCCCGCTAGAGGGAAGCAGCCGCTCGGCCAAGCCCGGCGCCAGCCCCGGGGGGCCGGCGGGGACCCCCGCTGCCCGCCCAGCGCGGAGCCGGCTGCGCTGCGGGCACCCTCCGGGCCCCGGCCTGTCCCAGGCCCCCCGGGTGGGTTGGCGGGGCTTCTTCCTGCGCAGAACCCCAGCAGCCTCCCGCTTCCCTAATTTTAGGGAAAAATCCCCCATGTAGCCGCCCTCAGGCGGGCGGGATGGGGCCGCGGCACGCGTGGCAGGGGACGCCAGCCCCGGCATGCGAGCAGCCCCTCGCCGGCGTGGGGCGACGGCGGCCAACGCTGCCGTTTTCCGGCTTTGGAAAGGAACGGCGGCAGCGCCTTGCCCGGCCCGTGTCAGAGGCGCTTCCAGACCCCGGCCGCGCGAGCCTCTTCGGAGGGTTTTGGCTAAGCGTCGCCATTGGCCCCTCTCCCAGGCCGGGTCCCGGCTCTCTCCGCCAGCGAGCCCCGTCGTTGCCTCCTTTCCTGCTGGTTTTTCCCTCCTGCCTCTTTGCAGCTCGCTGCAGCTGGGCAGGCTGATACGGCACAGGTTAAACCCAGCTGCGCTTGATTTTGAACAGGAGTAACGCAGGCGTTTCCCTTCTTCTCCATGGCTACAAATCTGCGGCCTCTTGTTCAATTCATTATTAATGCAAAGCGGTGGATAGCTCGGTAGGTAATTTCTGCCCCGCTTCCCCCCCCCCCCCGCCCCAGGAAGAGCCTCTTGCTTGGCAGCGAGCGTCTCCTTGGGGTTTGCGCAGCTGTGCTGAGCTTGGGCGCTCGCAGCCCGCCCGCAGGGCTGGTGTCTCCCACCGTTTTGGGTTGTTTCCTCGGATAACGCTAAACCCACCGGGCTGCTCAGCACCTCGGGCCCTGGCGCTCCCTCCGACCAGCTGTATCTCTGGGGATAGCCCAGCTCGCTAAACCCGGCACGAGGTAGGGGTGATTTGGGGGATGGTGGCCCTGCCTTGGCCTTGCTCCCCACGGGCGGCAGGAACCGCGGCCGAACGGGGCGCGAGGGACCTGGGCGAGGCGCGGGGTGCTGGCCTGCCTCGGGCACCCGCTCGCGGGGCTTAACTCGGCGGGAGCTGAGCGCCGCGCTGCGGTTCGGAGCGATGCCCAGCTCCTGGGGGGGGGGGGCCCGTTTCCAGCCTCCCAGCTAGACTTGGCTGCCAGGAGCTGCTTTGGCCGGGCAGTGACTGTGCAGAACGGGGCCGCCCGCTGCCTCCGCACCAGCCCCGCGTGGAGACGGCGTTCCCACCGCACCAGGCTCGGGGAGGCCCCGCGGTGCTGCCGTCGCCCGCCGGCCGCAGCCGCGGGCCCGCACAGCCCCCCCCTTGCTCCGTGGCACTGACCCAAGACTCCCGTTCGGAAGCTTTTCTGCATGTCTGCCTGGCCTAGAAATAACATCTCGGAGCAAAATCAAAGCTTGTGTTTTTGCTGGGGCTGGGGAGGAGGGGGGGGCAGACCCGCTGCAGTGTGTGTTAGGTGCTCAGCAGCTCGCCGAGGTGGCATGTAGCCCGCGCAGAGGGTGACGGATGGGTTAGCCGCGCCGCCGCACCGCGCTGCGGTCATAAATGATGGGGAAGGAGAGCAGCTGCGCGCGTCGGCGCGCATCCCTCCGCGCAGCGCGAGCAGCCGGGGGAAAGGGGACGACGGCTCAGCAGGCGACCGCGAGCAGCCTGGGGCTGCCCAGGGCGCCCCTGCACCGGCTCATCGCCCCGGCCAAAGCAGAATACAACAGGCGGGGAGGAGAGCACGCACCCTCGCGCACCACGTGAAGGAGCCTTCTGCGGAGATTTCCACCCTTGGCTGCGCCTGACATGACCCGCGCGGGCTGCGCTCGGGGGCGGTAGGAGCGTGCCGCGGGCCCCAGCGGGCAGCCGCTCTCCGCCAGGCGTCCTCATCCCGGGGGCTGGCTCCCAAACGGCTCCCGGCCGTGCAGCGGGGGCTGCGCTCGCCCCCCCACCCAGCACTACCTGCTGCTGCTGCTCCCCCGGTTCGTGCGTGTTCAGCTCTGCTCGGCTCCGGATTAAAGGCGGCTGCGGCGGAGGGGTGCGCGGCGCGCGGAGGGCTGGTGTTTACCCTGTGTACGCTCTATAAAAAGCCCAGCAGCAGCACAGCCCTATCTATAGCGCGGCGCTAGAGCTGTGCGAGCGGAGTTCAGCGCAGGACTTAGCCCCAGATCTGCCAGTTTTCCCCGATCCCACGCAGGAACGTCGGGAGAGCAGCGATGTCTGAGCGACTCCCAGCGCTCGCCGGGCTGGGATGGCCGCCGGCATCTCCCTGAGATTTCCCTGGCGGCGACGATGGCCCGGCTCTGCCAAGGTCTCCTGAGCGTGCCCTGTCCAGATGGGCTTTTTGTCACAGTTTTCACCCCCGGGGCTGAGCTCTCCCCAAATCTCCCCCCTCTCTCCCTCTCTCCTGCTCCCCTTCAGGGCTGGGGTTTCGCCCTGACGCGTGGAGGCTGATGCGGATGGATCCGGCGCATCCCAAGAGTGCCTGGATTTGGGGATGGATGCTTGGCTCGACTGGCCTGTGACGCCCTGCCCTGCCCTGTCCCCTCGCGGCTGTCTCGGGACAGCCGAGACCTTTCCTGGTGAAGCTTGTTGTGACACTTGTGGGGTGACAGCATTAGGGTAGGAGCGTTTGGCCAGCTGACAGGGGCTCGCGTTTTGCTCCGTGCTTTACCTGGGGGGGGGGATGAGGGAGAGGTCAGCTACAAGCTGGGACTCCCCAGGCAGCCAAACTCCCCGTTTGCAGGTGCCGCAGCATCGCCCCGAGGTTTCACCAGCGCCTGAGTTTGGCCTGACACTGCCACGTGGGGCCTGCGGACCAGCCCGCAGCGGTGCACCCCACTTTGGGCTGGTCCCCTGCCCTCCGGGAGGGGGATCACCATCCCCCGAGGTCCCCGGTGCCACCTGCGAGGGCGTCCCCCAGCCCCCCCCGGGGCCACGGCGCCAGGGAGCGTGTCTCTTTAACGAGGCTGGGCTTGGAGCGGCTCTCGCTCCTGGCACGGTAGCGAGGGATGGAGCGACGGCGCTGAAGGAGCCAGCGCCAGAGAGCAGCCTGCAGCAGGGAGAGGCGGCGGCGGCAGCAGCCCCAGGGGAGCAGTGCTCGTCCTCACCGCCAACCCGGAGCCGGGGGCGCAGGGAAGCCCTGAGCCGGGGAGGGGGGGCTCCCCGGGCGCCCCATCCCGCCGGCGCTGCGCCCGTGGCCTCCAGGTAAGGGCCGATCGCAGGGGCCGGGGCAGGGAACGAATCCGGGGCCCGAGACCCTGGGGGCATCTCACGATTCCTGCGTGCCTGGCTGGGGGGCTGCTCTGGGTTTGCACGGCCACTTTTGGGGCAGCCCTGGATCGCAGGCAGGGGCGAGATGCCCTTCGAGGCAGCAGGGCCACGAAAGTGCCCAAATAACTGTCCAGGCGAGGCGGCCGCACCGCAGCCCGCCTGGCACAGCCGGATTTAATAACTGCTGTACCGTGCCCTAGGAGATGAGCGGTCGGTCCCGGGCTGTACGGCGCGGCATCCCCCGTTGCTGCCCTGCCCTGGGGGACGGGCCTGGGTCGGGAAGGCTGGGACAGGTTTGCTGCGGGGGTCCGTATCAGGCTGGGTTGCAGGCAGGTAACTCCTGCTTTCTGGCACGGGGCTGCGGTTTTGCAAGGGTTCAGTGGTGCGGGGAGGCGCAAGCGGCGGCGCGGGACGGAGGTGGGTGGCATCGCTCGGGGAGGGTGCGCCGCTGAGTCTTGACTCCTCACTGCCAAAGTCCCCCTGGGCACAGCGGGGTGGCGGGGGGCGCTGGGCCGTGGCGGGCGCGAGGCCCCGCTGTGGGAGCCAGGCTCTGCCCTGCCGCCTCGGACCGGGTGCATGCACTGGGGTGGGTGGGTGGGCATGCGCCCGCGTGTGCTTCTGCACCGGGCACCGCTTCTGCTTTAGACTTTAGCAGCAGATAAAGTAGCGGAGGAGCCCTCAGGAGAGCGCAGAGGCTGGAAAGGGGGGGGACAGCCGCACGCCGGGGCAGAGCAGCGCCCAGCACGGCGCCAGGCAGCCCCTTAGCCTGCAGCCTCCTGGGAAAGCTCTTCTCCCCCGCTGCTGCGCCTCGGGCTCTGAGCACCGCGGTGGGGCCGCGCGCGACCTGTGGGCGCTGGGCGAGCGCTGGCCTCTACCGCTGCGCCTCCGTTTCCCCGTGCCCGGGCCGGCCTTGCCCTTTTCCCACGATCGTGCAGCCCGGGGCAGCTGGGCCGCAGCGCAGGCGGCTCTCGGCGGAGCGGGGGAAGTTTGGCAACTGCGTATGCAGCCAACGGTAACCTTCTTGGTCCGGGTGCGGGCACACGCTGAAGTTTTTGGCAGCAGCCTGCCTAGAATAAGTCCACCTGGTCGCAGGGGAAGGAGACACGTTAAGTTATCCTGATCGAGAGCAAACTCCCTTTTGCCTTAGCCAAAGAGGGTTTCGAAGTGCTGTGATTTCTGGACTTCGAAGTGCCCCACGTTGCTGGTTGAATGAGCCCTTAGTCCCTGCGCCGGCGGGCAGCAGGTGGGGAGGGAGGAAGAGGAGGGGGCGGCGAAGGCACCGGCGGCCGTGCCAGGGGATGCGGGGGCTGCACCCGCGGGGCCGAGACCTGCCGCGGTGGCCGGAGGTGCTGCGTTCGCGCTGAGCGCCCCGAGGACCGTTTGCTGCTGGGGGGACAAGGATGAAGCAGTGAGGAGCTGTGCGTCTGGTTTTATTCATTACCACGGGGCTTAGAGCAGCCTGCGTGCAGCGCGGCAGGGCCAGATGGGCCCTGTTTACCTTGGTGGTGTAAATGTAAAGAGAAGTGATAAAAAGCAGCTGGGGCAGCTTCTCGGATAAGTCCCCGGTAAACAACTAAACGGTGTCCTGGGCAATGGGCGGTCGGCAAACAGCAGGTGGGTTGCTGAGCATCAAACCCCGTGCCTTGGGAACAAACGGAAGGGCTTTGGGGTGAAATCCGTCCCTAATGGCTCGGTGCAGCAGGGCTGGGGGACCCTGGGCTCCTGGAGCCCGTCTGGGCTCGTTAGGTGCCGGGAGCAGGGTAGGACCCGGCCGCCAATGCTCCCGCGGGTCTGGAGGCGGCGGCGGCGTGGGCTGCGCAGGGCCCGTGCGGCTTTGCGTGCTGAGTTTGGGGGGGCTCAGCCCTGTTCATGGGGACGAAGGACCGGAGGCAGCTGGGGGTGGGTGGATGGCCGAGACCTGCCAGCGTGGTCCTGGTGGGAAGAGGCGGGCGGCACGGCCGCGGCGCCCTCGTGTAAGGGATGTATTTTCCTGGGATGCAGCCGCTTCGCTGATGCTCCTCCCAACTCCCCGGGGCCCCCCGGCTCGGTCCGGGCTCTGCCTCTGAGGGTTTTGCCCTCCTCCGCTTTCAAGGATGCTCTGGGCAGAGGCACCTTTTGATCTGCAAACCAAGGGCGCCTGGGGGCTTGTGTTATGGGTGCTCGCCCGAGCCCTTGCTGGGGTGAAGGCCACCGGAGCGAGGGGAAAGCAGATGGTTCGCTTGCACCTGGCCTTGTCCTTGCTGCCGAGCTGGCTGCGCGCTCGGGCGCCGGCACACGGCGCGATACGGGGATCTCGCTGCCCTTCTCCCTGCGCGTGGAGGCGCAGACCCACGCCTGGGCCAGGGGGACCCGAGCAGTCTATCTGTGGCGAAGGACAGCTAAGGTTGACCCAAATATTTTATGAGGCTCTGTGACAGCATGGGATGGGGTGACACTAGAGAGACCCCTTGGCTCTGAGCAATAATTTGGTGTGCTTCTCCCAGGGAAGAGAAGAGGTCAATGGGCAAAGGAGGGGGCTGGTGCCTCGGCTTGAAGGCATCCCAGCCGGCATCCCTTCCCGAGGCCGGAGCCGAAAGGCTGCACGCCTGCATCTCCCGGCGCAGGGGTCGTTCGCCCAGCGGCGGAGAGCGTCCTCCCAGGAGCCTTCCCCTCTGCGCAGCTCTTCCGTCTCGTGTTGAGCTTGCTGTTAATTATTAAGCCCCCAGCAAACGCTGTGCTCTGTTTTGCCCTAGTTACGCCCTGGGTTTCTTCCCCCCCCACACCCCACAATTTTTTTTTTTTAAACATATTACCCTGGTAACCTCTGTGGGTGGATGGGGATGGGAGCAGCTGATGCTCCTCTCGCAAACCGGCCTGGGAGACGGTCTGGGGAGACTGAGGCCACGGAGCCGCCGGCTGCTCCGGGTGGCCGAGACGAGGCCGCCCGGTCTCAGCCCTGCCCAGGGGCCCCCGCGTGCCTGCTGGGAACCGAGACCTGCACGCAATTGCTGCTGCCCATGGGGCAAGTCCTTTCCCTGCCCGCTGGCCGGGTTTCTCTAGCCGGGGGGTAGAGGAGCTCTCCGTGAGCTCCCCGGGGGGCTGAGGTTTGGCCCCAGACCTGGTTTCTGGAGGTGGGGTGGGCGGCCGGGATTCAGGCGGACGTATTTCGTGGCCGCTCCAGGGCCGGAGCGGCGTCCCCAGCCCTGCCGGGGGGGGGACACGTGGCCAGGCACGGGCGGCGCCTCGGCGGCCGGCCGAGGAGAGCGGCTCGCTGGGGCGAACCGGCGTCGCCGCCGCCCGCCCAGCGGCCGCTCCTGCTGTGCCCGCAGCCGCGCCGGGACCATGCCGGGCCTGTACGCGCTGGCCACCTGGGCGCCTCTGCCCCTGAAGAGCTCCAGCGTGAAGGCTTGCGCCAACGGCTACTCCCTGGGCATCACCGCCCGGCTCGTGTACACCAACCCCCACCAGGAGCCCGTCGAAGGTAGCGGGGGCTGGCGGGGCCGGGCCGGGGGGGGTGCGAGCCGGGGAGGCTGCGCCCCGGCCGGCGTCTGCCTCGGGGCTCTCTCCCGCCTTGCAGGCGTCTTCGTCTACCCGCTGGAGGAGTCGGAGGTGGTGGCGGCCTTCGAGGCGGTGGCGGGCGGCAGGCGGGTCACCTTCCGCGTGCAGAGCCGGCAGCGGGCGCAGGCGTGCTGCCTCGAGCGCCGCCCCGGCCCCGGCTCCGGCCGGCCCCGGCGCTGCGCCGGCGGTAAGCGCGCCGCCACCGAGGGGTGGCCGCGAATGACCCTCCTCTTCCCCTCCCGCCCCCCCATCGCCGCCTCCGGCCGGTGCCCGCTGAGCGCCCCCCGCCCCACTGCGGTCCGTGCCCCGCAGGCCACCTGGTGCTGGACGAGGAGGCGGAGCGCCGCACCTTCGTCGTGGGCACGGGCGCCCTGGGGGCGGCGGAGAGCCTGGCCGTGACCGTCGGCACGGCGCGGGAACTGGCGACGCTGCCCGGCGGGGCGCTGCGCCTCGCCTTCCCCGCCGTGCTCACGCCGCGCGTGCCGGCCGCCGGCCGGGGCGAGGAGGGCGAGCCGCCGGGGCTGTGTGACGACAGGTTGGCCCTATGGTGATTTTCACGGCTTCCTGAGTCTCTGCCAGGGCGGGGAGAGGGTTTTGGGGGGGGGGGGCCACCCCGGCGTCGCGCCTCACCCCACCTTCTCCCCGCAGCCCCACCAGCTGCTTCGGGGGCCCCGGCGGGCGGAGCGAGCCGGCGGCCGGCGCGCCGCCCCGGAGCGCCGACGTCCTCCGGGGCCAGCCCTGCAACCCCTTTCCTTACGAGTTTGCCTTTGAGCTGCTGGTGAAGGGCCCCTGCTTGCTGGCGGGTAGGAGCGGGACGGGGCCCGGGGTGGGCGCGTGTGGGCCGAGCTGCCTGCAACGCGATACTTATTTGATTTGTCTGGGGTGGGGGTGATGAGGTGGGGTGGGGGGAAGCGCAGGGGCACGGCTTAGTTTCTGGAGGAAAGGAGCTCTCCTTCCGCAGCGAAGCCGTACGGCCGGGGTGGCGGGCTGAGACCTGCCTCAAACTCGCTTCACGTGTGGCACGCTCTCAGCTGCCGGCAGCGACCTGTGACTCCGCAGGCCCCCCCCCTCCCCGTTTCCATCGCTTGGAGGGGCGATGGATGGGCGGCTGCCCGGGAGAGAAGAGGCAGCGGCCCCAATTAACGCACCCCACTCGAGGCGGCTGGCGGGCAGCCGGCTCCGGCGGAGGCATCCGCGAGGGTGCGGGGGGGCCGGGCGGCGCGGGGCAGCGGGGACGGCGCGGGTGCCAGGGAGCTGCCGCCGCCACACTGCCACAGGCCTGGAGAGCCCGTCGCACGCGCTGCGGGCCGACGCCGACCCCTGGGCCAGCTCTGCCTCCACCGTCTGCGTCACCCTGGCCGAGCGTCACCGCTACGACAGGGACGTGGAGATCATCCTCCACCCCTGCGGTAAGGGCACGCCGGGCGCCGACAGCCCGAGCGGGGTGGCGGGGGGCAGGATGGAGCAAGAACGCACCGGGCCAAAAGCGGCACGTTCACCCCCCGGCGCCGCCCGGCCGCTGCCCCCAGAGCCCCACCGCCCCCACCTCGTGATGGAGGAAGGCACCATGACGTACCAGGAGTACGAGGCCCACATCCGGAGCCGCCGGGATTACGCCCGCATAGCCAGGAAGGACAGCAGCGGCCAGAGACAGGTGCCGGGGGCCGGGGCCGGGGCCGGGCTGGGGCGAGGGGGAGGCGGCGGGTGCCAGGAACGGCCCGGCCGCCCCGCTCGCAGGCGGCCTTCGTGCAGAAGCGCTTCCACAAGGACATCTTGCCCAACCCCGTGCTGATGCTGAACTTCTGCCCCGCCGCCGAGGCCGGCCCGGGCGACCTGCAGAGCGTCACCCGCGAGCTCCTCTTCCTCGTCGACCGCGGCGGCCCCGACCTCGACAGGCTCAAGGTGAGGCAGGGGGCCGGGGACGCTGCCCGAATTGCCGGTGCCTCCGCAGCCCCCCGCCGCTGTGCTCCCCGAGCCCCCTCTCGCCCCGCAGGAGGCCTTGCTGGTGGCCGTGAAGAGCCTCCCGTCGGGGACCCTGCTCAACATCGCCAGCTTCGGCTCCGACCTCCAGCCGCTCTTCCCGGCCAGCCGGCTCTGCGGCGACGTGAGTGCACCGCCCGCGCCGGCCTCCCCTCCCCGCTCCCCCCCCCGGTCCCCCACCGTTCGCAGTCTCCAGGCCACGGCGGCGCCGGGTCTCGGCCCTGGGGCTCAGGGACCGCTGCGAGGCCGCCTCTCCGCGCGGCAGGACACCCTGCGGCGAGCCTGCGAGCACCTCGCCGGGCTGCGGGCGGACCCGGGCGGCAGCGACCTCCTGGCGGCCGTGAGCTGGGCGCTGGCGCAGCCCCTGCACCACGGCTACCCCCGGCAGCTCTTCCTCCTCACCGCCGCCGGCGCGGGCGACGCGGGCCGCATCCTGCAGCTGGTGCGCCGGCAGGCCAGCACGCTCCGGTAGGGCGCCGCGCGGGGCCCCCAGGGCAAGGGCTGCCGTGAGGGGACACCGCTCCGTCCCCCAGCCCGCGTACAGGGTCGTGGGACTCTTCCCCGGGCTTTTTCCATCTTTTTCTCCTTCTGCGTCCCCAAATGTCACCTCCGCCAGCTCCATAGCCTCGGGATGCCCCTATCGCTTTGTCAGCTCCGCTGCTCCCGCGGATGCCCCAAGCCAAGCGTGCAAGGGCGCTCGCTCGTTCCCTGCCGGCAGGTCCCGCTGCCAGGCTGGGCGGCCCCGGAGCTGGCCCGACGGTGGCTTTGCAGCACGTCGTGCTCTTCCCGCAGGTGCTTCAGCTTTGGCCTGGGCCCGCGGGCCTGCCGGTGGCTGCTGGCGGGCATGGCCGAGGCGAGCCGGGGCCGCGCCGAGTTCCTGAGCCCGGCGGAGAGGCTGCAGCCCAAGGTAACGCCCGGGGTGGCCGCGGGGTGCTGGGGGCGCACGGTCAGGCACCGCCGTGTCCGACGCCGGCTCCCGCCCCCTCCCCAGCTGATGAAGTCCCTGAAGAAGGCGATGGAGCCGGCCGTGAGCGACATCACCATCGACTGGTACGTGCCCGACAGCCTGGAGGCTCTGCTCTCGCCCACCGAGATCGCGGCCCTCTACCCCGGCGACCGGCTCATCAGCTACTGCGCCCTCTACAACGTCGCCCGCTTCCGCGACAAGCGCCCGGCGGTGAGACCCGGGGCGGCGGGGGGTTTCCGTGCCGCGGGGAGGGACGTTTCTCCGCCGTCCCCCCGCGCCGGCTCTGACGGCCGTGCCCTCTCTCCGCCAGGGCCGGGACCGGGCTTGCCGGGGCTCTCGGGGCTCGGCGGGCTCCGCGATCCCCTCCCAGGAGGAGGCATTGAGCCCGGAGGGGTCCCAGCCGCCGGCGCCCGGGGGGAGCCGCGAGCCGTCCCGAGCCGCCGCCGAGTCCTGCGAGGTCTCCCTGGGCACGGAGGAGTCGGAGAGGAGTGAGTGGGGCAGGGGATGCCAGGGGGGCAGCGGCACGAGGGACCCTGGCCGCCGGCCCGCGGTGATGGGGTCGCGCGCTCACCGGGCAGGTGCGGAGCCCGTTTCGGGAGGAGACATCTGGAAGCGGATCTACCAGGCATCGTACATCCAGGAGCAGTACGTGCTGACGCACTGCTCGGTCAGCACCGACCGCAGCCAGGGGCTGCTCTCCTGCAGCTCCACCAGCAGTGAGTCCACCGGCTCCCGCGACGTGGCCCCCGACGGCGCCTGCCCGGCCACCGCCTCCAGCGGCGCCTCCCAGCAGGGCCAGAAGAGCGTGTCCCTCTGCGAGTCCTCCACCAAATCGGCCCCGCTGCCCCAGGCGCCGGCTGGCATCAAGGTGAGGCCGGTGCATGGCCAGGGCTGCCCGCCCCAGCGGGTGGCCCCCAGCTCACCAATGCGGGTGGTGGGGGGGGGATTGCTCCCAGTTTAGCAGGGGTCTCGCTGCCCCATCGTGCCCGGACGCAGGGCTGGAAGCCGGAGTGCTGTAGTCCGGGTTTTAAGTTTCTCGAGTGTTTTTGTCCTGCGGGAACTGGACGGCTGGGGACCAAAGAGCCGGTCACGCGGCTCCCCAGGCCGATGGGCAGCTGTGTGGCTAAGAAAACCCTTAACCAGTACAAATCCTCAGCGACTCCTCACCCGGTACTGCGGAAAGCAAGTGAGGACAGCTGGGCCAACGTCAGGTAATCGACCTGCCCAGCTAGAGAGGGGTCGGTCGGTCTAGCTGAGCTCCTGCCTGGCTTCTTCCAGTCCTTCACCAAAGCCTCCCTGTGCTTCGCTTAGCGATGGGCCGTGTCCCTGCTAGTTGCTGGGGTTTAAATCCCAGCCAGATCGCTGCGCTGGGGATGGCTGCTCCCCCCCCAGTAAGCGTTTCGACGCCCACGCCAGGTGAGGCCAGCTGTCCCCGGGCTTTCGGGGCAGCCTGCTGCTCCCTGCGGGTTGCGTAACCCGCTCCCTGCCCACACGGCAGCACAGCTGGTGGCCTTTGCAACCGAAATGTCAAATGAACGAGATTTTCCTGCAGAGTAAACGATCCCCCCGCCGTGCTCCCTTCGGCTGGGGCGAGAGGTGTTTGGGGAGCAGGTGCTGCTGCCCGGCTGTCTGCCGATCCCACCCCGGGCACCCGCGCCACAGCCCACCCACCGGATCAAGGATGCCCAAGAGCAGCTCCCCAGTTCTCCAGGGCTGTCTCTGCTCCAATTTGCTCACCAGCAGAGCAAAAAAGGCAGCAGCTCCTCCCAGATCCAGCCTGTCCTAAGCCAGGGGCATTTACACGCAGGTGCTGACTTTCCGGCACGCTCGCAGTGGTTTCCCTGCTGTCTCGTCTCTGCTCCTTCACTCAGAGATGTTATTACAGCTCCTGAGTTTTTAGCTGAACGGTTGCTCAGGGGCACTAGCGCTTTCCCCACTCAGGCCCAGCTGTGAGCTCGGGGCATGCAGGCAGCACTGCTGTGTGCCGGGAGCACAGGGGAGCGGTGCCCACTGCAGCACAGTCTGTCTTTAGTAACTGAACTGAGCCCCTTGCACTTACAAAAAAAAAATACATCACTGAAAACGATCCCATTTTGACGTCAGACTGGCTCAAACCCCGGGGATGTTTGCAAGCTTATCGCAGGGTGCAGCGAGCCCTTCTCACGTGTATCTGAGGGCCTTGTGAGTATTGCTTACATATATGGGAGGCTGGCAGCTTTTGGGGGCCCGCCTGCGGGCGGTAGGGCAGAGCCAGGCTGGGCGTGAGCCAACGGCTCTGGCCGAAGGGGTGGCCAGGCCCAGCCGAGGCTGGATGTCGCGTTTTAGTGCAGTCTGGGCCCTGCCTGGGCTCTCACCCTGCGTCGTGCACCAGGAGGGGAGCAAGAACCAGCGTGGCCGGGAACACCCGGAGCTGCAGGCGCCCTCCCCACCGCAGGTGCCAGCGGCCCTGAGCGCGGAGGAGCTGGCGAGGCAGAAGAAGGTACTGGCTCGAGCGGCGCTGGCCGGCCGCAGCTTCTCCTCGCCGCATGGAGAGCTGGACACGCACCGGCTCTGCCGAGCCCTGGAGCAGGTGACGCAGAAGAGGAACCAGTCGCTGGAGGGGAAGCTGGACGAGCTGGGCCCCAAGATGCTGCGGCTGCAGAGGAGCCTGGTGGATTCCAGTGAGTGCCGAATCCTCGCGGGGGGTTTGGGGTGAGCAGACACATGTGCGTCCCTGCAGAAGGTAGGGATGGGGCTGGGCTCGGTGCTCCTGCCCCCAGGCGGGGACCGTCTCACTGATGCCGCGTCTTACCGTTGCTCAGATAACCTCCTCTCGCCGACCCACCTGGACTGGGACATGCTGGTGGAGCCCTCCTACCTCTTCAGCGCGTCCCCGGCATCCGAGGCGCAAGAGCCCAGCCAGGGCGATGGCAGCCTGCCCCTGCGCTGCCAAGTGGTGATCCACGCGCTGCGAGCGGGGAAACCCGTGTCCTGGGAAGTTACCGCCTCGCTGGAAACGCTGCTCCGGCCTCAGGATGGGACGTGCAAAGAGGAGCCCTCACCGCGAGCGGACAAGGCCTGGGACAAACCGCTGCACCGCTTGGCAGCCCGCTCCGTCATCCGGGACCACGAGAACGCGGCGCAGCGGGAAGCTGAGCTGGAGCAGGGTGGGTGCTGGTGCCAGGCATGCAGACCCAGGCTCCCCAGCCCCCCTGCCTCTGACACCCTTCTTCTGGGCAGGTTTCGCCCGCCGGTTTCGCCTCAAGGCCGTGCAAACCAGCAAAGCCTGCAATGTGCCTTCCCTCTACACCTGCGTGGTGCCCGTGGATGGCGCCACCCAGGCAGCCCTGCCCGCCGCCGTGGAGGTGTGCAGCGCAGGTACGGCCCTGGGGGCCCTCCTGAGTCCTCCCAGCTGAGTCCCCATGCTTTGCATGTTGCCACGTTGCCGGTGCGAGGCCACCTGCCTGCACAGCTCAGGCTCCCTGTC
Source organism: Struthio camelus (assembly GCF_040807025.1). Taxonomy (NCBI): domain Eukaryota; kingdom Metazoa; phylum Chordata; class Aves; order Struthioniformes; family Struthionidae; genus Struthio; species Struthio camelus. The sequence goes on from NC_090950.1 coordinate 22,624,441, forward strand.
CCAGGAGGCCTGGGAGGCAGTGTGCTGGAGAGGGGGAAGGCATTGAGGGACCCGAGCGCAGCCCAGGGCTGAGATCATGTGCGGTTCCTTGCAGCCAGCTCTGCCAGCCACCAGCGAGCGGCTCCAGCAGAGAGCTGTTGCCACAGGAGTTACTCGGCAGGTTTGGCCCGGCAGCAGGACGCGGAGCAGGACGAGGCGCTCATCGCTGCAGGTACCAATTGGGGCTTACGCTCCCACTCAGCCTCCCCAGGGACCTGCCTGAGCAAACGGCTCCTTGAAGACCCCAGCGACCCTGGGCACTGCGGAGCTGTCAGCTCACGGCTTTGCAGGGCTTGGTCCCCAGCTCAGGGAGTGGCGAGCCACGCGGGTCCCAGGAGCCCCAGTGCCCTCAGTGCTTATTCTGTTGCAGAGCGAGATGAGATCCCTGCGTCTCCAGCTAGTGTATCCTCTGCGACCTCTGGCTGGGAAAAGCAGAACAGCCCTAATGGTACGTCCAGGGTGGAGTGGGGGCCAAGGGCTGGATGCTGGGGGAGACTGGGTACGTGCCCTCAGCACCAGCAGTACCTTGTATTGCTGGTGGGTGCCCAGTAGCCAAGAGACAGAGCATCCTCTACACCTGCAGTTACCTCCCTGGTCAGGGCACGTGGTGGGCACTAGCCCACCCTTCTGAGCACAGGGGGAGTGGGACATGTGCCCTCAGGTGCATCACAGTCTGCCAGCGCTCAGTTCTTTCCCCCTTGCAGGGCCGCCAACTAGCCCCTCCATCGCCTCCATGGGCTCCCAGAAATCCACGGAGAGCATTGCTGGCTCCAGGTGAGGCTGTCCTGCTCCAGGGTCCAGGGCCGAGGGGGTGCAGAGGCCAAAGAGAGCAGACTGGGGGGGGCAATGTCACTTCCTGGGCGTGGGCCAGCGCGCCGGCTCCCATGCTGTAAGAGGGTTGGTGCTCCAGCATAGTCCTTGCTGTAGCCCAGCCTGGCCAGGGCCCAGCTGCCTCTCTGGAAAAGCCAGGTCACAGAGCCAGCAGGGCTGAGCCAAGCAGGGCCCCTTCCCTCCTGCCCCCCCCATAATGAGCCTGTTTGCCCGGCCAGGTTTAGCCTGAGCAGACGCAGGGGGCCCAGCCTGGCACTGCGCCCACACTGCCTCAGCCCGGAAAGTGAGCACGCCAGCAGCAACGCCAGCCACGACTACCTCCCCCTGGTAAGGACCCCTTCCTTGTCCCAAGCGGTCAGGGAAGTGCAGAGCAGGTACCCCCTCCCTACCCCCCCCCCCACTTCCCTGCTGGGTCGCAGCTGACCCTCAGCCCTGCGATCCATGGGTGCCACCGGCTGGGATGGAGTAGCACCTGGGCACAGCTATAGCGGAGGCTGTGAAGTCAGCAGGTGTCTGGTCAGATGAGCCCTGCTGCACCCTAGCACAGCTCTGAGCAGGAACAGGGGGCCCTTGCTGGCTTTTTTTTGGGGGGGGGAGGGGGGGGGCAGCTGGATAAGTCCCAGAGATACTCCTGCAGCCCCAGCACTGACTACCGGGATCCACGTCCATGCTTGGCCATGGCCACCCACAACCCCTCATTGCAGGTGCAGCTGCAACAAGCCCGGGGGCCATTCCAGCTCACCGAGAGCTTCTCTGAAGTGGTGCAGATCCCCTTGGACCGCCTGCGCCGGGCCTCCCCGTATGCCTCCCACCGAGCCAGCCTCAGCCCTGCGTCCCCAGGGGCCAAGAGCAGCCCTGAGGCAGGGCCCTCCACAGGAGGCGAGGAGCCGGCTGACGCCCAGGAGCCTGGCTCACCCCAGTCCCACAGCACCTGCTCCGAGGTGCCCAGCACGGCCGTGTGGGCGCAGGCGGACAGTGGTCACGGCTCTGAGTCTGATACCGGCCCCCACTCAGCCGCCCCCTCCGAGGCCAGCATGAACTGGCAGGACGCAGGGCTGGAGGACCTGGAAAGTGCTAGCTGGGCCACGGCAGTGGCCTTGGCGTGGCTGGAGCACCGCTGTGCTGGCTTCTTCGAGGAGTGGGAACTGGTGGCGGCCAAGGCGGACGCATGGCTGCAGGCCCAGCGGCTGCCCGAGGGGGTAGACGTGGGCTGCCTCAAAGGGGCGGCCAGGCACTTGTTCCTGCTGCTGCGTCACTGGGACGAGAACATCAAGCTGAACATGCTGTGCTACAACCCCAACAACATGTGATGCCTGGAGGAGGGGGCCAATAAAGATGTCTGGCTCCAGGCTGCCTGTGCTCATCTCTCTGTTGCGGGCAGGGAGCCATCTGCCCTGTTCTGACCATGCTGGGGCTCACCAGAGCCCTGGAGAAGGTCACCCCCTTCCCAGTCACCTCTCCCGGGCAGGAACAGAAAAGGGACTAGGAAAAGCCGTGCTGGAGGGACCAGGCCACAGCGGGTAGCCCTCGGTTGCATCAAGGTAGCTCAAACCTTAAGGCAAGTGCTTTTGCAGATCCTCTGTCCTAACTTCACTCCAGAGGCTGCTCCCCTGCTTCAGGCAGGGCTCTCCAAAGGCTGAGAAGGCAGCTCCCAGGGCCCCGGCGGCTGCTCTGCCTCCCCAGGGACAGGGCAGGCAGGAAGAGACAACTGTCCTGGCACAGCCACAGCACGAGGACACTGCAGCCAGGGAAGGGCATGCGCAGCCCCTTTATTGGAGAAGTCCTGCCCATCGGGGCATTGCTGGGAAGTCCCCAAACTGCCCCCTTCAAGCAGTTCCAGGGCTCATGGCCCTCCTGGGAAGGCCAAGGGCAGCCTAGGAGCCGGGTGGGGAAAGGTGAGGCAGAAGGGGCAGTCCCAGGCCCAGTTCCCATTGTCCAGCCCGCTGGGCTCTCACTGTGCCTTCTTGGAGAGCGGTGCGGGCCTCCTGCCAGGCTGGGGGTTGTGTGGGGCCGGCAGGGGGGCCGTGCCGTACCAGAGCTGGAGCAGGACGAGGCCATGGCAGATGTGCAAAGAGAGGGAGCTGCAGACTGTGGAGGGGTAGGTGTTCCAGCAGAGCTCGATCACACCCAGCAGCAGCACCCTGCAGTGGGAAAAGCTAGAGGTGAGCCTGGGGGAGGCACAGCAGTCCCCTGAGCAGAGCGCCACGGCCTGCTGACGCTCTCATTCCCAGAGCCCGTGGCAGACAGGTGCCCCGACCCCTGCCAGCACATACTTGGGCATGTGGGCGAGCTTGGCGGTAGGGGTGCACCAGAGCAGGTAGGGCAGCGTGTGGAAGTACCACACGTAAAACTGGTAGTGCAAGGAGCGGCTGCAGCAGACGCCCAGGAAGTTGGAGGAGAAGAGGATGAAGACAATCTGTGCGCAGGCATTAAGGCGACAAACCCACAAGGCTGGAGGTGTGAATCCTGCAACGACCCCCCAGCCCTGCAGAACAGCTCCCCACACCAGGTTGGTCGGGCAGCCCTGGGCTGCCCACTCTGGGGTGCTGCTGAGCCCTGGATCAGGCTGGGTCTCCACAGGGCTGGGAGCCCCAGGATGCTGAGCCCAAGGTCTGCCCTGCCCTGCCCTGCTTTCTCCCCACCCTGCCGAAGGATATTGTTGACGGTCAAGGGATGGGATGGGTGTTTTCTTTCGGCAGGATCCTTTAGCAGAGCCAGGATGCTCTCTCTGGACCTGATGGGGAAGCACAAACATTGATCTCAGCTGGCAACAGTCTTTCCCACCCCGACTTTCCCCTGTAAGACATGACCCCCTGAAATGGACAGTAACTCCCCCGCGCTCCTGTCTGCAACCCCAAAGCTGCAGCATCCTGGGGGCAGGGGCAGCCACTGGCCCATAAACTGCATCACAGGGGCTGATGGTGGGACCAGCTGATTGGGACCAGCACCAGCAGTGAATCCTGGCTCTTACCTGTGCCACCGATGGAGGGCAAAGAGCCCCAGGCCAGCCAGGTGAGCCAGGAGCAGTGTGGTATGGAAAGCGCGATGTTGGAAAACCTCTTCTGGGAGGAAGCGCCAGTTCACCGTCCATTTGAACTGGAACTGGCGACCCAGGTCGAAGGAGCGGGTGAGGTACCCCACGGGGTTCACCAGCAGGAAGGGCAGCCCCAGAATTACCTGCCAAATACACAGTTGCACTCTCACAGCAGCTGCACGGCAGGCCCCATCACCCTCCCAGACCCTCAGCACTGCGAGGAGGGACCGGGACAGGCAGCCGAAGACAGCAGCTTCAGGGATTAGCTTATTTAGCAATGCCCAGTTTGCTTTGCTGGGCCAGTTCAGATGCTAGTGCTGCAGCATACCCGGACGGGGATTTCCAGGCCTCAGGACAGCCGGGCAGCAACCTCCGATGATGCCAGGGTGGGCAGTGAGGTTCCCCCGGGCCACGTGCTGCCAGGCAGTGGGGTCCCTCTGTCACTGGGGGTGCCAGCCCACCCCTGGAGCTGCAGGGAGTCAGGACTGGGGCAGGGACCCACCTGGAGCAGGGCACAGATGCAGAGCTTGGGGATGCAGCCCAGGAGACCGAAACGTTTGAGGAGGAGGAATAGAAGTCCGGGAGCGAAGAGCAGGACGTTCATCTTCACTGACACGGCTAGGCTGGGCGGGAAGGAGAGTTACGGCTGCGACCTCCTGCAGGGGTGCCCAGACACCCCCAGTCCTCAGCACAGCCTCCTCCACGAGCCTGAGCCCCCACACGCACCCCTCCACAGACAGGGGTCCCCATCCTGCCCCGGCAGGGCACACACCACCCGACTGCACTGGCCCGGCAGCTGCTGGGAGAACGGACCTCAGTGAGATGCACTGAGGGGCCAAACCGAGGAACAAACCCTCCCGGCTGCACCGAGAGCATCGTGGGCTAGGGGAGCAACGATGCTGCGTTCCTGCAGCACGAGCCCAGGCAGATCCTCACCTGAAGATGAGGCAGCCCCAAGACCAGCGCTCCTCCAGGAAGAGGTTGACGGAGAGGAAGAGGATGGCCATGGCGACGGTGTCGTTAAAGAGCCGCAGGACAAAGATGGAGTGGATGCGGTAAGAGGCGCAGCACATGAAGAAGAAAACATACGGGGGCACCTTGCAGGGGACAGAGACACGTGGGCAATCAGCAGCCTGTCCTGGAGCCACCACTGCTGCCTGGGCCCCTCTGAACCTCCAGCTCAGACCCCCAACCCTGATCTCCGGCCTGGCTGGCCTTCCCTGGGGCCAGGCTGCGGTTCAGCAGAACAGGAGAGGCTGCCAGCGAGGCCACTCTGGGTGGCTGCACGCTACCTTGTTGGTTCGGCAGTAGATGCGGAAGACGAGGAGGAGGTTGAGGAGATAGAGGCCGGCGAAGAGGTACTGCGCCAGGCGGATGTCAGTGCCGCGGCCCGTGGCGTAGTACAGGCCCAGGAAGATGTACACGAAGCCGGCGGGGTAGCTGCAGAGAGGCGGGAGTGAGAGGCAGGGCCCGGCTGCCCCTTCTGGGCGTCCCCCGGGGAGCCGCCGGTGCCAGTGAGCTGGCCCGTCCCGGTTACTCACACCAGCGGCCCCGTGTCACCCTTCAGCTGGGTGTAGTCGAGGGTCCCGTTCGCAAATCCCTCCACCTCGTCCATGTAGGCCTTCCAGTCGATCTCGGTGTCTGCGCGGAAGGCAGAGGGGTCAGGGGCTGCCCAGGGCGAGGGGCTGCAAGGGGGGGGGTCGGAGGAGATGGGCACTACAGGGAGGGCAGTTTGGCACCCCCCCCGCCCCCGCCCCACACCGGCGCTTCCCTGCGCGGCTCTGCCGCCACCTCTCCCTGCTGCCCCATCGCGGCCTCCCGCCCGGGCCCGGGGCCGGCACTCACAGGGCACCCTGCGGATGACCCAGAGGTTGACGCCGCCCTCGGCCAGGCAGAGGCAGGCGGCCACCAGCGGGGTGTAGCTGGGCTCCAGCAGCGCCGCATGCCGCTCCCGCCAGGCCCGCCGCAGCGCCGCCGCCGCCATCGCCCCGCCCGGCCGCCGCCGCTGCCCGGCGCGCAACGCGCCCCCGGCGCCGCCGTTCCGCCCGCCGCCGCCGTTCGGCCGCGCGCTCGCCCCGCCCCACCCCCCCGTCCCCGCCCGCCGCTGCCGCCGTTTCCAGCCGGGCCGCTTTGCCCCGCGCACCGCTCCCGCCGGAAGCGGCGGCCGGAAGCTGCACGTGGGCGGCGCGGGCGGCACGTGGCGCCCCGGCATGGACCGGCGGCGGCTGCCGGACGCCAACGGCCGCTACCGGGAGCGTGGCTTCTGGGACGCGCGGTACCGGGAGGCGGGAGCCGAGCCCTACGAGTGGCTCGGGGGCCTGTCCCGGTTCCGCCGGCAGCTGGAGGCCGAGCTGCGCCCCGGCGACCGGATCCTCGTGCTCGGTACGTGCCCGCCCTGCCGGGGGCACCGGGTCCCGGCTGCGGCCCGGCGCCCGGGCGGGCCCGCCCCGCCGCCCCGGGGCCGCTCTCGGCGAGAGGGCGGGGCGGCCCGGCCCGGGGCGGCCCTGGGAGGGCACCGGCGCCAGTGGAGCCCCGCGAAGGGCGCTGCGGCGCTGGCAGCCCCCCGGGCCGGCCCCGGCGCCGTGCTCCCTCCGCGGTCCCTGCCTCTGGCGCGGGGAGGGTCCCGGGCCCCGGCTCCCCCGGGCCCGGCCCACGGGAGGTGGCTGAAGGTCCCCGCCCGCCCGAGGGCTCCGGCCGCCCGGCACCTCCCAGCCGGCCGGTGCCAGGCGCGGGACACTCCGGGGTCCCTCCCGGCGGTGCTGCCGTCCGGCCCCGGGGGCCCCTCTGCCCTCGCGTCGAGCGAGCCGGGCGCCTGGCTGGGCGCTGGGCCGGCCCGTGGGGCAGGGGTGAGGGCAGCTCTCCCGCGCAGAGCCGTGTTTCGGGGCGTAAGGGCAGGTGAGGCGCCTCCGGGAGCCGAGCTGCGTCTGGGTGTCAGTGTCTGAGCGGTGCCGCTCGGGGCTCAGCCACGCGTGGGCGTGATTCACCCTGGAGCTGGGGTGCTGCTGGGGCAGAGCCAGGGGCAGGTGAAGGGGCGCGAGCGGGGCCGCGCAGGAGGCCTGTGGCACAGCAGCGCTGCATCCAGCAAGGTCCAGGGCTTGCAGTGACCCCGTCCGCTCGCTGCACCCGCTTGCGGCTCGGGCTGGGAGACCCAAGAGCGGTGCGTGGTGGCGGGCAGGGGGAGCGGGCGTCCATGCGGATGCCTCCCCGGCCTGGCAGAGAGCAAGGCGCTGAGGATGCTCTCCCAGCTGGCAGGGAGGAGTGTGGCAGGGAAGAGCTGCAGCGTTGGCGGGTTTGTGATCCGGGGGTGCCAAGGAGAGAAACCCTGTGCTGCCAGAATCCGGTTGTTGGCCTGGGATGGCCTGTCCCAGCCTGAACTGGCGAACCACAGAGGGCCGAAAGGGGAGGGCAGGAGGCTGGGGGCCACAGCCGCCTGCCATGTCGCGGAGGGCTGCGGCGGGGAGTGAGCAGGGCTGCGAGTGGGTCCTTGCTCTCCAGGATGGCTGCAGGCAGGAGGTCTCGCTGCTTGGGGGGGTTGGTGTGCCCTCCCCCCTCCCCGAGTGCTCTGCAGTGATTTCCCCTGGCTAGCGAGTGGGGAAGTCATGTCTAGGCAGGGTTTTAGCAGGAGAGAGGGGAGTATAAGCTCATTTTAATCCTACCTGGTGCTTTATCTGTTTCTGATCTGGCTGCTGCCACAGATTTAACCTGGCAGTTTTTTAATCCGAGTTCTCCCTTGGGGCTGGAGTCTCAGAGCAGGTTTGGATTAACTGGGTCTAATCGCCTGATCCTGTTAGAGGATCAATCTATGTGATCTGTGATTAATAGCATCCAAATCCCCTTCTCCCCTCTTCCCCGGGGCCAGGGAGCGCTCTTGGGCCCCTCTGCTGCCCCCCTCTCCTTGCTCACTGATGGAGAAGGGCCTGTCTGTGGCTCGGGCCCCGGGAGGAGCAGGCTTTGCTGGGAAGGGAGGAATCCTTTCCCTGAGCCTGTTGCTGTGGGGTGTCCGGGTGCAGCTGGTGCCTGGCGTCTTCCCAGGCAAGGTGCCGTCTTCCTGGGTCAGCGGGTGCTGGCTGAGGGCCGCCTCCGTGCGCGGGGAAGACACACTCCTCCCTCCCTCCCCTCCTCCATCCATCTCTCCCTCCATCCATCCATCCTCCCCCGCCGGCTGCTTCCCAGTTAAGTCCTGCCAGATGGTGCTGTGCTGCGGTAATCTGCTCATTTGCCAGTGGCCTCTGCTGCTGTGCCGCAGCCCTTGCGGGCCCCGTGCCCCACGGGGGCTCCCGGGGCAGGGGTGGGCACGGCCAGCTCCTGGCACGTGGGGCTGGCGGGGGAAGCAGCGGGGGGGCCTCCCCTGGCGCTGTATGCTGGGGGGGTTGGGTACCAGGCCCTCTTCTGCCCCTCTGCAACTTCCATGCCTTGAACATCTCTGCAGTTTGCTCACGTGTCCTGCCCCGTAGTGCGGAGGGTCCGGTCACGGTGGGGCTGCGGTGGGGTTTGGGGTAGGGAGCAGCGCTCAGCGCCCACGAGAGCACCCTGGGTTTCCTGTAAAGCGAGGGTGGCCGTGCTGCGTGGGGCTTGTGGCCCCCCACAGCGGGGTGGTTGGGGGCAGGGGCTGCTTGGCATTAAAGGGGTAAATTAAGAGAATGCTCATTAATTAGCAACAAAGTGGCACTTCCTGCCCTGTCTCCTCAGCCCGTCTGCCCCCCTCCCTGGGGCTCCAAGGGTGGCATGAGCAGGGGCCAGGGTGCTCGCAGCCAGCCTGGGGGGTGAGGGGGACCCCTGTGCCCATCATAGCTCCCCCCGTTAGACGTGCTTGGGGCTCCGTTGACCTGTGTGCTCAGACTGGGGGTGGCTGCCCGGCCCCCCCGTCTGAGCCCCACTGTGCCCCTCTCGCAGGCTGCGGGAACAGCGCCTTGAGCCACGACCTCTACGAGCTGGGCCACACGGACATCACCAGCATCGACTTCTCGCCGGTGTGCATCGAGGCCATGAGAGCCCGCTACGCCCACTGCCCCGGCCTGCGCTGGGCCGTGATGGACATCCGCGCCCTGCAGTTCCCCGACACCTCCTTCGACGTGGTGCTGGAGAAGGGCACCCTGGACGTGCTGATGGTGGAGGAGAGGGACCCCTGGCACGTGTCGCCCCAGGCCGCGGCGGCGCTGCACCAGGTGCTGGCGGAGGTACAGGCTGGGCCCCGCTGCCCCGCGCGCGGCGTTGGTGTCACCTCCGAGCCGATGCCCTGTTGGAGGGGCGCAGCCGGTCCCCAGATCCAGTCGGGGTGGGAGTCGGGGGTGTCCGGGGTGCAGGCGGAGGACCGGCAGCACTGGTTCCCCAGGTGGGATGGCTGAAAGTGTGAAACGTCTCCTCGGCACCCTGATTTCCCTGCAGTGCCGTGGTCGGTGCCTCTGCCCACCAGGCGGGGGGGAGTGGTGCCCCTCCGCTCCCCTGCAAGGGGGTCTGCTGCCGCCCCTGGTGGGGGAGACCCCCTTCTCCCAGCCTGTCGCCTCCCCCGCGGGAGCAGGTGGTCCCCCTTGGGGATGCAAAGGGATCCAGGCACCCAGATGCCTGGTCCTGTTGGGGGGCCGGGGGTGCTGGGTGACTCCCCTGTTTGCAGCCTAAATATTAAGGGATGCTAGCAAAAATGGGCCCCATCCTGGCGGGATCATGCCGTGGCTGGTGCGTAGGTGTGCCTGGGGAAGGCTGGAGCACCCGCGGGTACCCCGGGGGTGCAGGGAGGGGCGGTGTTGGCCCCGGGCCCTGCTAGCCCGGGGCAAGGTGACAACTGGGGGGCAGTGACGGGTTAGGCACCCTCCCCCTCCGGCTTCGATCTTGTTAGCCGGGGACCCCGACATTGTCCGGCTTGGTCTCTGGGTTGCCATGGAAACCCTCCTCCCTATCGAGCAGCCTCAGTGTTGCTACGGGGACGGGCGATGCCTCCGGCCCCTATTAATTGGTGGCGGGAGCGGCGTCCCCCCCTCCCTCTCTCCCTCCGTGCCGCAGGGGAATAACTGGCGTAATAATCCTCGGTGCCTGCGCCCCACCGTCGGGTGCGGGGCAGGGGGCCGGGAGGGTGCTGCCCTGGGGCCGCCGCTGCTCCCCAGCCCTCCCTCGACCAGCTCTTGCCCACTGCGTGGAGGTTTTCTCCCGGCCGAGTCCCAGCGAGCGGGACCCCACGCAGCCGCGTTGGCAGCGGCAGGAGGGCTGGGGCTGTCCCCGGCATCCGGGCCGTGCCCTGCCGCTGCCAGAGATGCTGCCTGTCCTTGTCGTTTGGGAACAGGGAGGATTTAGCTCCCCCCCCCCCCCGCCTTAATCCTCTGCTCAATCCCTGCCCTCGCTGCGCGTTGCTGGGTGCGGCATCGTCCTCCTCTCTGCGCTGCAGCTTCTTACCCCTCTGCCCCCTCCGCGCTGGCGGGGGGGACGGGCTTTCCACGGCCTCTTTCGGCACAGCTGTCCTGGCGCCGCTCTCCGTGGGGACGCCGCGTCCTCTCGGCCCTCAGCAAACGCGCTTAAGGGGAGGAGATGCGACCCCGGGATCGCGGGATGCCCAACGTGCGGGTTGTTATTTTCATGCCTGGCGGGAGCGGGTTCGTGTTCGCCCCCCTCTGCCCATCGAGCCCCCTCTCGTTGCCTGGCTCCTGCTCTGACCTGGACACCTCCGTGATTTGGGCGCCGTGGCTGGCGACGGGGGGCCGAACCGCTCCGCCGTGACCCGCCAACTGCTGCCCGCAATCCTCTTAGGGCGCAGGGCGCTCGCTTTAATGGGATGAGGGCTGCTCCCACCGCCCCGGGGCCGGGGGGGACGTGAGGACCGGCACATCCGCCCTGCCCGCGGGGATGCCCCGGGCGGTCTCGGGGCGGCCGGTCTGTCCCGGGGCTGCGAGGAAGCAGCTTCTCCCTCCCTGCCCCCCGCTCCGCGCCGGCTCGGAGCCGGGAAGGTTTTCCTGCGCCCGTCTCTTAGCAACGGCCATTACTGCTCTATTAACGAGCATCGGTCCGCCGGGATGCGGGGCGGCGGGGGTGCGGGATGCCTCCCGCTCCGCTCGGCCAGCATCCCTGCCTGCCTCCCCCCGGCGCCGGGGAGACCCCTCGCCGCCCGGGCTCCCCGGCGGGGGGGGAGCGGGGCCGCGGCTCCGAGCCAGCGGCACGCGCGCGGCCTCTGCCTCCCTTGCGCTGCTGGCTCTGGCTGTGGTCCCCCCCGCGCTGGGCATCTCCCAGTGCCGCCGGGGCCTTTGGATGCTGGGGCCCGCCGCAGCGTCTCGGTGTCCTGGTCTGAGATCTCCGGGCCGGGGGCTGAGGCTGCCGCTGGCCGGCGCTTGGTGGGGTGGGTGCTGTGCTGGGTGCCCAAGGGGAGGGCGCCGGGTCCTGCCCACCCGCCCCGTTTGCTGGGAGAGGTGCTGAGGTCTCTTGCATGGAGACCCCGGTGCTGGCGCATGGCCCCGCAGTGCCCGGCTGGCTCTGGTCCTGGCTGCTCCGCTCAGTCCTGCCTCTGCCCTCACCCCAATGGGGTTTTTTTTTTGGCAGCCTTAGCTGGGATTCGTGACGTTCGCCCTCCGTCTCCGGGGCTGCGTTGGAGGCGCCGCAGCTCTCCTCCGCCTGGGAGCGAGCTGGGCTGGAGGAAGCGGTTGTTTTAAACGGCCCCGGTGGCCTCCTCTCCCTGGTGCCCGCGCGCAGCGACGCGGCGGGCTCGGGCCACCCTGTTCCTGCCTCCGTCCCTCCTCTCCCCACAAGCCCCCGGTGCCGTTTTGCCCTAGCCCAGGGCCTCAGCCCCTGCTGCTCTGAGCCCTGGCGCTTCCTGGGAGGATTAAGCCAGAGCTCGGGAAACCCCTTGGGCCTCCGTCCCCCTCCCGCGCCCCCCGCCGCAGCGGCTCCGTCCCTCGGCTGCAGCGCTGCCGGCCGGGAGGGCCATCGGGCCCCAGCCGCCCCGGGCTGGGCGCCCTGCTGCGGGGAGTCCCCGTCTCGCCCCGGGGCCGGCGGCGCGGCGCAGGAGGCGCCGGGGGCTGGCCGCTCGCCCCGGGGCACTGCCTTTGCATGCCGAGCACGCGGGCGCTGGCCGTAAAAGCCTTTTGACATTGGATAAAGCCAAGCAAGAAAATTGATGTTCTTTTCCATCCTATTAGCGGGGGCTTAGCTCCAGCGAGGAGAAAATGGTGATTAAAAGGGGTCGAGTCCTTTGCGATTCGAACAGCCCGCAGCTCGGGTGCTGGGCTTCAGCGTGGCTCCGCTGCCCGCTGCCCGCGCGGGCGCCGCGCCGGAGAGGGGCGCGCGGGGATCGGGAGCGGAGCGGGGGTCCCAGGGGCTCTGCGCCCAGGAGCGTTAAGGCTGAGGGTTGCTCTCCGAGCTGGGGTTGCGGATGAGGCCGCGAATGTGCTCTCGCAGCTGTTTGCCGCAGATGGGCGCGAAGCGTTTGGGAGAAGCGGTGCAGGGAGCGGCGGTGTGCGGGGATTGGGGTGTTTGCGGGGAGCAGAGGTGAGGACAGGAGATTTGGGGGGCCATGAGGGAGGCTGCGGGGGTGTCGGGGTGCCTGGAGGGGGGTCTTAGGTATATGGAGAGAAGCAGCCCCTGGGGAAGGGGCCGCCTCTGCCAGACTGGACAGAGCTCACTGTGTGTCCCCCCACCGCCTGCGTGGGGGCTTCTCTCGTCGCAGGTGAGCCGCGTCCTGCGCCCGGGGGGCCGTTTCGTCTCCATCACCTTCGCCCAGCCCCATTTCCGGAAGCCCCACTACGCCCAGGAGGCGTTCGGCTGGTCGCTGCGCCACGCCGCCTACGGGGACGCCTTCCACTACTTCCTCTACGTCATGTGCAAGGGCCAGCGCTTGGCTTCGCCCGACGTGGCCCTGGGGCGCAAGCTGCGCCAGCCCCCGGCGCCCGCGGCCCCGGCGCCCCCGGCGCTGCCCCCGGCCGCCGCCGACGAGGACTACCTCCGTGCCATCGAGCTGTGAGCGAGCAGGGCTTCACCTGCCTTCGTGCCTTGCCGGGGGTGCGTCGCCCCCGGCACCCGGTAAAGCCTTAAGGACCTGCCCTGCAGATCGGCCCCCCGGGGGGACCTGGGAGGGGGCGAGGGAACTGGAGACCGGTTTCCCCTCCTTGCCCAGTCACCCAGCGATGTGAGTAACGGGAGGGGAAGGGAGCAGCTTGGGGGTGGGTCTTGGCCTCGCGCTGGGGGAGTGCTTTGGGCATAGCCCAGCCCCACGCAGGGGCAGCGGGCACGCCGCGGATGCCCTGGGAGCGCGCCGGGGCCCCGGCAGGCGGGTGCCGGCGGAGAAGAGCGGGAAATGCCACCTGAGCTCCCATCTCGGGGCCTGGCCTATGTGTTTTGCTTCCCTTCTCCCCCCCTCCCCGCTCCTTTCCTCTGCTCCCCTGGAAACCAGCCAGGGCTCTGGGCTTTGTGGCTGCTAATGAAACTGAATCAGGTTTAATTCCATCCATCCATCTTGCGGGGGACCTGCTCCCTCCCGCCTGCGCCGGCCCCGGCGGAGGCTTCGCGGCAGTGCAGAGGAGCAGGGAGGCTGGGCTGGGGCTTTTCGTTCCTCTCCCGCTCCTTCCCCAGCTGCAAGCGCATCTCTGATCCCGCTCCGGCCCTGCGTGGTTAGTGAGCGCCATGCTGGTGAGGAGGGGGGGCAGGATCCCCCCCCCCCCCCCCGCGGCCCGGGTCTTTCGTGCCCGCCTTAGGGCCCAGGGAAGGAGCCGCCCGGGGGGAAGGGGGTTTTGGGCTCAGCAGAAGCCAGAAGCCCTTTTCTCTCCAGGGCCGATGGTGTTTCATCCGCGCTGCCTCCTTTCCCTGCTCGGCTCTCCCGAGCTTTGCCGCGACCCCCACGGGGCTGGGTCTGATGGGACCCCGACGCTGCTGGCCCGCTCGGGGCCGCGGTGCACGCAGGGCTGGGAGCGGGGGCACCGGAGCTGGGGGGGGGATACTTTGGGCTCCCTGGGGATGGTAGCAAGATGCCCCACGCCTCCGGGCTGCACCCTCGTCTCGAGCAGGCTGCCGGCAGCCCTCAGGCCTTCCCGGCGCGTCCCAACGGCTTTCCCCGCGCGCCGTGCCGCCCTGCGGCCGGCTCCGCGTAAAGGCAGGGGAAGCCGCTCTGCCCGGCCGGCGCCTGCGGCGAGCCGTCCCGGGGGCTTCCCGCAGCCCCCTCCGCGCCGGCCGCCGGCGGGGAGCCCCCAGCCCCGCGGGGCCCGACTCGCCGGCCGCGCGCTGACGCCGCGGTGCCGCGGGAAACCCGGCAGCGCCATGGCAACGCGCCGGGTCGATAGCATCCGTCGGCTCCCGGACCCGCCGCGGCGGGCCACCGCGGCCCCCTCCCCGTGCCGCCTTTGCCGCGGGTGGAGCGGCGCCGGCTGCAGGGGCTCCTGCCCTCGGCCCAGCTCGCCGGGCGGCCGGTTGGCTACTGGTCCCGACTGGGACGCGGCCGGCGTGGCGCTGGGGGGCACGGCAGGGTGCGCGCGCACGCAGGTTCCCGCGCGTGCACGTCCCTCCGTGTCCCCTCCCGGCCGGCGGTGGCAACCAGGCGTGACCCCGGCGCGGGGACCGACCGCGCGGGGGAGCGCGTGTTGCGGGGCGCCGCGCGTAGCGGGGGCGCGCCGGCGGGTTCGGCGGCGCGGGGGCGCCGGCGGCGTCTGGAGCGCGTCGGGGCCGGGGGCGTCGCGCCGGCTGCCGCCGCGGGTTGACAGCGCGGCTTCGGCGTTGGGGCGCGCGCCGCTCGGCACGCTGCTCCGACGGCCCGGAGGGGGCCGAAACGCCCCGCGGTGCCCCTCGCGGGGTCCCCCCTGCAGCACGGCCCCGGGGGGCGGCGATGCTGGGGGGCAGCAGGGGGAAGGGACGCCTCCCCGGAGGGACGGCAGTGAAGCATTGAAGAGGCGCGAGCTGCCGGGCTGCCTGGCTGCTATTTCTGGCGAAAGGCGAAAGTGGGTCAGCCGGGAGCTTCCCGCCCTCGCCGGGAACCGGCCAAGGACTCGGGGGGTCGGTTCCTCCCCCCCCACCCCCCGGCCCGGCCTGGCCTGCAGGTAGGGCAGCGCCGCGGCACCCGGAGCCCGGCCTCGGCTCAGCCGGCGCTGCCGTTCCCAAAAACAGCCCCCGGCGCTGATCCCTGCTGCAGCCCTCGGCCCTGCTCTGCCAGGGGACGGGGAAAGGACGGACCAGGCGGCTGCCGGGCTCGAGTTGGTACATGAATGTATTTTATTCATCGCGTTTTGTTCACCAGTACAGTGAAAAATGGCATTTAAATTTACAATGGATCATTCGTAGAACATCATGACACAAGTATTTTTTTCTTCTTTTTTTTTTTTTTTTGCGTTGTCGTCTCCATAAATGCCACTTGTAGGTTATTGAAAAAGATGACGAGTTTCTCATGCACATCAGACCCCCCCGAGAAGCTTCTTAAAAAATAAAATTAAATTAAAGTACAAAATTAAAAACAACAACTCAGAACGGCCCTTTCCCTCCCCGCCCCCCCCCTCCCCCCCCGGCCCCAAAACCCTTGAGAAAGAGGCAGCGACTGATGCGGGAGTTATCTGGCCACATTCGCAAACAGTGCACGGGGGGCCGCGACCGTCCCCCTGCCGCTCTGCCAGCCCCGGCCCTGCCTTCGCTCGCGGGAGAGGACTTGCAAAGACGGTTGCTTGGTTCTTACGGATGATGTGTGCAAAACCCTAAAGACATTCAAGAAGTCCTGTCCGATACTGCTGCTGGGTGGAGAGGCCCCGCCGTGGATTTCGCAGGTCGCCTGGCCTCGCTGTGGGAAATCCGGGCTCGGGGCCTCCGTGGTTTTCTTCCCACGGTTTATATTTTTCTCGTGCTCCCTCTATCTCTCTCTGTCTTGCTTTTTTCTCTTTTTTTCTTTTTTTTTTCTTATGGAAAAAAATATGAACCATTTTTTTGTTTCCCCGATGCAGTATTTCAACATTTCAACGTCAGCAGATCGTTAACAAAGATTCGGATATAAAAATACAAATATGAGGAGTTTTCTGTTTAAAAAGAAGCGTGCCGGAGTGGGGATGACCCTCGGCACCAGGACAGGGCGCCCGGGCCACCAAGCTCATGCAAAAACGATGGAGCAAAAAATGTCTCTGGACAGCAGCACTCACTGTCGGTGGGGTTCGAGTCCGCCCGGCCGGGCTCCGCTCCGGCCCCGCTCAGCGCTGCCGGCTCCGGGGGTGCCCCCCGCCTGCTGGTATTTGGCGAGGAGGATGGGGAGGGTGCGCATGGAGGGGGGGGGAGCCCCCCAGGGGGGTC
Source organism: Struthio camelus (assembly GCF_040807025.1). Taxonomy (NCBI): domain Eukaryota; kingdom Metazoa; phylum Chordata; class Aves; order Struthioniformes; family Struthionidae; genus Struthio; species Struthio camelus. The sequence goes on from NC_090950.1 coordinate 22,640,570, forward strand.
TCTGCCCAGGGTGGGGGGCGAGCCGGCCCCCGGGGCAGGTGGAGGGGTAAAGTGCATGGCTCGGGGGGGTGGGCCGGCGCGGGGCGCGCGGTGGCCCCCAGGGGGCCGGCTGGCCAGGGCGGCAGGCAGAGCCCCCGGGCTGGGGGGGGCGCGGGCATGGCCTCCCCCTCCTCGTCCTCCGTCCAGCCAACATGCACGGCCGAAGAGGGCTGCGAGCGGGGCACGGCCTGCGGGTCCTGGCGGCGGGTCCCGGCTTATACCCCCGACGGCGACTTCTCCGTCATGCCCTTGAGCACCTCGTCTATCCGGTCATCTTCGATCACCACTGCGGGGACAGGCACGCGGGGACGGGCGTGGGCGGAGGGACGCGGGCACGGACGGATGGACGCGGGCATGCATGCACGGACGCACATGCGTGTGAGCAAGGAACGCGGACAAACATGCAGTGACACAGGCGCGCGTTCCCGGTGACACACATGGGACACACGCACAAGTGACACGCGCACACGGAGGCAGCCAGAGCCCAGCCTGCCCCCCCCAGCCCTGGCTGGACCGCAGCCTCCCAGTGGGGGCCTGGCTCTTTCTCCCCGCTGCCCCGTCCGCCCCCCCCCCCCCCCCATCGCTGCCCCACTGATCACCCCAGGGATGGACGTGCCCCCGACGCTGGGGGAAGCATTTTGTGGGGACTAGGGGAGCAGGGCAAGGGGGTCTCAAGGGGCAAAGGGGAACAGCAGGAGGGGGTTGCCCCCCATCACCAGCTTGGGTAGGGGCAGCATCTGTGATGCAGCAAGCCAGCCACCTTCAGATTAGGATAATTTGGGAAAAGGCTGGGGGCAGGAAAGACCAGGAAGGACCCCCCCCCCTCCTCTCTGCGGCAGGAGCTGATGAGAGCAACAGGACTGGAATGGGTAATGACCCAGCCAGGGAGGGGGGGGCCCTGCCACCGCCGTGGGGGTGGCAGCCAGACCCCCATCAGCATCGCTGCTGGCTGGGTGCCCCTGTTAGCATCGCCATGGGGGGCTGGACAGATCCTCATCAGCATCGCCATGGGGAGCTGCACAGATCCCCCATCAGCATCGCCACTGAGGGGCTGCACAGACCCCCCCCACCAGCATCACCATCAGGGGACTGCACAGACCCCCCCACCAGCATCGCTATGGGCAGCTGTACAGACCCCCACCAGCATCGCCATCAGGGGGCTGCAAAGACCCTCACCAGCATCGCCATCAGGGGGCTGCACAGACCCCCACCAGCATCACCACTGGGGGGGCTAGACAGCCCCCTGTCAGCATCACCAGCTGGACAGACCCCCCCATCGGCATCACTCCTGGGGTGAACAGTAGGGTCAGTGAGACCCCCCCGTCATCACCACCCTGGGGGTGGATCGGCCCAACCTCCCCATCACCAGTGTCACCGGAGGGAGCAGCTAGACCCCCATCCCTGCTGGGGGGGGGTCTGCTGGACCCATCACCGCAAAGGGGGGTGGCTGGAGCAGGCAGCAGCCGATCGCCCCTGGAGGCTGGGGTGCGTTTGTGCTGGGGGGGGGGGTCTCTGTCCCCGCTACTCCTTTTCCCACTGCAGCTCAAGGGAGGGGGCTCTGGGGAGAGGGGTTGTCAGGGGAAGGGGCTGGAGCGTTCTTGGGGGGCCTAGGTGACGGGGGGGATTGACGGTGAGCGATCAGGGTGCAGGCAGTGGGTATTTATTTGGGTGCTGAGTGAAGCAGGGGAGCTGCTGGCGGGGGTCGCTGCGGCAGTCAGTGAAGCGGGGGGGCAGTAAAGCGGGGGGGGGGGTTTAATCAGCATCCCCAGGGGGGCCGATGGGGGCTCTGCAGCAGGCAGAGATGCAGAGGGGGAGAGGTGTAGGGGGTCAGGGGGCTGTTTATGGGGAGGAGGGGCAGCGCCCGGGGCTCTGGGGGTGCTGGGGGGCAGTGAGGGCTGCCGATGGGCACCCGGGTGCTGGGGGGCTGTTCCTGAGGAGGCTGGGGGGCAGTCTCGGGGGTGCTGGGGGACGGGAGTGGGGGGATGCGGGGCAATCCCCGGGGTGCTGCGGGGGGACGGTGCCGGCGGTGCTGGGGGGCAGCCCCGGGCCGCTTGGGGCGATGCGGGCAGCGGCGCGGTGCGGGGGCGGCCCCGGGGGTGGGGGGCAGCGGCGGCGGTCCCCGGGGGCCGTGCCGGGCTGCCGGGGGGCAGTGGCGGGGATGCAGGGGGGGTGGCGGGGATGCCGGGGGGATACCGAGGGGATGCCGGGGGGATGTCGGGGATGCCGGGGGGATACCGAGGGGGTGTCGGGGGGGGGGGCGGGTACCTCTCTTGGCCCGGCCGATCTGGCCCAGCTTGGGGGGCCGCTTGCCCTGGTTGCCCCCGAAGAAGGCGTTGGTGTCCTGCAGGCGGCAGCTGAAGGGCAGCTCCCCCGCCTCGGGCTCGGCGCCGTAGCGGCCCACCTTGTCCTCGCCGTAGGGCAGCACCTGCGACATGGCGGGGCCGAGCGGGCCGAGCCGCGCCGCGCCGAGCCGGGAGCCAGTCTGCGGCGGCGGCGGCGGCGGCGGGGAGGAAACCCGGGCGGAAGGATGAAGTCATGCATCCGGGGGGAGCGGGGACCCCCCCGGCTCGGCGCGGGGGGGCGGGGGGGGGCTGGCTGCGCCGCCCGCCCCCGCGCCGCCCGCCCGGGTCCCTCTGCCCCACATGCCGCTCCCGAGGCTGCCGGGACGGCTGTCCCTCCGCCGCTGCTAGCCCGCCCCTCGCACGGCCGGGACGGGCCCCCTGCCCGGCATCCCGCCGCCGAGCTCCCCGGACAGGTGCCCCTGCCCGCTGGCCGGTCCCTAACGCAGCCCGGGCAGGTGCCCTGCGTGGCCGGTGCCCGTCCCCAAGGCAGCTGGGACAGCTCCCAGGCCCGGCCGCAGTCCCGTCCCTCACACAGCTGTCCCTGACCCCGCAGCACTGCTGGGACTGGTGCCCCATCCCCTAACGCAGCCTGCTACCCCCCGCACAGCTGGTACCCCCAAACACAGCACGGTCGTGGGCCCCTACCCGTAGCACAGCTGGGTACCCCAATGCCAGACAGCCATGTACCCCCAAACACAGCCTGGTCCCTCCCCCAGCACCCCAAGGTGAAGCCAAGTAGTGCCTCGGGACAGCCTGGTCTGTTCCCCTATCCCACCCCAAACACCCCCAGGCCAGGTCCCAGCCCACCTCCCCCAGCAAGGCTGCCCCAGCCTCCTGCCCACGCTGCCCCGCTGCAGCCCTCTGCCCCAGGTCTCTGTGCCCCCTGATCCTGCCCTGCTCCCAGGACCAGTCCCCCAGCCAGCCCCAGGCCCCTGTCAGTGCCTCTTGCCCTGTCACCCATCTGTGCATCCTCTGCTGTGGCCCTAGCCCCCAGTGTTGGGTGGCCCTGTGACCCTGCCCCAGCCCTGTGCTCCCCATAAGCCTCCTCGGCCTCCCATGTGTGTGCCCGTGCACACATGTGTGGGTCCGTGCATGTGTGTGCACACATATGTACACATGTCTGTGTGCATATGAGTGTGCGTGTGCATGAATTTGTGAGGCTGCGGCATGGGTGCGAGTGCCTGTGTGGACCTGCGGCCCACGTGGAGGGGGTGCAACCCAGGAGGCTACTTGCCCCGTGGCTTGTCATTTCCCCCGCTGCTGGGCGCTGAACCCACTCCAAGGAGCACTTTGTGGACAAGGGAAGGGGGATCCATCCCCTGTGGAGACCTGAAATGGGTCACCAAGGGGACACCTACAATTCACCCTTAGGGGGCTGAGCAGCCCCCAAGCCTCCCCAGAGCCCTGTTCATATCTTCTCTTCCCTGCATACCCCAACCCCAGCTCCCAGACTCCTACTACCCCTTTCTTCCTGCATTTTTCATCCTCAGGGCTCTGATTGCACTAATTGCCCTTAATGGCCCGCCCATCACCTGTGGGCTAGGAGCTCAATTTAAGCTCCAGCTTGGGCTGCTAGTCCTTGCCTGAGCTCTGTTGTGGGTGCAGCCTTATCCCCTTGTGCTCCTGGTTTCTTGGACAGCCCCAGCCTCTTGCTTTGTCTGGGGCTGCCCATGGTGCATGCTGGTCGTGGAGGGTCTCCTGGCTTTGAGGGCTCCCTCAGATCCCAGCTTGTCCCCCTCCTCATGGGGCAGCCCTGCTCCTGCTGCTGCCTTGCATCCAGACGCCTCTGCTAGGACGGGGGAAGTTGGAGTCACTGCAAAGCCAGAGCCCTGTGCAGGAGCAGCACTTTCCAGCCCTGTCCCCGCTTCCCCCTCCCTGCGCTGGCCTGTGAGTGCTGCTTTTTGGGTTTCTCAAATGGGCAAGAGTGGGTTTTATAGAGGGTCCTGGGGTCCACCTCTCCTTGCCACTGGTGCCACTGTCTCTGCAGCCCATGCTTTGAGATCCCAGATGAAAGGTGCTGTAGAAGAACATCGGCTGGGTTGGCCCATGCAAAGGGGGCAGGTATTTCTATTTTGGGAAGGCTAAGAGATGTTTTTTTCCTCTGTGTCCAGCTCTGCAGAGAGCTGGTTCCTGCTGTCCCCTCTGAGATCAGAGACAGGGAGGGATGGGCGTAGAAATGCACCCTCTCTGCTAGCAAGGCAGTGGCTTTATTCCTGCCTTTGCTGGGGAACCGGCTTGAACTTTTTCATGTGACAGCTTCTGCTCCTGCAAAAAGCGCCCGGGAAAATAGGCGAGAGGCCCACGCTGAGATGTGGCCTGCTTTTCCCCATCACCAGGCCCACGTGCCAGGGCCCGTGGGCAGGGACAGGCCCTGGTGCGTGCGGCGCTCAGCCCTTGCAGCCGGGCCGGGGGGTGAGTGAGAAGAGGAGCAGATGGGCTGTGTGGGATGCGAGCAAGGTCTGGGGAGCAGCAGGTCCTGGTGCCGTGCTCCAGGAGGCTTTCTTGGGCAGCGCCAGCTGGCAGGCTCCTGCAGCAAGGCCAGCCCAGGATATTCTGCCTAAGCACTTGCACTTGTGCAGCACCTTGCACATCTGGGAGGCTTGCTTGGGTTGGCAGCAGGGTGATGGATGAGCAGGGCGAGGGCTGCTTGGCCATGTGGGAGGGACCCTCCAGGCCCAGGAGGACCAGATGCAGGCTGGTGTGGCTGGGCTGTGGCTGGGACAGAGCAGGGCTGTGCCTCCTGGCACCTGCATCTCCTTGGGCTGTCTCCAGTTCCTGCCCTGCCAAGGACTGGGGTGATGCAGCCTTTCGCCCCCAGGGCTAGAAGGAAAGAGGCACCCGGGACATGAAGCTGCTGGTGGGATGGGGGAGCAGGGGGTGCAGGAGGGACCCCAGCCTCTTACCCCCAGCAGTGTAGGTTGCATTCCCTCATCATGAGCTGGGACTGCGTGCACCTCTTCCCCTGGCTCTCATCCCACGTTCGTTATCTGCCTTTTAGCATCCACGTAATCTCCTTTCTCACTTCCTTTGCAGCCTTTTGTCCGACACAAAGCGGGAAGAAGGGGTGTGGGAGTGAGGGAAGCAGGCAGCTTCTTCCTGCCTGGGCTCTTTAAACCTAGGCTCCAGTCTCTGAGCTGAGGCTGGGACACATCTCTGTAGCCACCTTGCAGGCGATGCAAGGGCTGGGGGCTGGCCGCAGCCCCCCCAGATAGTGGACAGGACATGCAGCTGGGCTCCTGGCTGTGGTGGGGCTGGTAATGGAGATTGTGTTGCTTGTTTGGCTTGTCTTGCTGCTTTGGGCTCCTGATGGGCTTGGGAGATGCTCAAGGAGCCCAGCAGCTCCTGCTGTGACCTGGAGCTGGACACTCCCCCTTGAGGTCCTGCATCCTCGCGTGCAGATTGGGGCAGTGGCTCTGGATACCTTGACACAGGTAATAAGTTTTCCTCCCAAGGTCACTGGTGTTTCAAGTGGTTTCACAGGTGAAGAAACCCTACACATGTCTAAGAGGTCGGTGGTGTGACATGTCCAGCCCGGGCTGTGCAGGAACACCCATGGGCAGTGGGAGTCTGACCAGGAAGGAGCACCTGGAGGTCTCCAAGCCCTGCCAGGGATGCCATGGGGTCCGAGGGGTTGCCAGTCTGGCAGGCAGCAGGTACACGAAGGCAGGCTCAGAGGAGGAGGCAGGCGTCTCCCAGATCTGTTGCTTGGGGCTTAATGGCGAACTCTCCTGTACAGATAATTTTAGAGGTCATTGTTTTCTTCCACCCTGATCCAAACAGATGCTTGCTGACCAAGCAATCTGTCAGGGAGCCCCTTCCACCCCATCTGGTATCCCGGGCCTTGAAGACCACTGTGATGGGATGCCAGACCCCTCCTGAGCTCCTCTCACCGCTCAGCAGAAAATTTCCTGACAGCTAAGGTGAAGCCACATTGCGTGCACCCCTCCTGCTATGTCCCAGCCATCTCCATCTTGTTGTGCAACTGGCCTGGCCAGGGCTTTCTGTCCAGCGGTGCCCTTGGGGCCTGGTGCTTGCAGAGCAGGTCTGGAGAGCCCTTTGCTGCTGGCTCCAGCCAGCCTGCGCCCTAGCAGGGCTGGGGTGCGCCGGAGGCGGGTGCTTAGGGCACTCACAGAGGCTGCAGAGGTGTGTTTGGAGGCTGCTGGGCTGGTTTTGGTGTCTCCAGCTCTTCCATCTGTTTTGCTTCCAGCCCTGCCAAGAAACGTGAAATGGCACTTCTGCTCCGTGTTGGTGACAGCCGCGGCCCAGGGGTCCTCACCAGGCGCTATCTCCCTGCTGTCAGCATGGTCGGCGTCTCCAAGTGCTCGTCTGCAGCCAGGTGTGTGGGATCGGTGAAGGTCGTCTGCAAGGTCGGGGTCCTTCAGGCTCTATGTTTCCCTCCCTGGCTGCTGCCAGGTGGCTTTTTATAGCCAAATGGTTCCGAGAGGCAGAGCCCGGGCAGGGACACCAGCATGTTGTCTTAGGGGCCATGCATTTGGGGACATCTCCTGTCAGCACACATCCAGCGTGTCCTTGCCCACGTGGGCTCGATCCCTTCCCTACTGGCACACCTCCTCACAGAGAGCCAGGGCAAGGAGCAGGTAGTGTCATTGGTGAAATGAGTTTGTCCATCTCAGCACACACTCTATCCCCGGGAATGGGGCTCTCCCAGGAGCTCCTGAGTGGGCTAATGTTATAAACTGGGGCAGATGGCAGGGGATGGCACCATCCCCATCCCTTACTGGAGAGCTGGGGGCAGAGCTGTGCCAGGTCTGCACCTGGAGCAGTCCTTGGCCATGGGGGGCTCCCAGAGGGGAGTCGAACAGGGGGAGCAGGAAGCCACACAGCCTGGCCCTGGGAGGTCACCGGGGGAGGAAGAGGATGGAGGGACGCTGACCCGGCCTCGGCAGATGGACAAACCTCCCTGCCCGGGTGACAAGCTCCGTGGCTCGTCTGCCACCACACCTCCAGTCACCATGACAACAGACAGGGAGGCAAGCAGAGCTGGGCACTGCCGCCCCAGGGGGCACAGTGGGTGGGGGACCCAGCATGGACAGACGTGAGCCTGCCCTCGGGCCCAGGTTTTGTAGGGCTCGGACCAGGCACCACGCGCTCTGGCCAGTCCTGCTGCTGGGCCACAGGGCTCCGGGAGGCAGCAGGTTGGTCTGGGGGCGCAGGTGCCACAGCGAGGCCGGGCAGCCCCTGTGCCAGGCGGTGTGGCGAGAGACTGTGCTGAGCAGTTGAGTCATGATGAAGCCTGGAGCGGTGTCAGGCAGGGCCATCCCCCTGGGTGCGTGTGTTTGAGGGGGGCTGTGCCAGGGCCACCTGGGTGTTAGTGGCTCCCTGCAGGTCCCAGAGTGGGGGTGTATGGTAGAGCTGTGTCCTGGCACTGGGTGGCAGGAGGGTTGTGTGGGTGCTGGCACCCGCCAGCCTCGTGTGCCTTCAGGGACAGCATCGGTCCTGGGCACAACGGGATGTGTCGCCCCACTGCCGGGCACCCTCAGCATCCATAGGTAGAGAAGGGCCTTGGCCATGAGTCACCACTGCCAAGCCAGAGGGGCACTGTCCCCAAGGGGTGGTCCTTGTCCCCAAGGGGTGATGGGCGCCCCTCTAGCTGTCCCTGGCTGGCTGCCAAGCCAAAAGGGAACGAGGAGAGCAGTCTCCGGGAGCACGGGCGCCTCCTGCCCTCACCGTCCCACGCGCCCACTCGCGCCAACTGGTCTTGGCACGCAGGGAATGTGTTCCCGGCAGCCCAGCCCTCTCCCATCTGGTATTTATCTCCTTCCCGAAATCCCTCCCTCTGCGGGGGAGATGCCTGGGCTCTGGAGGATCCTGCTTCCCCACTGCTCACTCCACAGCCCACGGTCGCGGCACCCTCGCCCTGAGCAAGTGCCCAGCCCTGAAGCGGCAGCAATGGGGACTGCTGCTGCGGGGAAGGGGGAACCCAACACTTGGGTCTGGCTCCCAGGTGCCGCCCCTACCTTGAGCCCTGGGTGCCCCAAAGCTGCAGAGCCAGGAGAGCCTGCGGGTTGCCCAGGCAACCGCAGCCAGGCAGTGATGGGGAGCGGTCCAGGGGAGGGGTTGCCATGGAGACCGGGAGAGCACGATTGCCTTGGCAACAGATCCCCCCCTTATGCCCTTTGGGGCTGCAGCAGGGCACCCTGCACCCCAGAGGAGCTACCCTTGTGGATGGTGACGCCCTGCGTGGCCAGGGCAAGGGCCCCCCTCACCCCCCGCCCAGTGCTGTTACTCCGGCGCGGTGGGGGTTTATCCCTCTGCTGAAATTCCAGCCCTTGTGGCCTCCCGCTCCAGGCTTTTAGCTTTCCCGTGCCCTGTGGGGACTGGCCCAGCGACCTCCCAGCCCACAGGGGCAGCTGCTGCCCCTTTTTGAGCCCTCCCTCCAACTGCTGCTTTTTGCCCTGGGCTGGGTGTTTTAAGCTAGACCGGCTCCCTGAGCTGGTTTGTGAAGGGGCTGATGGCACCCACTAGCCCTCGCCAGGAGGCTTTCTCTGCTCCAAGTGTGTCAACCAGGCCCGCAGTCCCCCGTTTTTAACGGCATAAAGAAAGGCATGAGGCTGAGCTCCGCTCCCTGGCTTTATCAATCAACAAACAACAGCAAGTTGCTCTTGCACGGACTCCTGCCCAGGAGGGGGACAAGAAAGCTGAGCTCTGCGGCTGGCATACACAGGGGCGCCGCGAGGGCTGGAGGCCCGGGCAGGCTCCGGTGCTGCCCTACATCTGTCCTCCAGCTCCAAGAGACTGGGGACTCTACAGTGAGGGATGGAGAGACACTGCAGCCCCACAGCAGCCTCACATCCCCCCACTCCCAGAGTACTGGGGGACAGAGCAGCGGCTGGCAAAGGCAAAATTCAGCTCTTCCCTGAAACTGGGACCTTCATCCCTCCGAATGCCCCACACAGTCTGTATAGTGGCCATAGCCACACCAATTAAGGGTAGAAAAACACTGGAACCACGGCCAGGTCTGTGTCCCCCCGCCTTCCCTAGATGTGTCCATCCAGCCCTAGTATCTTCCCCTCACCCCAGTCATGCTTCCTGGGGACAAAGCCACACGCTGGAAAAGCAAAACAAGAAACAAAATCCACGTGCCTCCTGGGAGGAGGGGTCCCTGCCTCGGGTCAATGCTGCAAAAACAAAGCTCAAACAGCAACCTGCCAAAGTAAAGGCCCTGTGTGGTGCAGGGGAGCTACCTCCTTATGTCAGGCACCAGAGAGTACGCTTCCTCCCAGGTGTTCGTATTAAGGGGCCTTCCTCTGGCAGACAGTGCAAAGAGGAGGGTGAAGGTCTATAAGCCTCCCTTGGCTTTATAAAGAATGCCCTTGGCCCCTCCCAAAATCAGATGGGAGGCACATCAGGACTGCTCCCCTCTCCAACAGGAATTGCACAGCTGCATGCAAGTTGACAGCTGACATTTCTACAGGCTCAAGGCTTGGCTTGGTTCATGCTGCCCCTGCCTGTGACCCCTCAGGCGCTCTCAGGCCTGGTACAGGGGCACCACACGGTCAATGGGCCCCCGGCAGATGGGGCAGAGGCGGGTGGGCAAGGCCTGGAAGCAGCGGAAGCAGCAGCAGATATGGCCGCAGCCCAGAAGAACGCACTCGCGGGGCCGCGTCAGGCAGACCACACAGGAGTCCTCGAGCCCATCATCTCCGGCCTCCTCGCTGTCTGGCTCCTTTTCTTCACGCTTCTGCTTGAGGCGGATTTGGCGGTAGGCACGGCACAGGGCATGCAGGAGGACCGCCAAGCCCGCCACGGCACACAGCACGGCTGCCCCCTTCCAAAGCCCGCTGGCTGACTCCAGCTCCGCCAGCACCGTCTGCCAGTCCCCCAGGCACAGGAAATACTCAGCCCCTTGGCCCGGCGGCTGGAGGTGCAGGGAGCCGTCGGGGTGCAGGGCCAGCTCCCCAATGCCTGTCAGCCCGGCTCCCACCCGCAGCATCTCCTCCGTCTCTAGGATGCCCTTGGGTTTCTCCCCACTCAGGTAGTGGCCCAGCAGGTCGCGGAAACCGTGGGCCGGCTGCTGGAACCGCTCGTACACCGTCTCCAGGGGCAGGTGGATGGCTCGGAGCGGGCTCTCCACGCTCACCTGTGTCACCGCCTCAGCATCTGGTGAAGCCAGCAAGAAGGGGACGGTGTAGACCTGCTCTGAGAGCACCCGCTCGCTCTCGCTCCTGCAAGCAGTCAAGAGCACAGCACTGAGAATGTGGACAACTTGGAACAACCGTGAGCTCCTGGGGCTGAAGTGACAGCGGGGAGCAGAGCCTGTGACCAAGCTGCTTCCTGCCTCTCAAAGGCCCCAGAGGAAGGGGGGCTGGACCTGCTGGTGCAAGCCCGCCCCTGCTGTCCCCCCACACTGCTCACCAGCTCCGAGCCAAGCTGTTCCAGATCAGGCGATGCTCTTTTAGAAGCAGTTTCTGGATCACACCCTGCATCTCCTCATGATAATGGCTGGACAGTGCAGCCTTGGCTGGCAGCACTATGCCTGAGGGCGAAGGGATGCATCAGAGCCAAGGGAGGAGAGCCCCAGCCCCTGTCCCCATTGTGAGGGCCATGGAGAGGCCTTACCTTCCAGGGCAACGTAAGACAGGCACCTCCCATCAGCTGCAGACACCAGCGCTGGCAAATCGTCATCAACCTGGAGCTTTGGGGCCTCCTGGCAAAACAGGGACTGCGTGTGAGCACAGGCAGGGGGAGATGGGCTAGTGGGCATAGGGCTGGTCATGCGTGGCACTGGGGGTGTCTTTGGCAGGATGTGACCTGCTTGGTCCTGGGCATCATGACACAGATGGAGGATGCAGTGATCAGTAAGTTGCACCCAAATCATGAGCTCTGGGCTGGGCAGTGTTGGGCTGTGGGGATGGGATGGTGCGTAGGAGAAAGAGCCAGAGCGGGGGGGGGGGGGGGAAGGCCGAGAGGGACAGAGCAGTACCCAGCCCTTTCTGGCTACCTGGATGCGCGTCACGACTCTGGCTTTCTTCCTGTACAGGTAATAAAAGAGGCCGGAGAAGGCGATGCTGGAGCCCAGGCAGAGCAGCTCCCCGGGCGTGATGGGCAGCGTGTCCATGGTGCCCGGCGCGGGCAGTACGTCTGCAAGGCGAGTGTGTTGGCAAGGGCACGGGGCTGAGTCGGCCCGGGGCAGGGATATCCCCGTGCCCCGTGTCCCCGGGTGCTGCCGGCCTGGAGTCAAACCGGCCCAGGACCCCGGTCAGGGTCAGATCGGCTTAACTCCAGCGCCCAGCCCCCGGCCCGGGCCCACACCAGCCCCCGGCCCGGGCCCAGCGCCCGGGATCTGCCCCGGGCTCAGGCCCCGGCCTAGCAACCAGCCTGGGCCCAACACTCAGCACCCGACCCGGCCGCCGCCGCTCACCCCGGCCCGGCCCGGCTGCCGCGGTGCCCCCCAAAGCCGGAGGCGCCTGGGCCCGGACCCCCGGCCCCGCCGCGCTGCCTGCTGGGAAATGGAGTGCGGCCCCGCACCGCGGCAGCGTCAGCCTCCTCCGGTCCGAACTACAGCTCCCGTCGGACCTTGCGCCAAGCCGCCCGGGCGCCGCTTCGTCCCGCCGTCACCAGGACTCCAACTCCCGGCAGCCTTTGCGCCGCCCCGCCCCCACGTGACTATTCGCGCCTGCGTGCGGGAGGTGGGGGGGCTTTTGGGAGGGGCAGCATGGCGGCTGGGCTGGGGGGGTTGGGTGTTGGGGGTCTCACTATGGAGGCTCGGGTATGGGGGCAGGGGGTGGGTATGAGGGTCCCAGTATGGAGGCCAGGCTGCCCCAGCACCAGCCCCTGCTCCAGGCCCTCAGACTAGGTCAGGGGTGCGAAGCCATGGGGAAATAGCAGGCACCACCCGGGGGGGGCAGCGGGGTGGCCTGGGCCACCGTGAGAGCCTAGCGAGGAGGGAGGGAGCTGGGCGGAAGATTTAGGCTCTTTCCCTGCACCGCATCCTCCTCTCTCCCTCTCCTTCCCTAGGGACAGCGGCTGTGGGGGCCCTTCTGCAGTTGGGCTCCGCTCAGGGCTTGGTCGCTGTTTGCCACCCTGGGCGGCTCTGTGCTGCCCAGGGTGCTGCTCCTCACTCCCCGCCTGCCCGCCAGGCTAGAGGGACGGTGCCTCCGAGGCTTGCCCGGGAGGGACTGGCTCTGCGGATAAGCCTGGCCCAGCCATCGTGTGAGTGGGAAGTGGCTTGTGCACAGGATCGTAGCTCTGTTTCCTCTGCAGAGCACCCGTCTCCTGGCACTGTGGGCTGGGGCTGGATCTGGTGCCCTGTGGCTGTGAGTGCAGAAGGCCGGGCAGCCCCCAGGCATGAGGGTGCCCCAGTACCCCTGGTTCTACCTGCCACTCGCATTCCCGGTTGGCAGCTTCACAGCAAGTTTTGGGGAGGTTTTTGCAGCAGGTTCTGCGGGAAGTTTTTGCAGTGGGTTTTGCAGGGCCGTGAGATGATTCCAGCCACAGCTCTTGTTTTCCTAGGCACCATCTCCTGAAATGGCTAGTGCTCCATGGGGCCTCTCCCGCTGATTCCCTCCTCTCTGCCCTCAGTACCCTCCAGATGCCTTTGGTCTGTTCTCACCCCAGTGCCAGCTTGTAGCATAAGCAGCAACCCCCAGCATGCCAGTGGTTCTGGGGGTGACATGCCTCTGTGCCCTCCCCACACCAGCTTGACCCCAGCCAGGATGCCCGGGCAGAGACAGCCTATGTTGTGCCTGCTTGGCTCCATGACTGCCATATTCCCTTCCTGGAACATCTTAGAGGTCATCTGTCTGGGAGACCTCTTGTCCCACAGGATGTCTTGTCTCCAGCAAATCCCTTAACCTTGTGCTTTCGAATCACAGTCTCTGGGCCTGCAAAAGTCCTGGATCCTGTCTCTTCCCCGACACCGTGAAGGACTTGGAGCCACTGGAGTAAGTGGAAACTGCTTTTAATCATTAAATAAATTCAGCAACAGCCACCCACAGCTGAAGGCACCAGTTCCCTCTGCCACCCACTGGTCCCAGCAGATGTGGATGGGGAAGGCAAGCTGGTTCAGGAGGGGATCGAGTTAAGAGAAGGAGCTGGGCAGCTCCAAACATCACAGCTCCATCTCCAGCAGTCCGGGAATGCGTCCCCGGCGTAGGTGGTGGGTTGGGGTGGCAGAAGCAGAGGGGGGCTTGGCTCTAACACTCTCCATGGGGCCCGCCTAACCTGCCGGTTCTGAGGGGGGAATGTGATGCTGAGGGGGCTGAGCCATGCCCATCTCTGGGCACATCAGGGTTGGAGGGCAGCGCTGTGTTTCTGGGGTGCTACGGCTTCTCTGCCAGGCGTGCCTGTCTGCTGGCTTTGGAGCAGGGCTGCAGTGAGTGGGCGCAGCAGCTCCAGTCCGTGCCCGGCATGGGGGCTGCGTGCGCTGGGGTGGGGATGATGGGATAAGGGCAATGGGGACAGGGGGCAAGGACCTGGATGGAGGGGGCAAGGCGGCGTGCGTGTGTGGGGAGGACCACGATGGAGAGTAACCGGGAGGTGGCCCCTCTCTCTGCCCATAGGTCAGCTCCGGTGCCTGGCAAAGGCGGGGGGTACAGATGGGCACGCGTCCCCTCTGTCCCCTGCACCCTCCCTGGCCCGGTGGGCTGTCTCCGTCCCTACCACACCTCACAGTGCTTGCCGGGGTTCATGGGCGAGCCCAGGGGGCAGCCAAAATGTTCAACAAAGTCCCGGGAGTTGCTGAGGGTGCCGATGACACGGTACTTGTCGGGGCTGTGCGGGTCGGTGACCAGCCCTTCGTGGGAGCTCTCGGGCGTCCGGACGGAGCACCACACCTGCCAGAGGGGGAACGGCCTTAGGGGACAGCCCCATTGGGACCAGCGAGGGAAATCTCCGGTTGGGCTGGACGCCTGCCCTGGGCACGGCTCCTGCCTCCCAAGCAGGATGGGGGGCTGCGGAGGGGCACCAAGGACCTAGGAAGGGATGAGACAGCCCTGGGCATCTCGGAGATGCCTGTCCTGCTCAGCAATACCTGTGCAAAGCCCACGAAGAAGAGCTGGTGGTTGGTGAGTCCCAGGGCTGGGAGGCGTTTCTCTTCCCCATTCTTCTGCAGCCAGGACTTGTAGGCCTGTGAGAGAGCTGCTGTGAAGCCCCAGGATGCGGTGGTGGGGGGAGCCAGGGCAGGGTGCCTGCCGTGGCAGCCGGCAGAGCCACTCACATTGTAGGCCGCCTTGAGCCCGCCGTTGTCGGCGATGTTCTCGCCCAAGGTCTGCCGGCCGTTCACCTTCTCGTGGTGCACAGTGTAGTGGCTGTACTGCTCCGTCATGCACTCCGTGCGGTTCTTGAAGGCCTCCAGCGAGGAGTTCTGCCACCAGGGCCGCAGGTTGCCCTCCTTGTCGTACTCCCGGCCTGCAGGATGGAGGCGTGGGGCAGCGGGACCAGGAGCACCAGCCCCATGCCCCAGACAGCCCCCTGTGGAGCCCCCACTGAAGGGAGTCCCAGGACAGGGCTCAGTGGAGCATGTGTATAGTGCTGCAGGGAGGGACTGGGGGCATCCAGGGCACTTGGAGCCTTGAGTTCATGCCAAGCCCCACGCTTCGGGGAGATGGTTTCTCCCAGCTCCTGCTCCGAGCAGTCTCTGACCCAGGGCTCAACTGTGTGCTTGGGTCCCCAAGCATCCCTTGGGGTCTCCTTGCTGTCCCAAGCTGGGTTTGAACCCACAGACTCTGTGACCCCAAATTCCCCCAATCACCCCCAGCTCATCCCCGCTGGCTCTGAGGCCACAGTGAGGGTGCAAAGCAGAGCGGATGTGAGAGGGACCTGTCTCATGCCCCGAGAAGGAGGATGAGGAGGGAGGAGGCAGTTGGGGGGGCCACAGGCTGTGTAGGGGGCCACAGGGTGGGGGACCTGAGCTGCAGACACCGTGTCCTCACCAAGCGGATGGAGCGAAAGCTGCACAGAGAAGCCGGGGGGAGGTATCGGCGGGTGTCACCTGGGGAGACAGGATGATAGAAGGGGAAGCCAGCCAACTGGGGGGTGCAGGGGCAGCCGGGGGCACGAACACGCATGATGCAATGGATGGCAAAGCAGTACCCCTGCATACCCACAGCACCCCTCTTCCCACACCGAGGGCCGGGGGGCAGGCAAGGGGCCTCACAGATGACAGGAGGTGCCGTGGGAAGCAGTGAGGACCTGGGCCGACAGAGCCCACAGGCTCTCACCTTGGTCATCAAAAGCGTGGGTCAGCTCATGCCCCATCACCACGCCGATGCCACCGAAATTGAGGGCTCTGTGAGGCAGCGGGAAAGAGCCAGGTTAGTATGCAGGGGTCGTGCCACCTCAGCTTCTCAGTTGGCTACCTCTGTGTCCTGGGCACCCCCACCACGTCCTGAGTATGCTCTATTTGGGCACCTGGTGAGACTGCTCTGCTTGGTACCCAACCTGGGGGTAAGCTAACACCTGCTGGGAGTGGGTCCTGCCTGGGGACACTGGTGGCCCCATGGGGACTTTGCAGGCCATTCCAGATGCAGGATGTAAAGCCTAGATGGACCTTCACCCATCAGGACTTTCCTCCCACGGTGGCTGCGGGCAGCATTTCCGTCAGAGAGGGGTGGCTGCGGGCTCTGCAGGGTGCCAGCTCCGATCCCGAGGGGTACAGCTTGCCATCTCCCTGCTGCATCCCCTGCTCTTTGGAGATGTCCCTTGGCCCCATGGCTGTGCTCACTTGGGATGGTTGCGGGCGTAGAAGGGGGCCTGCAGGATGCCGGCGGGGAAGACGATCCCATTCTTGGTGGGCAGGTAGTAGGCATTGACGGTCTGCGGGGTCATGCTCCACCTACGGCAGGGACAGGCTATGCCAAGCCCTGGGGGCAGGGCACTGGGCACAGGCAGGGATGTGTCCCCTCTCCCCGTGTCCCCCAGGACCCTCCTGTGCCATCCCATCCCCAAGTGACTTGCCCCTATGTTATCTCCTGTCCCTACTGTCCCATGAGCTCCCCCTGTGGCCACCTCACTGCCCCATGTCGAGACCTCCCCCTGCCGAACCTGCGCTGCGAAGGCCATGGTGGGCGAGCGAGGGGACAGTGCCGTGCTGGGGCTGGCCCTCTCTCTTATTTCCCATCCCCCACCCCCTGAGCCCTCTTGTAGCCCAGTGGCGTGGCTGTGCCCCCCGGGGTGAGCAGCTCCTTACTGGTCCCGGTTGGGGGGCTTCCGGAGCTGGTCGGCCATCACTTTGGCAGAGAAGTTGTAGAAGTTGAGCATGTTCTGGAAGAAGGAGTCCTCTGAGACCTCGTACTGGGGAGGAAGAGGATGGGATGAGGATGGAGCCCAGCCCAGGGCTGTTCTCCTCCACTGTGGCTGGCTGCAAGGGGGGGTGTGCTAGGTACCGAGATGTCTGCTTAACGTCCTTTCCCGCCATGCTGGCCTCCACCCCCCAGCCCTGCTGCCCAGATGGGTCCCTGGCAGTGTCCTCCCTCCCTGGGGCTCTCCAGGGCTTGGCATGAGCGGGAGGCCGGACCCCTTCCCCATGATCCAGGTGCCCTCCTACCCCGTCATAGACATCGTCCAGCTCCTTGTTGTCCAGGATGAAGTCTGGGAAGCCAATCATGTCATAGATGGCATCTGCCTGCAGAGAGAGGCCGCAGGCAGTGCCTGGTGGTGAGGTAGAGCCTGGGGGTTTCCCAAGAGGGTCTCCCACCCACTGCCCTCCCCAGGTCCAGGGACAAGCCTGCCCCACTGGGTCACCTTCTCCTTTGCAGCCTGTCTGGTCTTCTCATCCATCCAGTCAAGCTGGTCCAGGGACACCTCAAAAGCTGCCCGGATCTCACTGATCATCTCCTCAGCCTGGGGATGGAAGGGAATGAGCCCCCAACCCACTACCCACAGTGCCAGGCTGTGCCCATGCCCCGTGCCACCCCCCCCCCCCCGGTGCTCCTCGCGCAGGAACGGGTCAGTAAGGATGCAACTGTGGGGAACTCCCTGGGGGCAGTGGTGGGGAGAGGAGGGAGTAGAAGTGTCCTCACGATGGCCTTGCTGTCCCGGTCGAAGGTGGCTTTGACAAAGAGGGAGCCCAGGGCGAAGCCCAGCGTATCGTCTGTGTTGGAGATGCAGGTTTGCCAGCGGGGTGTGCAGGACTGTGGGGAGTGAGATGGGAGTCTGTGAGACCCCCAGGAGCACCCCAACGCCCCAATCCTTCCTCTGTTCCCCTCCCTGCCCCCCGCAAGCTCTGCCTCCTTGGCAACAGGGGAGATGCTCAGCAGCTTAAACCCCTACATCCCAAAAGATGGTCCATGGGGTCTCTCTGCAGCATCCTATGTCACTGCATCCTGAGGGCATCCCAAGGTCAGAAGTGGCCCTGGCTGCCCCTGTGTTGGTCTGGGCTGTGGGTGGAGTGGGCTGGTCCCGTGGCCTCCGTTACCTTCCTGGTGCCATAGAGCGTCTCCAGCAGCCTCTCCTGGGCCGTCTCGAAGCGCTGGTCCAGGCTGGAGGCCGTTTTCTGCACCAGGTTCCAGATCAGGTAGTTGTTCAGGATGCTGTGAGGGGCAAAGAGATGCCATGGCTCACCACGGCTGCAGTCCCCAAGGGATGCCCCCAGCCTCCAAGCCAGTGGCGTGGCCAAAACATGCCCCTGCCACAGGTTCAGCCCTCATGGGGCCTTGCGGGTGCCTTACCCCCGGTCAGTGCCATTGATGAGGTCAGAGACCTGCTGGAGGTAGGCATCCCCGTACACCACTACAGGCTCTGCTTCCGTCAGCTCCAGCGGGGCCAGGGCGTAGGCCAGGTAATCCAGCCAATCGATGGCAGGGGCCAGGGCCTGTGGGGACACGGGGCCAGGGCACCCGGGCACTCAGCACATCTCTGCCCCCTCCTGCAGGGCATGGGGGTGGAGGCTCTGGAGGGTGCCTGGAGGGGTTGGGGACTGAACCCCTCGAGAAGGTCCCTCACCACCCCAAATCTCTTCCCTGCTACGGGCCTCCCTCCCATGGCTCCCTGCAGCTCTCAATGCTCCAGCCCAAGGAGAGGGCCCCCCCGAGGGGGCAGGGACCCCCGAATCCTAATGACAGGGTGAAGGGCACTTTGCTCCCAACACCCAGCACCTGCCCTGGCACCTGCAGGATGGACAGGGCTGCCCAAGGGGGGATTTCTCTCCCCATGCATCCTTGGTTGGCAATGCTGGGCATGGATCAACTTGGTGCCCTGCAGGACAGCCTCTGCGAGTATCCTGGATTTTCCCAGGCTGTTCCCTGCTGATGGGGACCCCAGGCCATCAGGCCGTGGCCATGCCCACCTGCAGCTCAGCGATGCTCATTTTGTGGTAGATCTTCTCGTCGTCCCGCCGCTCAGCCTGGGGCACGGTGATATTGGCCAGCTGGGTTTCAAAGTCCAGCACCTGCTGCATCTGGAGCTGGGTGGGCTCCTTGGCACCCCCCAGCAGCATGCCCAGCTCCACCATGTAGTCCAGGTACGCTGCCAGGACCTGGCAAGACCCCGAGCCCCAGGCTCAGTCACGTCTCTAGGATCACCTCTGTCCCCAGCCTGATTGCCCCCATGCCATCTCCCCGGAGGCTCCGACCCCCTGCCTGCCTGGGCATCATGCCCGTGATGAGGTGTCGGGTGTATCCTGGCCCCGTTTGCACCTAAATGCTGTGGGTTTCCCCTGTTTGGTGCCTGCAGGGCTCCAGCCTCACCTTCTCGTTGGCAGTCTTGTTCAGGTAGTAATCCCGGGACGGGAGGAAAAGCCCCGACTGGTCCACCTGGGGGGAAGAGAGGGGCAGCATGAACAGCCTGGTGCCCACCAGTGCCCATGGCCCCTCGGTGCTACAGTGCTGACCTGGATGATGTTGCTGTTGGAGCTCTTGGAGTCTGCACCCACATACACCGTGAAGAAGGGGGTTGCCCGGTACGTGCCAGACACCATCTTGAGGACCTCCATGAAGTTGGTCTGGTTCCAGGGCCCAGTGATGTTCCAACCGCCGATCTGCTGGCAAATGGACCCAGCGCCTCAGGGGCTGCCCCATGCTCCCAGGGGACACTTCTCCCTGCAGGTTTGAGCCTCTCCTCAGGGGCCCTTTCCTTCTCCAGTTACCCAAAGAGGGACTGGGAGATGTGCCCAGGCCAGGCTGGGCTGAGACCCAGTCTGAAAACTCATCTCATGTGTGAGCAGCTGCCCACCATGCCCACCTTGTCGATGAGCTCCATGAGCGGCTGGGAGCCCAGCTCTTCTATCCTCTGCTCCTTGAGGCAGGACAGGTAGTACCGCTGCGTCTTCCTCTCCGCCTCGCTGCTGGAGTTGAAGGTGGTGTTCTCTGCAGGAGGCTGCAGGTCAGCCCCAGGCGCCGGGGGCCAGCGCGTGTGCCAGCCCGCCGGGGTACCCAGGCTTGGCCACGCTCAGGGGGTGCAGAGGCACTCGCGGCTGGGGCTGTGCCCATCCTGGGTGCCTGCCACGGGAACCCGCAATGCCCACCTAGGAGGTGCTTCATGATGGCCTGGTTCTGGTCCCAGATGCTGTTGAAGGTGCTCCACTTGGAGCGCCCATTGGGCAGCGGGTTCCTCTTGATCCAGCCCCCGCACGAGTACTGGTAGAAGTCCTGGCATGGGTCTGTCTCCGAATCCAGGGCCTCCAGGATCTTGCTGGCCACCCGGACGCAGGCATCCGTCAGACATGTGCTGTGAGAAGGATCTGGCAGGGAAGGCATGCCCAGGGGTGTGCGCGTGTACAGGGGGGAAACTGAGGCACAGAGCGGGGCAGAGCTGGGGCAAAGCGCTCCCTGCCTCCAGCCCTCCCTCTGCACCCCAGGGTTGGCAATTATGGCCGGGGGGGGTCAAGGGGCTGGGGTAGTTCTTTGGAAGAGCACCCAGAGTCGGGCACAGTGCGGCGGCACATGGCATGGGTCATCCGTGGGTCTCCCTGCGGCAGGATGCCTGCGAGCTGGGCACAGCCCCAGAGCAAGGTCCCTTGGGGGGACGATGAAAGCCGGGGAGCTCAGCCGCCTGACCAGAGGTGCTGTTCCCTGGGCAGGAGTCGGCCTCGGGGATGACCTGTTCCTCCCTGTCCTGCCATCCTTATGGGTGGGGGGCTGCTGCCACCGTGGTACTGGGCCCAGGGCCCTTCCTACCTCTGCGGTACTGGATGGCCAGGGCGACCACAGTGACGCCGAGCAGCAGGGCCAGGGAGATGGAGACGGCGCAGAGCACCAGCTCCAGCTGGGTGCGGGATGCCAGGCGGCTCAGCAGCGGTGCTGTCCCCTTCCGAAACCCCACCTGAGCAGGGGGCATGGCTGGTGTCACGCCCCGCGGGGGAGAAATCTGCCGCCTCTGCACCCTTTTCCCTCTGCAGGGCTCCCAGGTGCCCCAACTTGGCAATGCGTGGGGCATGGAGAGGTGCATGGGGACACGGGGTGGGGATGAAGACGGGGAGCAGACCATGATGGCCTGGAAGTGGTCACCCCGCGTCTAAGGAGGGAGAGAGCTGGGTGCCTGTGTATCCCTGCTGGGGCCACCTGAGAGATGGGGCATCCCCCCGAAGGGGCCTGAGCCCCCTGCCCCCGCAGTGGGTGCTGGCAGCCCCCCAGCCACAAGGACGGACTCTGCCCTGGACAGACTCTCTGCCGCATTTTGGCTGCCTCCCAGCGCAGCCCTGGGAAGTGCCAGGGCTGCCTTGGCTCCCGGCCTCTGCTCTCGTGCCCACCCCAGTGCAGGCAGTCTCAGGAAGACGGCAGGGCTGAGGGAGGGGAGGGGGGCTTGGAGGGGTCCCGGTGCAGGCAGGCGGGCAGCGTTTCGGGGCAGAGCTCACCTCCATGCTGTCGGGAGAGGCGCTGCCGTCCCCTGCTGGCTCGGGGCCCTCGTCATCCTGCAGCGTGGCACGCTTGTAGTCAGGCATCTGCCGGGGGAAAGAGCGGGCTGGGACGGGGATGGGGGGGGGTGTGCCCAGTGCTGCAGCTCTCCCCGGCCCCCACCGGTGCTCACAGGGATGGCAGGTGCCCGCCCGGCCGGGTGTGTGGGACACTGGGGTGGGCCTGAAGTCCCTTGGTGCCCCGGGCTCTCGCCCCAGCCCCTAGCCTTCCTCGCCCTCGGCACCCCTCCTCGTCCTCCCCAGGGGGGCCAGGGGGCCCAAGGCGGGCAGCCGGAGCATCCCTCCACGTCGCCATGGCGGCCGAGGCATCAGGCGCACGGACAGGTGCCACATCGCCACGGAGACGTGGTCCCTGTTGCCAGGCAACCAGTCGCGCCGTTGCCTAGCGCCGCCACCTCGTCCCTCCCCCCCTGCCTGGAACTTTCCACGCAGATGTGCACGGGCCCCGAAACATCTGGAAGCGCCTCCAGCCCTGGCGGGAGCCCCCGGCCGTGGGCCAACCTGCGCGCTTGCCCAAGGGCAGGCAGGGCCTCCACGGGGGCTGAACGCGGGGACAGAAGCGAATTTTCGGCAGGCTGGGCTAGGATCCCCCCACACGCCAGGCTTTCCGGGGCGGCCTTGCAAGGGCTGTTTGTACCGAGCCAGACGCAAGGGCTGCCAAGAATCAGCTAAGAAAGAAGCGGTGGAGACGAGCCAGAAACTTGAGGGGGGGATGAGCCAGAGGAAAAGGCTGGATGCTTCGGCGGAAGACAATCAACAATGCGGCTGGTCACAGCCATCCTTAGGCTTCAGAGTTAAAGCCTGGGCGGGTTGTGGCTCACCCTTCTTGCCCAAAGCCACAGACTCAGGCCGATGCCATGGGGCTGTCTGCGGGCCTGGTCCCCCCAGTGGGGACTGTGAAGGAGCCGGGGGGAGTGGGGGGCGGATGCCAGGCAGGGGATGAAGTGGGGCAAGTGCCCGTGCCCAGCTCCTGCCTGCTGCTACCCTGCTGGGGCGGGGGGCTCCGCAAAGGGCTGCCCAGGCAGGAACCCACGCGAGGCAGCGGGGATCGACGGTTGGCAGGAAACCCCTCGCCGGGGCGGGTTCCCGGGAACCGCTGGCGTCTGCGAGGGCTGGCTTGGCATCTCGTGGGAGCTCGGCGAGCCGGGTTCCCCCACCGTGGGCTCCCCCATCCTGCGCTCCCCCACCTGGGGGGGCCCCATCCCCCCAGCACTGGCTGGCTGTACTCCCTCCCCTGCAGCTCCGGGCACCCCCAAGGCAGGTCTAGGACACATGGGGTGTCGCAGCGCTGAGGCTCCTGCTGCCGACCCACTCCGGCCCCGGCCCCTCATGGGGCTGAGGCCTTGGAGCTGGGTACACACACCTGCTCCCTCGCGGGGTGCTGGCTCAGGACCCTACAAGTGGAGTGGTCTGCCCCCAGGCTGGCTCCAAGCTCCTCCGGAGCAGGGGCTGTAGGGTCCCTCGTGCCCCCCTCCCCAAAGTGTCCCAGCTCCCCTGCCCTGCACAGGCACAGGGCACAGGGATCCCTTCTCCCCCTTCTCCTCCTCACCAGGGGAGATGGGTCCCTCCAGTGGGGGGTCTGCTATGCCCACCTGACCCCTCTAGCCCCCCAATTTCCTCCAGCCCCCAGACCCATCCAGCCCCTCTGCATCCACTAGTCTCTCGTCCCCCAGCTCCCTGAGTCCCCCCAGGGCCCCCAGAGCCCCCCAAGCTCCGGGGGCCCCCCAACTCCCTCGGGGCAGCCCCCCAGCACCCCGGGGACTCTTCTCCGCCGGCTCTCCCTGCCCCCCGGCCCCCATCTCCTGTCCCCTGCGGTCCCTCATCCCCCTGTCCCCTGTCCCCCCTCTCTGTCCCTCTGTCCCGTTCCCCACCCCCGGCCCCCGCCGCCGCCGCCGCCGCCGGGACTCACGGCGTGTCCGAGCTCCTGAAGGGCCACGTTCATCCTGGCCATCCCGGGCCGCCCCTCCCGCCTAGCTCCGCTCCCCGCCCGGGCCGCGCCGGGCCCCCGCCGCCGCCGCCGCCGCCGCCGCAGCGCCGCCTGCCTCCGCCGCTGCAGCTGCCATGGCCCGCGCCGCCCCCGGGGCACCGGCGCTGGCGGGGCCGGCGGCGGCCGCCCCGGCGAGGAGGGACGGGGCCCGGGGAGCCGCGGAGGGCTGCGCACCGGCGGGCCGGCGCGGCCGCACCGGGGGTGGGCGCCGGCTGGGGCCGGGGCCGGGGGCCCGGCGGCGGGGGGAGCGGGGACACCGGCGTGCGCAGCCCGGCCGCTCCGCTCCGCTCCGCCCGGCCCCGCCGCCGCCGCCGCCAAGGTGACCGCGAGGGGCCGCGCCCGCCGCGCGCACGGGCGGGGCCGCCGCCCGCACCGGCCCCGGGAGCGGCCCCGGCCCCCGCCGCCGCCCCGCCACCTGCAGCCGCGCCGCGAGCAGCAGGGCGCGGGAAGGGGCGCGGGGCTGCAGCACCCGGGCACACGCACCGGCACCCGGCTGCAAACCGCACACAGCCACCGCAGCGCGGCCCCGCACCGGTGCTCCGACACATGCACAGGCGGCGGCACGGAGCCTCGCACACCGGTACGCCAACACGCGCGCACACACACACACAGACACGCACCACCCTCCGCCCCCAGGACACCAACACACAGGCAAAGGCGCACAAACACCCAGAGGCCCACGCCAGCAGGCGCTGACACAGTCGCGCGGCACAGGAGCGCACCCAGCCCCGGGCAGCCAGGGTATCCTCACAGCCACCCTTGCACGCGCACAGCTGCACGGACAGTCTCACACCCCAGCTCACACACGCAGCCACACTCGGCAACACTCAGAGAGGCAACCCCTGTGCGGCCACCTGCCTGGGGCTGGGTGTCACCGGAGAGCGCCCGGTTTGTGCGCAGGGTGCAGGGAGCGGGGCGCTGAGCGTGTTGAGGCACAGGGACCTTGGGGGACACCTACGCTGCGGCTTCAGCCACCCCTTCCAGGGGACCTGCAGCTGGGGCGGCTCCTGGCCCCACGGGGCACATGCTGGCACTGCCCCTGGCATAGTGTTGTGCACGTACAGCCTTCCGCCTGCTCGCAGGTGTTGCACACGCACACGCATATGCATTAACACGCACACACACACACACACACACACCAGCCCGGGACCGTGGCACTCGACACGTGTCGCAGCACCGACGGTTGGACACTGGCACGGAGGGCTCACACCACTGGCAGCCCCCCTCACCCCCCACGGGTGTGCAGCCGGGCTCGGGGGGCAGGGGGCAGGCACGGGTGTGCATCGCCTGTACATGTGGGTGCACAGTCACCCGCCTGGCCCTGGCGGTGCGCGAGGGTGAGCCCCAGGGTGTCCACGGCGGTGGCACCTCGCACCAGGGGCAAGACCAGCGCGAAGAGCAGCATCCCCTGGTGCTGCAAAGGCAGCCAGGGCATGGAGGGAGGCCTGGGGTCCGGGTGTGCGCGGCGCAGGGGACGGTGGTACCCGAGGGTGCCCCGTGGGGTGCTCCCGCTGCGCAGGGTGGGCGGTGCATGGTGGTGCGGGACATGGCAGTGCTATCTGCCGGAACCGCGGGGCCCGGTGCCACGGGGCGGCACGCGCGTGCAGGGCCGCGTGTGCGCCCAGGGGTGTGCGTGCGAGGGCACGAGTGCCCGCGTGTCTGTGGCGGGTCAGGTCCGGGGGCTGGGGCACGGGGAGCCCACCGGGCCCTGGGGACGCGTCAGCACTCGCCCTGCTCCGGTGGCGCCTCGGCATCCTGGCAGCGGGCAGGGAGGTGCTGCTGCCGGCCGTGCCCCTGCCTGGGGGCCAGCACCTCTGGGTCCCCCAGCCCCCCAGGGTGCCACCATGCCTGGGTTACCCACCTTAGGGTGCCACCGCTCCCGGGTCCCCTGGTCCTGGGACACTGGCGCTCCCGGGTCCCCTGTCCCTGTTCCCAGGGTGCCACCGCTCCCGGGTCCCCTGGCCCTGTCCCCAGGGTGCCACTGCTCCCGGGTCCCCTGGCCCTGGGACACTGGCGCTCCCGGGTCCCTTGGCCCTGTCCCCAGGGTGCCACCGCTCCCGGGTCCCCCGGCCCGGGGGTGGCAGCGTTGCCGGTCCGCTGACCCTGTCGCCACCCCGCGGTGCCGCCGCTCCCGGCTCCCCTGCCCCGGGGCGCCAGCCCCGCCGGGTCCCCCAGCCCGGGGTGCCGGCGCTCCCGCCCGGCCCGGCCCCGGCGGCGCTCGGCGCTGCGCCCCGGCCGCCCCACGTGGGGGTCGCCCCGCCCCCCAGGCCCCGCCCCCATCGGCGCGCGGCGGTGGCGTCAGCGCAGCGGCGGGCGCCGATTGGCGCTGGCGGTGGCGCAGGCGCAGAGCGCGGCCGGTGCGCGGCGGAGCAGCCATGGAGGCGGGCGGCGGCGGCGGGCAGAGCCGGGTGCAGGGCGGCCCCGGGGCGGGCGGCGACGAGAAGCCCACGCCGCCCTGGGGCAGGGACCGCCGGGACCCCCCCGCGGGGCCCGACAAGGAGCAGGAGCTGGTGAGCGCCGCCGCGCCGCGCCGCGGCCCGGAGCTGAGTCACGGCCCCGGCCGGGCCGGGCCGGGCCGGGCCGCCCCGCTGCCGCCCCCTCCCGCGGCGGCCCGACGTCACTGGGACGCGGCGTGACGTCAGCGGGGTGGCGGGCCCCCCCGCCGCGGCACCCGTGACGTGCTTGGGGTGCGGGGGCGCCCTGCGGAGGGGGCGTGTGACGTGAGTGGGGTGAGGGGCGCCCCTTCTGGAAGGGGCCGTGACGTCAGGGGGTGCCCAGGTGATGACGCCGAGGGTTCCCTGCCCTGGGGGGTGCGCCTGTGGGGGGACTGCTGGGGGCCGCGGGGCCTGACGTCACGGGGGGCGTGTGACACCGCGGGTTAGGGGGCCTGGGATGTAATCAGAGTGCACGTGTGACATCAGGGCCTGAAGCAGGGTCCCTTCTGGACGTGGTGTGGGGATGGCAGTGGGGGACCCCGCAGGGTGTCATGTCATTGAGGGTGTGCGGTGCTGTGGGCTGGGGCCTGTGATGTAATCAGAGTGCACGTGTGACATCAGGGCCTGAAGCAGGGTCCCTTCTGGACGTGGTGTGGGGATGGCACTGGGGGTGGCACTGCGAGTTGGGGACCCATGCTGTAATCAGAGTGCACATGTGACATCAGGTGCCTTCTGGTACGGGGTGGGGATGTTCCTGGGGTCGGGGGTCCCCATGGGAGCGGGGCAGGGGTGCTGGCATCACTCGGGGCACCCTGCTCGGTGCCCTGATGTGGCAGGCTGTGCAGGAGCCGGCTGCGGGGCAGTTCCCTGCCATGCCCCTCTCCGTGGGGTGTCCTGATGGGTGATGGGGGCACTGACCCCACACTGCTCTGGGGCAGGATGGTGCCCTGTGGAGGTTGTTGGAGGCTGTGCATTATGGAGATGGCCCAGCACCCCAGGGTGACACCTACCCCATTCCTGCGATGCATGGAGGAAAGCAGCTACCCTGGGGGCACGTGGGGCCTGTGGGTGAGGGGTGAGGGCACCCAGAGGTCTAAACAGAGATCCCAGAAGGGGAGCAGGGCTTGTGGCAGACTGATACCACCCCTGTGGAGAATGAAGCTGAGGAGAGACTTTCTGGGATTAAAGTCAAAAATCTTGGGGACAGCAAAACCTGTCCCCTGTGAGGAGGAGGGAGGCAGTCCCTTCTGTCACCTATCCCCCAGCAAGGGTACCAGTGAGCCTTCCTGGGGCGGGAGTCATGGGGTAGTCCAAACCTTTAATTCCTGGAAAAGCTGGAGGTGGGGGGAAAGTCGTGGACCAAACTGTTCCTTAGGGCTGTGCTGAGACCTCCCCATGTATAGGGGTTGATGTAATGGTACCCTGGGGGGGAGGTGTGCTCCGGAGCTGGGGGTGTCTGCGCTGAGCCCCTTAACTTGGCTTTCTTCTGTGTCTTGTTGCAGTCTGAGGAAGACAAGCAGCTGCAGGATGAGCTGGAGATGTTGGTGGAGCGCTTGGGGGTAGGTTCACGCTTTGCCCCTCAGTGAGGAGCTGCTTTGTCGGGAACCCCAGCTGAGACTTGCTTCTGGCCATCCGTCAGTTACAGGCACTTGTTTCTCATGCCGTGGAGATGGGGGACTTCTCCTTGAATGGGGCCCCCCCTTGCCTGTCACAGCGATGTCCGTCCCCCGGCCTTACTGCCTGTCTGACCTGTGTCTAAGGGAGCTGTGCCTCCTTGTGCTGATGACTTTCCTCCCCCTGCTGTGCTTCCTCCTCAGCCCTGGGAACCTACTTTGGCTCAAGGAGATGCTGTGGGCTTGGCAAGGCAGGAGTTTGCCTGCTTGATGCATGCGTGCACAGTGCTTGTGTGCTCACCCAGATGCCTGCTTGGAACTGGGGAGCAGTGGAGGTTTTCTGTGTGAGACTGGGCTGTTGCCACCCTTAGACAGGGGGTACCGTGGCCCAGAGCTGTGTGATGCCAGTTTCCTTCCCAAATGTGTGACTTGGCTCTTCCTGATCATGGAAGATGTTGGTGTTGCTGGAGGCCAGGCTGCCTTGGAGGGTGGGCAGCTGGATGGCTGCTGGGGCAGGGGGATGCTTGGATCTGGATGCTATGTTTGGGGAGGGTAGGTGGAGAGGTGACACAGGAACCAGCCCCTGCCTCCTGACAGGCAGTTTTGCTCTGCAGGAGAAGGATACGTCCCTCTATCGCCCTGCCCTGGAGGAGCTGCGGAGACAAATCCGTTCTTCCACGACCTCGATGACCTCTGTTCCCAAACCCCTCAAATTCCTACGGCCACACTACGGCAAGCTGAAGGAGATCTATGAGAACATGGCTCCTGGAGAGAACAAGGTAAAGCCAACCGTCCTGTGTAGCTGGAGGGCAGTAGGACAGTGCTGGGGCACATGACCATAGAGCCCTGCTAGAGTGTGAGATCTAAGATCACCCTCTGTGACCCGCGCTGGTGAATTATAACTTGCCAGCGCCATGCCTGCGCCACGTGTGATTGCTTGTGGGCACAGGGAGGGTGTTTCTGGCTGGTGTGGGCTGCCCTCGCTCCCTCGTGCCCAGGGTGTGTCTGAACATCTGGCACTCTTCCTCCAGCGTTTTGCCGCAGACATCATTTCTGTTCTGGCCATGACCATGAGTGGGGAGCGCGAGTGTCTGAAGTACCGGCTGGTGGGCTCCCAGGAGGAGCTGGCGTCTTGGGGGCATGAATACGTCAGGTAAGGCTGGGTCGGAGCAGGACTCAGGGAGGGACAGGCGCTCGGAGGAGGAATCCCCACTCACTGGGCTTTGACTAGGCTGTCCCTGTCATGTCTGTGTGTGTTACCTCATCATCTGTTGGCAGCAATCTGCCAGCTGCAGAGATCTCACTGCCAAAGAGAACTGAGGTGCCCGGCCTCTGTAATCTCTGCTCTTAACCCTCTTCCTCCCATGAGTTTACCATTAGCTCTCACAGGAACGTGGAGACCCCTTAAACGATATATGGCCTCAGCTATCTGGCAGCAGCTGCTCTGTATCTTTGGGGCTGGGCGAAGCTGGTTTTCGTGGTGATGACAGACCTCTGTCCCTGTAGACACCTGGCAGGGGAGGTGGCCAAGGAGTGGCAGGAGATTGATGAAGCTGATAAGGCCCAGAGGGACACGCTTCTGACCCTGGTCAAGGA